>NC_041381.1:547080155-547128928 GCF_002162155.2 Triticum dicoccoides | reverse complement strand
CTCTCCCCTTCCGATCCCTCTTCTCTGCTTAGTATGAACCCTAGCTATTTAGTGCTAGTTAGTATGAACCCTAGGCTATTTTTAGTGCTAGTTAGTTAATTACTTAGATGGTAATTAGGGCAGTAGTTCCTAGGTACTAATTAGTTAGTAAGAACTAGGTACTAATTAGGTACTAGAATATTTTTATTTATAGTAAGTTTATTTTTAGTAAGAACTAGTTGAATTAATCGAACTAGTTAGTAAGAACTTGTTTCTATTTTTTAGTTAAAGCAATTTTTCCCGCCTCGACGTGGACGATGCCTATCCCGCATCCCTGTCGTCGAGTCGGCGGAGGACGACACCTGCTTGACCAGATCGGCCATGTCCGGGATTGGGATCCGCCGGGGTGGTACTGGGAGGCGCTACCTACCGGGGGCGCAGGTTGGTGAGGAGCCAGCCTGTCGTTGACCCGAACCTTCTTTGGTGGTGGTCGCGTGGGCCAGTGACGATCCAGAGGCTCGAGGACTCCGCGGAGGTGGTGCTTCACCGTGTCAGTGAGGAGGACGCGCACGTCCGTTGCTACTTGTTTGCGTTGGAGCACATGCCGTTCTCCAATACCTGGCAGGTTCTCCGGGGATCTCACTGGAGCTATGATCCCGTGATGGTTCCTTCTTTGTGGGTGTCCACCGCCCATGCCGATACCCATCGTGTGCTAGGGTTTTAGTTTTATTAGTGATGTTATATGTATGACACTATTCGTGATGTATTAGTGATAATATTCGACGATGTACGGACGCATGAATTGATTTACTTTTGCTTATTGAGTGCATGCTAATTTGAGTCCTATAAGATATTTTGAAATGTATATCTTGTGTTGCTCAATATCCAAGTGGCCGGTCATGTTTGCAGGTTACACCTCCAAGTGGCCTATGTTTTGCCGGAGTGCTGATTCATTTCCGTTCCGGCAAATTTCAGGCGCTCGATATGTCCTATTTTAGCAAAGGTCATGCCGGATTTTTCCGTGAATTTTGGCATGACTTGTGCCAGAATATGTAGGAAATATCGAGTGCCCCGGATTTGTGTGTTGAATATCTTGGTAGTTGTCTTCGATCAATTTTCAATTAGTGTTTTAACTATGAACATAGGAAATGTCTGACGACGAAAAGGATTTCGGTATTTGCAAATACTGCAAAGACGAGCGCGGCCTGTGCGACGGAATCTTCCTAGATGATGATAGGCGCTTCAACATCAAGCTGGACGAGAACTTTGAAGTGGATACAGTAAGTCACAACGACAAGTCTTTTTTCCTAATTAAGCATGACATTTGCTTCAACTTATATTTTTTTTACTATTCTACTAGCGTATCCCTTGCCATGCAAGAGTTTTTGTATTGGATAAGATAGGTTTCAGTCATAGTATGGAGGAAAAGAAAGTTTACTTGAAGACCGAGCATGGTTATATTTTCCATGCAAAATTATACAATTCAGACGACTACAGCTATTTTGGATGCAAAACATGGCGAGCACTATGCAAGACTTATGCATTTGTGCCTGATATGGTTATCACCTTTGATATTCGTCCAGAAGATGATATTGAAGGTAATACCGACATCTGGGTCGATGTGCAGACGCCTCCAGTTATACCATTATGTAAGTTTCTCAACCATATTTATGTCTTTGATATTGTTTATTCAAAAATAGTTGACAACTAATTTGTATGGTCAACTTATTTCAGTGCAAGCAAACATGTCCAGCGCTTGGTAGACAGGACCGTATACTGTCCTGGGGCTGAACTCAACTGCGAGGAGCTTAGTCATTATGTTTCATGGCTTGAGGATCTTGATACTGTCAAGACAAATTTTCTTCCTGCATTTAGAAATGTTAGTACTGAAATTGTGCGACCAATAGTGTTCGTAATGAACTACAGTCACATCTATTTAGGAAGGATGGTAAGATTTTTACTATTTGTCATCAGTGCATCTTTTCCATACATTATTTTTGAAGCTAAACTTCATTGCTAAGTATATTACCATACGATGTTCTTCAACAGGGACTCCCGATGAATGTTGTGCCTTATGGGATCGAGACTAAAGGTACCACGAGTATTATCAGCTTATGGCAAAGATATCCTACAGATTACTTTAGTGCATTCAAGATTAGCGACGGATGCTTAATAGTGCAAGACTGGACCAACTATGTGATGGGGGAGCGCAGAGAAGTACTAGGGGGCAGCAAACAGATGCGCTACCCACGATTAGGAGACAGGTTCATCTGCATGCTCCAGCTTGATCAAGGAGGAGAGCTATACATGTTTTATGTTATTTTACCTAAGAGAGAGCAGCAGGAGTGATTAGCTAGCTAGAAATGAGTTTGAGGATGATGATGTGCTACACTATTACTATGATGATAAAATAGCTAGTGTTGGTGGTAATGACTATGATGATTATTATTAGCTAGCTAGAAATGAGTTTGATGATGATGATGTGCTACACTATTAGTATGATGATAAAATAGCTAGTGTTAGTGGTGATTAAATAAATATTGTTGGTGGTAATAACTATGATGATGATTAAATAGCTTGTGCTGGCGGATTAGATTCAAGTGGAGGCAACATGTGGACAGAAAACACGCTGCAAGTAGTTACCTTAGCAGTAGCGTGGTACTGAAAAATGCAGCAGCTATTTGTCCAAGCAGTAGCACGTGCGGGCATGCATTACTGCTAAGCAATAGCTGTAGTGCCTTATTAGTAGCGTGGCCTCCCGCGCTACTAGTGGACACAAAACCCGCGCTACTGCTAG
The DNA here is from genome assembly GCF_002162155.2 of Triticum dicoccoides. Classification (NCBI taxonomy): domain Eukaryota; kingdom Viridiplantae; phylum Streptophyta; class Magnoliopsida; order Poales; family Poaceae; genus Triticum; species Triticum dicoccoides. Next base: position 547,126,152 of record NC_041381.1, on the reverse strand, counting down.
GATTTTCCCTAGTAGTGGTATGAGATACCTTCCCGACCGACAGGAGTCGTATAGAGATACGATTAGCAAGGAGTTGCTTACCGGATAGGTATGTTGGCTAGCAATGATGCTAAAGCTCACTAGTCGCATGCGCTAGTCGGATCCTGATTCACTCAGATTTTGCGGAGGGATGTTCACTTCAGTGGGAGTATTTCTGTTTAGGCTAGAACTGCTCTACATAAACACATTGCTTAGTGATTGCATATTTTCTGTTGTAGATCAATGGCACCACCTGCTCAACCCAACTTTGCATTGAAACCAATTCTGAAAAAGGATAAACTGAATGGAACAAACTTTACCACCTGGTATAGAAATCTGAGAATTGTTCTCAAGCACGATAAAAAGGAACATGTTCTAGAGGATCCACTTCCAGAGGAACCTGCCGATAATGCTAATGCCACAACTAAGAATGCCTACCAAAAACTCGTTGATGAATCAACAGAGATCAGCTGTCTGAAGCCGGCTTGCATGGAGCCTGATTTGCAACAGCATTTCGAAAATGTTGAGGCTTACGATATGATCGAGAGTCTCAAGAGCATGTTTCAGACACAGGCTAGGACCGAAAGGTTCAACGTCTGGCGATCCTTGATGGATTGCAAGCTGAAGGAAGGTGATCCACTGAGCCCACATGTGATCAAGATGATTGGGTATGTCCAAGCTTTGGATCATTTGGGTTTCCTGCTCTTGGATGAGCTGGCTACTGATGCTGTTCTGGGTTCTCTTCCGCCCAGCTATGGGACGTTCATATCGAACTATCATATGCATGGCATGGATAAGAAGCTCACTTAATTGCATGGGATGCTCAAAGTGGCAGAGCAGGATATTAAGAAAGGCACGCATCAAGTGTTGATGGTGCAGAAATCGGCTAAGTTCAAGAAGAGTTGGTCCAAGAAAAACGCTAAGGCAAAGGGCACGGAGACGGTAACCTCCGCCGCTGCGCCAAAGTCTGGACCGGACTCGAAAACCGTTTGCTTTCACTGCAAGGAGACCGGTCACTGGAAGAGGAACTGTAGCAAGTGGCTTGCAGAGCATGGCAAGAAGTCCGGAAATGCTTCTTCAGGCAAAGGTACACTTGTTGCATATGTTATAGACATTTACCTTGCTGACATACCTAGTAGCTCTTGGGTATTTGATACCGGATTGGTTGTTCATATTTGCAACTCGATGCAGGGGCTGGTAAGAACTAGGCATGTGGAACAAGGGTAGATTGACATCAGGGTCGGCAACAAAGCAAGAGTTGCTGCGTTGGAGGTCGGCACGACGCAGCTCCAGCTTCCTTCCGGGTTCATAATGGAATTGAATAATTGTTATTACATTCTACACTTAGTCGGAACATTATTTCCACCTCATGTTTGATGAGTCAAGGTTATGAATTCAATTTAAAGGACAATGGTTGTTCGATATTTTTGAATGGTATGTTCCACGGCTATGCACCCACACTACAAAAAAAGACACATCCGTGACATTTTGGGCCGAACAAAAAATTTTCTGTCAAACATATGACACTTCTATGACGATAATAGTGACAAAACCCGGTATCATCATAGATGTGGTGGGCTCCTACTTCTATGATAAAAAATCATGACAGAAAATGGGCTTTTCGTCCTGGGCGGGCCGGAGACGCAGCTGCATGACATTCTTTGGGCCGTCCATGATGGAAAAAACCGTGGTAGAAGAGAGGGGGAGGAAAATTTCGGGGAGTTGCCGGTTACGGTGGGAGGTCGGGGGCGGAGCGATGCGCGTTTCTCTCGTACAGGTGCAAGGCGTTGGCTCTAACTGAACCCGAGCGAGGCGTTGGGCTCTAACTGAACCCGAGCGATTGCACTGCAGGCTACGCGTTACTGAGCCCGAGCGATCGATCGATGGCTTTTAACTGAACCCGATGGAGCGATTCCTTCGCTACTGCTGCTAACTGAAGCCGATCGATGCTTCCTCTGGGATGAACAGTGAGCGTTGTGGGAGGGTTTGGATGAACAGTGAGCGGTGGCGTTGCCTCTGGATGAACAGGAACCCGTGGTGTGGAGGGCTGGATGAACAGTGGATGGTGGAGGGGTGGCCGTGGAGGGGTGGTTGAACAGAACCCCATGGTGTGGAGGGCTGGATGAACAGTAGACGGTGGAGGGCTGGATGAACAGTAGACGGTGGAGGGGTAGTTGAACAGTAGCCAATGGAGTAGCGCGCGGTGGAGGCTGGATGAATAGGAGCCCATGGAGGCCGGAGGAGGTCGACGGTAGCTCGTGGAGGCTGGAGGAGGTCGACGGTGCTGATGAACAGTATCCCATGGAGTCCCGTTTTGTGGTACGCCACACCCCTCCCGATGAACAGGACCCCCGTTTCGACCGTAGCGCTCCAACACAAGTCCGTTTCGTCCGTTTTGCGGTACGCCACACCCCTCCCGATCAAGAGGACCCCCGTTTTGACCGTAGGAGGTCCGTTTCCTCCGTTTTGCGGTACGCCACACCCCTCCCGATCAACAGGACCCCCGTTTCGACCGTAGGAGGTCCGTTTCCTCCGTTTTGTGGTACGCCAGACCCCTCCAGATGAACAGGATCCCATTTCGAACGTGGCCGGTCGAACACAAGGCCGTTTCCTCCGTTGTGCGGTATGCCAGGCCTCGTTTCCATCGCCTATTCCATCCAAGCCCTCCCTATGAACACGACCACGCATTCTGTTCCGACCCAGCCGGTTGGCTCCCCATGAACACGACGATGACGCTGTTTTTCCGTTTCGACCCAGCCATGTATGTATGCGCGAGTAGGCATTCGAGACCCCGCCCGTATGTACACATACGTGGCCGTATTTTCTTTCTTGCACCCTGGCCGCTGTATGTACGTGTCCATGCTACGTGTGCGCCTCTACTACGACACATGCTGGCCTCTACAACGACCAGTATGTACATACACGTTAGCGACCAGAATGACAACGCTACGTACGCTCCGACCAGGTGGGTCCCAACTGTCAGGCACTTCCTTGCCTATGAAGATGTAGCTGGTGGGTCCCAGCAGTCAGGGGGGCAAATCGTTTTGTTTTTTTTCCTCGGACGCCCTTCCTTGCGTGCGAAGATGTAGCTGGAGGGTACCAGCAGTCAGGGGGGCGAATCGTTTTTTTCGGACGCACTTCCTTGCGTGCGAAGATGTAGCTGGTGGGTCCCAGCAGACAAGGGGAAATGTTTTTTTCGCGAAATACGGTGGCCCGTCCGGTTGGTCCCCGCTGTCAGGTGGAGGAATAATTATTTTGCTCGTAATAAGGAGGCACTTCCTTGCTGCGGCCGTGGACCCAGCTGTCAGCCTCTCCACATACAGTCCACGTCCGATGGAAGCCGTTCCTTGACCCTGTTGATCACGCCGCGCCGAGAGCACCAGGGCGGTGGACGACGGCGAGGCATAGGAAGGGTCGACGCAGAGCTGGGGAAGACGCGGCAGTGGATGCCCACGCATAGAGGAGTACGAGGGTTCACTAGTTCGCTGCGGTGTGAGGTTGCCGTCGCTGCAGAATAATAGGGGGTGTGGGTGAGTAGAGGGATGGCCTGGCCAGCGGTGGGAGTAGTAGGGGGCGGTGGGGCCTCCGCGGCATCACAGCCGGCCACGGGCGACAGGAGCAGGCGGCATGACCGGCGCTACTTTGGGCGGCTGGAGCAACAAGACCAGAGGTTGAAGAAGCACTACGGCCGTTGGATGGACGTCGTACGGTCACTGGAGCTAGAATCGTTCATATATTGACTAAAGTTGACAAAGACCTCCGTCCCAGTCAACTTAGTAGGCCCACAAGTCAGCCTCCCACCAAGGTTGGTCCCAGTTAGCAGGGGGTATTCATTTGTTTGTGCGTAATAAGGAGGCACTTCCGGTGGGTCCGAGCTGACAGCGGGGGGAACCTTTTTTTTCACGAAATATGGTGGCCCGACCTGTGGGTCCCAGCAGTCAGGGGAAACATTTTTTCGCGAAATACTGGTGGCCCGTCTAGTGGGTCCCAGCTGTTAGGTGGAGGAATAGTTATTTTCCGCGTAATAAGGAGGCACTTCCTTGCGGCTGCCGTGGACCTAGCTATCAGCCTCTCCATGTACAGTACTCTTCCAATGGAAGTCGGTCGTTGACCACATTGACCACGCCGCGTCAAGAGCACCATGGCGATGGACGACGGTGAGTCCTAGGAAGGGGACGACACGGAGCCAGGGAAGACGCGGCAGTGGATGCCCACGCGTAGAGGAGTACGAGGGTTCACCGGTTCGGCTGCGGTGTGAGGCTACCGTCGCCGCAGAATAACAGGGGGTGTGGGTGAGTAGAGGGATGCCCTGGCCAGTGGTGGGAGTAGTAGGGGGCGCTGAGGCCTGCGCGGCAGCACAGCCAGCCACGGGAGGCGGGAGCAGGCGGTCCCGCCGGCGCTGCTTTGCCGGCTGGAGCAAGAAGATCAGAGATTGAAGAAACACGACGGCCGTTGGATTGACGTCCAACGGTTACGTCTGCTAGAATTGTTTGTTGACGTAGTATATAATAACTAAAAAAATCTTGCATACGCGTCAACTAAACAGGCCCACAATTCAGACCACTCCCTCTTTTTTTAATAATTTATATATAGCTCATGGCAACTTCTTATGCAATTTATTGCAGTCGTTTTTTGGTTGGCCAGGGCCAGTTTCGCATATTTCTATTGGTTCCAAACTATTTTTAATCCCGAAATGTCGAGCCAGATTTAAAGTACTTTGAAGATATATTTGAATTAGGTTAATGCCCAGTGAAATAGGAATCTGAAAATGTGAAAAAAAAAATTAGAAATTATAAAGTAATTGCCAATTTGTCATTTGTTTTTATATTTACAACACATTTCATATTACTTTCAAGATTTGCAAGCGTCTTGAAAGAGTTGCAGCCCATCAGGGCGTAGAAAAATAAGTAGGCCTGGATTGGGTATTCTTCAGAAAAAATAAACTGGGCTCATTTTCACAAAGAAAAAATAGCTGGGTTGGTCACATGGTGAACATAAAATATAAGCCTGTACTAGACGGGCCACAGCCCAGTTCAAACCCTGCTCCGTCTCAACAATACCAAACAAAAAAATACTACTCGAGTAGCTACGTCCCAGGTGTCAGCCGATCTTGTGTTGTTCTCTTGTCTATTGACTATATACGCTCACAATGTCGTGGGTCCCAGATGTCAGGAAAACACTAGGAGGAAGCATTTTATTTTTCCATACACTGACGTGGTGGGCCCCTACTGTCATCCTCTCCATGTACTTCTGCCGATTCCTGTTGTTTGTTGACCATGTTGACAACGCGAAAGGGCGGCGCCGCGGCGAGCGCACCAATGCACGCGAAGGACGTCGGTGTTAACGATTTAAGAGACGATGGGGCGGCGATGCATGCGCTGAGGCGCAGCCAGCCGTGGGCGGCGGAAGCAGGTGGCCCCGCTGGCGCTGGTTTGGTTTTGGCGGCTGGAGGAAGACAGGACTGAAGAAACATGATAGACTGTAAAAGCAGCAGTAGTACTTAACAACCTTAACTGAAACTAGCAGGGGCACTTAACAACCAAAGCTAAAAGAAGTATGAGTACTTATACAGGTTCAATCGTACAAAGCACGCCTCGAACAGTGCTACTTTGCCTACAGTTAACCAAGGGTGAGGCCACCAAGCCCCAGGAAAAGGCACAGGCGCCACCCCGCGCATCCACAACCTTCTGAAAGCGGCTTCATCTCGCAACATGGTCAATAAACAGGATATTCGCTTTAGAGCCATGGAAAAGCATGAACATAATCTTCTGTCCTATTCTCCAAGATGGACGGGCCTTCATTATCTAAGACCACCCACGAATAAGTATCTTTTCGCCTCCAAGGGGAATTGAGTAGGTCGACATAAACATCATGTTGTGACCAAGCGCAAGTCTGACTCGACCATGGTCAGGCATCTGTATAGGAACAATAGAACTCGATAGTTCCTGTTTCAAGAAGATCACAGCTGTAAAACTATGTATAAGCAATAGTTTATGAACAACATATATAACAGAAAACTGCTCGTACCATAAGTTTCTCGACATAGTTGGACCTGTTCAACGAGTGCAGCAGTGGCACACATATCCCACGTGGCCTTCCACCATTGAAACGCCCCACAAGGACCTCAAGACGATCAATAAAGTGTAGGAACTTGTGGATGTCGATCCAGTCAACTTCAGTGCCATTAGTAACAGCTGAGTTATTACAGAGTAACAAACGAGCAGACTGCTTAACTCTGAAAAAACCTACACGTGCCACCAATTATAAGAAAATATTAGTTAGAAGTAGCATCTTCGTGAGACATTCATTTCTACTTCTAAAGTTAAATTGTGATTAGTTGGACAGAATAGGTGGATTAAGAAGTAATCGAGGCAACAAGCAAGAACCAGATACAAAACTAACATGGATGAACAATTGGAACGACGTCAGGGTGGAAGATCACAGTGAAGATGAGACCAGGTTCTGCTATTTCCATCAACATTCGTGCGCCAACTTTCAGTCCGTAACACTTGAGAAAGTTTATCCAAGTTCAGCCATAAAAAAGCAGCGATCTTCTTGGTTCATGAACCCAACTCGGAATCAATATCCATGGATTGTCTTCACTGTGACCATTAAACTAGTGTATTCAGTTATGGCAGGGCCGAGCATCTTGAGTACATGTGTTCTGGCAGAGCAAATAATACATTGCAGGAAAAATAATATGAGAACACGGCATGTTCAAAAAAAACCCACCCTCCCGGATAGAGAAGAGGATTCTAGGAACATACTGTGCGCGTTTCAAAATGCTGTGGTAGGATGAGAAGGAACAAGTGTGGCGTCTCGCCATGGGCACAGAAATCTGTAGGGTACTCGCACTTTGGGCACTACAACTGAAACACACTAGATTCAGTACGAAGAAAAATGCATCAACGGCGGCGGCTGCCATCCTAGGATTGGATGAAGAATTCGTACCTAGTTCTCCATGAGAAAACCCTATGCACTCACCAAGCGGGGTTTTTCTCTGAACAAGCAGACGAGGGAGAAGGGGATTCAGGCCCAGTGAAATATTGCCGCTTCGTCCGTCCAGCTTACTGCTAAAGCTGGAAAGGGGGGGTTGTGATTTGACAGCTCATTGGGCATTACTGCGGCGCTACGACCGGGGTGTGTCTACCGTGAAGTTGTGCACTCTAATTTGTGCATATGGCACGTGGACCCCGTTGCCGGTTGCCCCACATATCAGCGAAAGGAAGTAGAAAGATAGGAGTAACTAGTTACACATAAATATATATTTCGATAGAGAGATACTCCCTCTGTAAAGAAATATACAAATCTTTATATCACAGGCTCACATTGCAGAGAAATATACTCCCTCTACAACGCATGGGAATTATGGGGGTTCAGCTTTTTTATGGGGGTTCAGCTGAGAATATAATACTCAGATAGGCTCACGGTTCTAGACTTTGGGCCGCAGGCCGACCCTGCATGTTCGGGGGCCCATGTGTTCTACCGCAGCGCTTTTTATATTGCAAGAGATCGGTACTCCGCTGGTTTTAGATGTTGTCGCAAGGCAAATACACAAAATTGAATAAAGCACAGCAGCTGTTGGAATGAAATCGAACGACAGTTTCTAACCAGCAATCAGAGTTGCAATTCTATCAACGATATACCATGTGATAAATAATATTGTTGTACTACTTATACACACCGGACACTTGTTTCACCATGCCAGATTATTACATCAAAATCTCTCGGAGGATAGATCAGTTCTGCAGTTGCGTGCTGCTACTGAAGAATTTCAAAGTTGATTTGGACCAGCTCTCCTTGCTGAGAAAGTTCAATTTTGACATCATCCCCTACCGCAAGATATGATTTAGATTTGAACATTGACCATCCTTTAGCATCAATCATCATGCGACCATCCTTTGTAATTATGGTATATTGAGCAGGTTCATTCACACCAAGGCTGCACATGGTAAGAGAAACTTGGTCGCGGTCGCCCGGATTATTGAACGACTCCCTCATTGCTCTAGGAATTCTCTATTTGAAAACAAGAAGACATACCGAAACAGTTAGATCAACACAGTGAATCATGTGAAACAACATGGAAAGAAAAAAGAACAAAGCACTTGGGCGGCCAATGCTTACCAAGAAGGTGGACATGTCGGTTTTTGTAAGGACTTTGGTATATGAAGTGCGAACTACATCCCAGTTTGTTGCCGGTGCAACTGCACGGGCCGGAACAAATGCAAGTGCAAGTGTTGGTGCAGGTGCCAAAGCCGCCGCTGCTGCTGGAGATGGTGCTCCTTGTAGAGCTGGTGCCGGTGTCGATGCCCGATCCTCCGGTAGATCAGATTGATCTGCTGACGCGGTCGGTGCCCAATCCTCAGCTGGATCAGACTGAGTTGCTGCCGCTGTCAGTGCTAGAGGAATTGTCGGTGCTCGATCTGTGCGAGACAGCGGTGATCGTGTTTGGTCTGCTATGATCAGCTTTCTAACTTGACTAGGATCCGTGACCGTGATCCAGTTTTTTTCTTCATTTCTTTTAAACGCGAGAAGGACTAATTATGGCGTTTTTGTTAAACCAAACTGCAGTTCATCATAGGGATTCAACTTGTACTCAGACAACAGACTGATCCAATTTTTTCCAGTAATATAAGTGATGGACAGTGCCTTCATTACTGACACGACATAAGAAGTGAAACCTCCAAAAATAGCCATCGTAGAGCAAACCAAACGGTTTATTCTTTGATGAATGTCACATGGCAAAACCTGCATCGTAAAATTGTAGGAAAAGAAAGAAAACATGACATTAAATCAATAAGATTTAGACAGTAAATCAATAAGATTTACTTGATGTGACACGAGTGAATCCTTACCAGGAAATCACTATGTTGAAGTACTAAACAGAAGATTGATCGTCCAACTACGCGTGGCATGCAGGGGCCCTGCCTACTCCCACAAGCAGGACAGTCCAAAGGTCGTGACAAATCGTATGGACCGAACATCCATGGGACTGGAAATCCTGGTGGGTGCGATAAACCTTGCAATGCATACAGATATTGGAGTGTAACCATAATTGATAAACCATCCTCACAACAAATATGATCTGGATACTTCAAAATGTACAGACTAAAATTGAGTGGACAGACATTAACATAGACCGTTCTCAGGACTGACCACACGCCAAAAGCGGCAGTACTAATAAACAATACAGGGTTCACAAACACAAATCAAGTACTGAACAATAGTACTTACTACGGACAAGCAAAGTTGCACTAACTAAACTCTGCAGACTATTTCTTGCCACCGACCTATGGGATGAACCCCGCATAATTGACTAGGCCATGGACTTCGTGTGAGATGTCTACATGCACCATCATCATCTTCTCAACCTTGGAGAACCTAACAGAGTGGTCTTTCCACTCATAAACATGATGATGAAGACAGGCCGCATCAGATTTGTTGGGAAGCTTTACAAGGACCACACCCTTCGTAATCGAAGGCACAACCAGGAAATTGTTGTGGTCAAGTACAGCCTCGAGAACACGCGCTGACAACAATGCTACAGGAAAACACTAGTTCAGGACACGTGGCGACAAGGACACAGCAGCTGGATAGTTCAGCAGTACAACTCATCATCAGGTCTTCCAATTCACACGGCATGACTTTGAGAACTTCATCTCCACCGCGGACCTGGTTCTACTTCAAACAAAAACCATATTTCATTACTACCTCCGTTCAGAAATATAAGATGATTTTCGATATTATACTCCATATATGACTACATATACGCACAGAAATGAGTGAACAAAGACACTAGAACATGTCTTCAAAGGCATGAGAGCCGAGGGATTACATGCAATATCCATAACACAAGTTACTGAGGCAAATATACCCTCTTAAAAGGTAGCATTGATGCTCATAAAGTACTCCCTCCGTCCCAAAATTCTTGTCTTGAATTTGTCTAGATACGGATGTATCAAGTCACATTTAGTATTAGATACATCCGTATCTAGACAAATCTAAGACAAGAAATTTGGGACAGAGGGAGTAGTTGAAAGTAATCTATAAGAAATCAGTGACAACCTCGCGCATGTTTTGGACAAAAGAGGAATTTAGAACCGTCATTTGGCACACTAAAATCACATGCAAGATCACCCAGAAAGTTGTACTACCAGTACTAGTACTGCGTGTTAGATGAAAAAACACGATCAAGATCGAGAAAAAGATCGTCAACAAGAGACATTACCTGGACTTGGTTAATGAGGGATCCCAGAGAGGGGGGCTTGGACAGGGCGATGGCTTTGAGCTTGTCTGTGGTAGTCTCGGCGGGGTGCTTGCGCTTCTTCGTACCATGAGCCTCGATGGTTTTGGCCAGAGCCATAGACATCACGTCGGCCGGTGCTCCAGCATCCATCCAAGAGAGGTAGCTGAGAGAGAAGAGTGAAAGGAGGAACGAGATGAGGGAGAAGCGAAGCGAGTGGGGGTTTTCTTCAAGAGAGGAAGCTGAGAGAGAAGAGTGAAATGATGGTTGCTTCGTCTGTCCAACTTACTGCTGGAAAGGAGGGGGTTTTGTGATTTGACGGCTCATTGGGCATTACTGCGGTGGTTCGATGGGGTAGTCTACCGTCACTCTACTACGGAGTAATTTAGTGCATGGCTGGTGGACCCAGGTGCTGGCTGTCCCACACGTCGGCGAAAGTGAGTAATTTAGTGCATGGCTGGAGGAGGATACGCATGGTAGAGCGTGTCCATTGTTTTTCATTCTGAAGAAAAAAATGATTACAGCAAGCGTTTCCACTCTTACGACGGAGGAGTGCGAAACACGGCAGCCACTTGAGCATACACAGTGCTCCTACTACTAGGCATGTGCAGTGTTCATACGTCAGTACTACACAATCTTGTTGCTAGTGTAGTACAGTAAGATATGACGATAACAAATGATGTTGTGCGCATGTCAACTACTCCTATATGTAACATAGTACCGCTTTTTCAACTGTCCGGTCAAGAATGAACGGTGAGATCAATGTTAACAGAACTAGGTCCACAGCGCACGGAGAGTACGGTGCTACAGTACTCCATGGAACATGAACCATATGAAGCACATCCTATAGTGTTAGACAGGGTGTATGAAGGGTGCACGGGATGGGAGCAAAAGTTCCCTTCTCGACCCACTTTTGGGTGTTTGGCAGAGTGCATGAAGGGTGCATGAGTCCACACTAGTAGGTTGAAAAAAATACACGAAGAGGAAACAACTATATTGAGATGAGAATGCAACCAAACACACCCACACGCTTTGTGCTAGAGTGACTGATCTGCACCATCTGAGTTTGATCCAATGGTCATGTTGCGCCGAGACATGGATGTCGGTGTTCTGGGAACGGGGGTCCCCAGACTTGCCTGCCTGCGGCCTGCAGCGTGGCTCAAAGATTGCCCAGCACGGACCATCTTCATCAACACAAGCTCAAGACCCTCGCGAGGGGCCAAGCCTCGCGGGGCGGACGACAAGGAGCTTCCTCAGGCACGGCCTCATTAGTCTGGCTCACGAGGAGGCGGAGAGATCAAGGCGGGGTACCTCGCGAGGTGCCCATGACACAAGCCATGACGACCAAGGGCGCCAGTCGGGTGCCAGCCCGCGCAGTGTCCTCCTTTCCTCTTTGGTGCAACGGGAGCAAGACCAGGCGAGAGCATCAAGCAAAGGCATCCATTTCGGTGCAACAAGACCAAGACCAGCCCAACGGCAGGAAGGAAGTAATTGTGGAGCCCAAGCAGGCGTCACCACCAGAGCCTTTGACAGGCGAGGACCAACTTTAGTCAGGATAAGTGTACCAGATGTTCCCCTTCAAAATGGCCAATTGTTGGCGCCCTTCCCGCTCCATATTTGGGGAGAGGCCCAGGGCCTTTGCCTATAAATAGGACTAGCCACCACAAGGGAGAGAGAGGACGGATAAGATCCTCGCCAAGAAATGAGTAGAGAGAGCGACTGAACTACCCCTAGCAGTTCATCGTCCCAGCCAAGAACAGACCCTCGCGAGGCTGTTCTTCCTTGTATTGTTCATCATCAGCCCAAGAGGCAATCCACCACACCACACACTTGAGTAGGGTATTACACCGCAATGGTGGCCTGAACCAGTATAAACTCCGTGTCTCTTGTGTTGTTCCTTCCGTAGTTTAGATCCTAGCGAGTCGGCGGGGTGCAGGTAGGTAGAGGGCAAAATCTCCGCGCACACCCCAGTTTTCGAACCTCCACGGTCTGCCGGAACCCGAAATCCGACATTGGACGCGCCAGGTAGGGGTGTGCCGGAATTCGTCTTCCGTCGCCCTGTTCTTCTCCGACCATCTCATCCATGTCTGATGCTCGTCGGGCCCGCGCCGAGCGCCGAGCCGCCCTTGCTTCCCGTGTCGCCCAGACGGCTCCCGTCGGCGGGCGCCCTCGTCGTTCCCCGTCACCTGCCGTCAACTCCGCCACCGGCCAGGTGGGGAAGGAGCATCAAGCATCGTCCCAGCATCCCTCCGTGAGGCAAGATGGCCGCACTGCTACCCCCTCGCTCACCCCAGCTGGTTCTTCGTCTCGCGCATTCCACGCGCCCATGGAGGCTCGAGCTGCGCTCATCGCGGCAAACGAGCTCCTGCGCTACCGTCCCGTCGACGACGTCTATGAAGAATGGCTCGACCGCGTCGCCGAGCTCGTCCGTGCCATAGGGGGCTCTTCTGCACCGTCTGTCCCAGTGCACCACACCCCGCCCTACGTGGGCGACGAAGCTCCGGGGGCGCCTCAGCCACCTCCCCCTCAAGAAGACGCCCTAGCCCCAAGGTGCGTGGCCCCTGGGCGGAACCCGCTCCATCAGGCGCCAGCGCGACAAGAGCAGAGCTGCCAAGAAGTCCCTCGCCCGCAAGAAGCTGCCTGAGCGCTCCCTGCTCTGGCTCTTCACGACCACGGTCCTGCTCCAGCGGCGGGCTGTCGCGCCTTCACCACCGAGCTGCGCAGCGTTGCGTGGCCCGGCAAGTTCAAGCCAGACCTGCCTCCTTGCTACGACGGTACGGCTGTCCCCGCAGAGTTCCTCCAGCTCTGCGCGCTGGGCCTCGAGGCTGCCAACGAAGACGAGAAGGTCATGGCGAACTGGTTTCCCATGGCGCTCAAGGACGGGGCCCGCACTTGGCTCCTGAACCTGGCTCCAGGCACGATCTCCTCCTGGGACGAGATGCGCACCCGCTTCATCGCCAACTTCCAGGGTACTCGCGACCGGCCACCCGCCGTGAGCGACATGCGCCATATCAAGAAGCAACTAGGGGAAACCCTGCAGAAGTACATCCAGCGCTTCAACAACGCACGCCTCAAGATTCCCAAGGTGGCCTAGGAGGCCATCATCTCAGCCTTCTCCGACGGCGTGCGCGACGTCAAGATGAAGGAGGAGCTGGCGATGCATGAAGACCTGTGCACTTCCTTGGAGCTGTTCAACTTGGTGACCAAGTGCGCCAGGGCTGAGGAAGGGCTTCTCTCCACTACTAGGGAAAAGCCTAGCAGCAGTGCGGGTTTTGGCCCTCTCAGTAGCGCGGGTACCAGCGCTACTAATAAGGCGCTACAGCTAACGTATAGCAGTAGCGCCTATTGACCCACGCTACTGCTACACATGAATAGCTGCAGCGCTCTTTAGAAAAGCACGCTACTGATATTATCTGCAGCGCCGTTTACAGGGAAGCGCTACTGGTAAGTCGGCGCTACTGCTAAATCCCCCCTCGCTACTACTAGTTTTATTAGTTTTTTCCCTGCATATTTGTTTTTTATTTGTTTTGCATTTGAATAGGCTTTATACAATAATCTTTAGCATATCATCCACATATAAATGTAATCATAGCATATACATACAATTAGTCTCATCAAATCATGTCATCATCATAATCATCATCCAACACAAAGTGGTCTCACGTCATCAATCTCGAAAATAGCGATACAAGTCTCGATTACTTGCAAATACATCGTCATCCATCTAAACAATGATATACGCAAGAATAGCTATCACTTTGAGTACATGAGTTCGTATCCCTCTCTCGCATTAGCGTGAACCTAAACTAAGTACTGCGTGTCGCTCGAAAACCAAAAACCGGTACACCTGGGCCTGACACTCCGGCCACTTGTCGTATATATACTCCTGGCGTAGCACTTCTTTGCCATCTATGATATATGCACCTGCATCGTCACATGAGTCGATGATATGCAACATATATAGTTGAGCAACAGAAAGAGATAGACTTGGCAAAAATAGAAACAACATATCATAAGCATAAATAACAAAGTTCATCGTACCCAAAATGACCTAACTAGAGTGATTTTCGCTAGTCGAGGAGGAGGGCGGTTTAATTACATCACAAATAAAGTTTCACCGTGCATAACTCAAAGTTTTGTCATAAAAGAAAGTATGGACTAAATGGACACACTGTCATATATCGACAATCACTCCATCATGTCGTGCCATCTATCCAAGTCAGGGAGATAGTCATCGAGCTTAGTGAAAGGCTTCATGTCGAGACGCTGAGAGGCTATCCATGTTCGGACGTCTTCCCGCGACATTTTCCTTCTTCATGGAACATCCCTGTTTTTCCAACGACCTCATTCATGATGATTTGGGAAAGTTCGCGCTGGATGTTATAGAACTCAGCTCGAAGTCAATGATCCTCGATATCTCCTATGTCCTTTGCCCATTGCAGAATATGGGCATCGCTAGATCTAGGTGCCATTTGAAGGTTCTGGTGATCCCGTCGGTACTCCAGCATGTGGTGTAGGACATAGAATCCATCATTAAGAGAATCATTTGGTTGCTGGATGCAGCAGAAGTCGGTCTTATGGTTGAAGGCGGCCCTGCCGCCCCTTCTCTTCTTGTCCCTAACCTCTCCACCCCTTGCTTGGTAGTAAAACATAGCACTGTCGAGAACATCTTTGATGTGGGTGTAATCCTTTTTGTGAATGTTCTTCGACGAGTCCAAGTAAAGAGCGTGGGAGAATCGGGGGTAGAGGATGATGAGGATGGCGCGCCCGCCGCTGCGCAAAATAAGTACACCTCAAATTAATTAGCCTCCACCGTGCAAATGAATTACTGAAATCGAAGGAAGGATAGCAGCGCGGATGACTTACACGGGATGATAAGGCACGAGAATCGCCTCCTTGTCCTTATTGGCGAGCATGAAACTGATGATGTAATCCCTCGCGTATTCACGATGCTGTGCACAAACTCCCAAGAAGCCCTCGTGCATGTAGTACGGGTGAGCGACACAGATAAAACATATCTGCTCAACCCCAATGATGTAGTTCATGTGTAAGGCATAAAGGCGGACAAAAGTAAAATCCAGCTTCTTCACGTGAAACATGTCGAATATGTAATCGAATCGGAGGAGGAACTTATCCGCGGGGAAGCAGTCGATGTACGACCTTTGCCGTTGAATGTTAACCACGTAGAGTGGGTATCCTGGATCTTTCGAGGCGATGAGGCCTTTCTCTACCCACAGCACATTGTCATGAAGTCTCCTTAGATCGCCAAATTTGGCCCGTAGCGCTGTTTCAGGTAGGATTGGTCGACCAGGGATATGCCATTTATCCGCATCGGGGATATCTACACGGTCCTGAAGCCGAGGCTGCTAAGGTGGCTGGATCATAGAATCAACTTTTTTGCCTTTCCTCGCTCTCTTCCTAGGCTTCTTTACCACCGCATGGTCGTCAATAACAAGTTGAGACGGTAATTCAGGCACCGACTCATGATGCTCAAACCCTGAGGAGGCGCTAGTATAGACATACTGTTCAGCGCCATCGTCATCCTCATCCTCATCCATGGCAACATCATCAGCGACTAATGGAGCCACCTGCTTACCCTGTCCGCTATCACCCAACCCAACACCCGACGCTAATTGGGTAGGTGGGGTGTTGATGTTCATACCTTGCTGAGGCTGCGTGCTCGTGGGTGTGCTCCCGGCAGCCTCCAGACGAAGCAGACTCTTTGGCCACAACAGGACCCACCCATTGCAACAATCACCAAGCCGCCGCAGGGTCTCGTCGTCATCCCCCACTAGTATTAGAGGAGGCAAATTCTCGTGGCCCGGTTTGACACTGGCCACGGAAACCTTGAAGACGTCCGGGGGGATCGACCGGCTGTGGAACAATGGTTCCTTCGGCTCCATTATCGTCCCCTTCCCCACGTCCACCTTCTGTTCACCGATGGTGTACAATATGGTGCATGGGGTTTCCTCGGCCTGCAAAGAAAAGTCTGCGACGTGAGACATCTGAAAGGCAACGAAAACGGGAGATTATACATTTATATTGAAGGGGACCGGTGTGGCAGATACCGTGAGGGCGTCGAGCTCAACCAAAGAGGAGGCACCACCGAGCACGTCCGGTGCGGCAGCCGGTGCGGGAGCCGGTGCGGGAGCAGGTGCGGGAGCCGGTGCAGGAGCATGTGCTGCCAAGAAGTCAGCAAGGGGAAAGTCCTCTGCATTTTTTTTGGATTTTACCTTGTCCAAGTGTGAACGCCCGTCACCAAGGAAGTAGATATATCTGCAATCGCCTGTTTTGCGGCAGCTACCGCTGTTGCGACTGTCTGAGATGATTTCTTCTCAACCGCAATCTCAACCTTCTTGTCGATGCTTTCTTCAGTTAACCTTCGTCTTTCCTTTTTCTCCTCCGTGGTCTCACGGTAGTACTTCTTCCACGTGGCGCCGTCTCCGACACCGTGCACGCGTCCATACGACGGTCGAGTATCCACCGGTTGTTGTTTCAATATGTTCAACGCCCGGTTGAATGGAGTGTCCCACTTGGGCCTCGCCAATGCCTCAGACGGCGACTCGCTTTCGGCCGCAATCCGGTGCTGCTCTCTCTGCAAAAGGCACAAGGATCGTTTACAAACATGACTAACGTGTGCAGTCGAATTGATCAGAAACTAAAATTACCAGCAGTCTCATGAACTCCGTAATGACCGGTGTTGTCTCATAAACCTTCTTTAGTGGGTCCCAACAGTGGCGGGCCCTAAGGACGTCACGCTCCTGCGGGACGGTGAAATCCGCCAAGGGGTCTGGGATGCCCAGACTCGCGGCTTCCGCGTCATCCTTGGCCCATTTGGACCTCTTTCCGCCGTAACCACGGCTTCCGAGGTGGTGGGTCCCAATGTACCTCTTTTGAAGCCCCTTCATGTACTTAGACTTTTCTTTGGCATCTTCGGCCTCGCAAGCCTCCTTGAATATTTGAAACTGCTCTTCCGTGATTGTCGGACTTTCCTTTACAATCTCGGAGTAGGGTTCCCCGTCGTTGATCTTTGCTTTCACTCGATTTTTCCAGGCGGCCAACGCGTTGCTAAACTTGGTCATGGCGTGTTTGTTTATCTTCTTCATTGCCGGGTCCTTGTCTGGATCTTCATAATCCTTCTCATTCCGGCCCGGGAACAAGAATATTTGGTGAAACTTCTTTAGGAGGGATCTCCTCATATTTTCTATCTTCTTTAGATTCTGATCGTTGATGGTGGCGGTTGTCCGTATGATGCAGCCTATTTGATTGCCGTAGCACGCGCGCGCTTCCTCGACCGCCTTTGGCTCAAAATTGACGTTGTCCACCTCCATGACCACCAGTCTAGTAGTCCTGAGTTTGTTAGGAACCCGTTGCCTCTTTGCTTTCGGTTCTACACCGGCTCCGCTCTCCGAGGCAGCACCGGTCTCAGCGCCGGTCTTGATGCCGGTCTGAATCTCAGCGCCGGTCTCAGTCTCAGCACCGGTCTGCGTGTCGGTCTCAGCACCGGTCTGCGTGTCGGTCTCAGTCCCCGATGCCACCGATGGGCCCAGCAACAACATCTGTTGATCGTCGGTAAGGCTAAAAAATTCGTCTGCCGCCCGGTAGACGTCGTCGCAATCACCAGAACCCTGTCCTTCATCGTTGCTAGCCATGTTTCCTATGATTAAATCTAGTCAATTAATTCTAGACCTAATAAAATGAATAATAACATAAAAAAGGACAATTGTTTTGCAGGAATGTTGACTCCTTCCTGGTGCGGCAAATCCCGGGCACTCGATATGTCCTAGTTTGTAGCACAAGTCATGTCGAAATTCACGGGAAATTTCGGCATGACCTTTGCTAAAAAGTGGACAAATCGAGAACCTGAAATTTGCCAGAACAGAAATGAATCAACATTCCGGCAAAACATAGGCCACTCAGCATCATTCCCTGGAAACAACAAAGCCACTTGGGCACAATCGAACAACTTCAATGAAAAGATATAACATGACCACTTCAATGAAAAATAAAATTTTCCTAAATTCTTTTCCTTGAAAAATAGTGGTCTTTTCAAAAGTCAAAAACCTTTGCCAATCTACTTAACCTAGCTTGTTAATCCAACGAACCTAATTAACCTACCTATTTAACCTAGTTAGTTAATCTAGTTTACCTAGATAATTAACCCTAATTAAACTAGTTAACGCAGCTAGTTCTCTGTCAAAGCCTAAAATAAATTTTTGCACTAATTAACATGGATAATTAACCTAATTAAACTAGTTAACCTGACTAGTTCTCAGTCAAAGCCCTAACTAAGTTTTTGCACTAACCTAGATAATTAACCTAATTAAACTAGTTAACCTAACTACTTCTCTGTCAATGCCCTAACTAAATTTTTGCCCTAACCTAGATAATTAACCTAATTAAACTGGCTAACCTATGCATGAGAGAGAGAGGAGGGGTGGGGGCTTACAGATGATGGCTCCAGTGGTGGCGACGGAGGCAGTGGTGGCGAGGGAGGCAGGGGCGTCTCCGGTGACGGCGAGGGAGGCAGGGGCGTCTCCGGTGACGGCAAGGAAGGTGGCGTCGACGGTGGCTCTGGTGGCGTTGACGAGGCCGCGCGGCTCCGTGGCGTTGGGGGCGGCTCTGGTGTCGTCGACGGCGCACGGCTCTGGTGGCGTCGTCGGCGGCGGCAAAGTGGGGCGACGGTGAATCGGGGATACGGTGGCGCGCGGGGTGGGTTGAGGGATTTGGGGGAGAAGTGGTGGCCAGGCCGGGGGGGAACGGTTTTTTGGCTAAGTCAAACTTAGCGGTAGCGCGTTTCGGAAAATGCGCTATAGCTAAGATAGCTATAGTGGTTTCTGCAAAACGTGCTGCTGCTATAGCTATGTAAATTTCTTCCTTTTTTAATTTCCTTTTCTGTTTCTATAGCGGGGGTCTATGACACGCGCTGCAGCTACGTTAGCTATAGAGCCTCTTACAAACAAACCCTGCTGCTATGCCTTCCTCCAATTTTTCGCTTTTTCGTTTATTTTGCTTTACATTTTATTTTTCCCTTTCTCCTTTTTCTATTTCTTTAATTTTCATTTACTTTTCTATTTGTTTTTCATCTTATGTTATTTCCGTTAGTAGTAGCGCTCTTCCGAGGAAACGCGCTGCTAATTATGCTCTAGCGGTAGCGCGTTTCTTCGAAGCCCGCTACTGCTATGCGTAGCCTACCATTCTGCCAATGGGAATATTAGTAGTAGCGCTTTCTCGCCCACAAGCGCTACTGCTAAGTTTGTATCTGTAGCACGGTTTTTCTTAGATCGCTACTGCTATATAGCACTAGCGCGCTTTTTTGACCCGCGCTGTTGCTAAATTTCTGTGTATAACGTTTTCCCTAGTAGTGCTCCCTTCTCAAGCTGCCTGCCGCAGACCCAGAAGAGAAGAAACCCAAGGCCGAGGATGTTAAGCGCAAGGGGGCTGCCATGCTCGCGGCAGAACCAGACACCAAGCGGGGCAGAGATCAGCCTAAATCTTCCAAGGGCAGTCGGTACTGCGTGTACCACGACCTCCACACCACACAACACCAATGAATGCCAAGAGCTCCGAGCCGTGTGTGAAGGAAGGATCGGCTGACGCCCCAACCACAGCGACCGGGGCCACATCCGAGGAGGAGGAAGGAACGCAGGATGCTAGGAAGACCGCGGCCCTCGCCAAGGGTGGCGCGACCAACCTCGCGAGGATCGCTGGCATAACCTGCCTCGCGAGGGAGACTGGAGGGATCAGCCTCTCGAGGATCGCCCGGAGGGCAACGCAGGCGTCCCTCCACTACTGCCGCAGCCTGGGAGAAATGAGGAATGTCATCAGGACGAGGGGGCTGGGGGCTTCCAGGAGCCACGTGTGATCGCCTGCATCCTAGGCGGAGCTCAAGCCCCAGCCTCTCAACGCATCTTCAAGCAGTTCGCCCGCGAGGTAAATGCAGTCCTCTCCAAGCTCGAGGCCACGTGCACTCTCAGGTGGCCGGCGTGCACCATCATGCTTAGCTCGGTGGATCAGCCCAAGTGCGCGGCCACAGCCGGAGTCCTCCCAATGCTTTGTTCCCTAATCATCAGCAACGTGCTAGTCACGAGGACCCTAATCGATGGCGGGGCAGGGCTCAACGTCCTGTCCGTGGAAACATTCAACAATCTCCAGGTGACCTACAATCAGCTTCAGCCAACCAAGCCTTTCTCCGGAGTCACCGACGGCTCCATGGCCCCGATTGGGCAGGTCCGCCTCCCTGTCACCTCCGGGCACGCGACAACTACCGCACCGAGCTCATCGACTTCGACGTCGCCCACATTCGCCTGCCGTACAACACCATCCTCGGGTACCCAGCGCTGGCCAAGTTCATGGCTGTAACCCACCACGGCTACAACATCCTCAAGATGCCAGGAAGAGGCGGAGTCATCACGGTGCCCTGCGAAGAGAAAGGCGAGGTGTGCTCCCTGGAACGAGCCTTTCAGGCCGCATCACTAGAAGACCCGGATCGCGGAAGCAGGAGGCTTCCCGAGACCGCCCCCAAGAAGAAGAAGACATCATCCGGCCCGGCCCCTCAGGAGGCAGGCCCCTCAGGGCCCGCGCCTGCCTAGGGGGAACCTCCTTCCATCGCATAGGGAAGCACGCCCGGCGCCCTCCTCAGGCAGGGCTTGGGGGCTCTCCCCTGGAGGGCCGCCGACCTCGCCCAGGTCACGAGGGAGGCGCTTGGGCACCACTTGGAGGGGTGTGTCGAAGCACGTTTACCTCAAGAAGGAGCAAGGCAAGGAGGACCAAACCCTCAGGAGTTCGTCAGCAAGGCCATTCAGGAGCTACAGGAGTCAAGAGTCATGAGAGGCAGCCGCCGCTTAACCATTGTGGCCCCCCATCCAGGCGAGGATGGTGGGCTGCGCATCCGCATCGACATACCAGGGCTCAACCAAGCCGCATCTCAGGAGTGCCTCTGGCCCTCGCAAGTGGGGCGCTGCGAAGGTCCACCCCACAGCTACGTTCGCATGCCTTATGGCTTGCCGAACGCGGCCGCCACGTACCAGCGCCTCATGAGGGGCATCCTGGAGGCTCAAGAGGTCAGGCATTTCGCAACCCTGGCGGAGATGGAGATGGTCCGCGAGGAGCCACCATCGCCTCCAGAGCCTCCCGAGGCTCCTGGGCCTGGGGGCTCGTGAAGATCGGCTCCCGCAGCCCACCGCGCCTGCTACTTCAACACCCCTTCATCGTCAACACTATCAGGTGACATCTTTCAAGTTTCGTTTCCAGCTGGGAGTGCCCTCAGGGCTGCATCATTCCCAGGCATCGTGGGTCCGTCCCTGCGGCGCGTATCCCTTTTGCTCGTGTTTTTAGCTCACTTTGTTGGGGGCGCCCCTCGGGATGCATCATCCCCAAGTCGCTCGGGTCAGACCCAGCGGCGTGTACCCCTTTTTGCATTTATCTTCGGGCCATGCATTCGACCCATCATGCTTGTTATTTGGTGCCTGTCCGTGGCACCTTTTCTTCATTGATGTCGGCAGCTTGCGCGTTAAAGGGGGGGGGGGTACCTGAGCATCACGACTCAGGGCTCCTACCAGCTCTCCAGCCCTCACCCTCTGGCCTTGTCCACGGCATCGCGACCTGGCATACCAGCGACGGGTGAGACCAGCTCAAGGGCCGGGACCCGAGGACGTAGAGCTTCGACATCTAACCAAGCTTGCACGTTAAAGGGGGGTACCTGAGCATCGCGACTCAGGGCTCCTACCGGCTCTCCAGCCCTCACCCTCTGGCCTTGTCCACGGCATCGCGACCTGGCATACCAGCGATGGCTGAGACCAGCTCGAGGGCCGAGACCCGAGGACATAGAGCGCCGGCATCTAAACAAATTTGCAGGAACACATCCCAAGATAAGGCCCAGTGCCAGGCGCAACCCGCCTTGAGGTAGGGCCCCGTGAGCCCCGCGCTGGCTCACGGGTGCCCAGATACACCTCGTCAGGCCCTACCGTGCCAGCCACGTGTTAGGGCGGGGCTGTACACGCCCCGGGGCTCCTCCCGGAGGAGAGCCCCCTCCCACGCACCAATGGAAGCACCATGCTCCGCGCTGGCTGACGACACTGCCAAGGAGCGGCTATGCCCGTACACATACGGAAGCGCTATGCTCCGCGCTGGTGATAAACAACTGAGGGTGGCCCCCGGGCCGCATCAACCTCAGGGAGCCCAGAGCTCAGTGTCTAGCCTCATCGCAACGCCTCCCCTCGGGAGTGCCGCGCGAGGGGGCTGGGCACGGGGGCTGTGCCTGGGTCACGCCCAGATGCACGCCACCCAGCCAACCCCCCCGGGCCTGGTTCGTCGCATGTCCCTCCCCGAGTGGAGCCAAGGTACGAAGGCCGTTTGAGCGTCAAGGGGGACTCCTGAGCATCGCGACTCAAGAGCCTAACTGGTCACGTAGCCCCTCACTCCTTAGTTCCGAAAGACTAACGGCGGTTGAGGTATGCGCGGGGCCGGGCTCTGCAGACGTAGAACTGTAGATCCACCCACATCTCACCTTCCTAAGGAGTCACCCACACATCTCACCTCCCTACTTGCTGTTCGAGCGCCAAGGGTGACTCCTGAGCATCGCGACTCAGGATCCTAACTTGTCACGTAGCCCCTCACTCCTTGGTCCCGTCCTGGTTTCCGATCGGGGCTAACGACGGCTGAGGTATGCGCGGGGCCGGGCTCTGCCGGCATAGAACATAAGCAAGTAGGAAGGAATAGTGCAAATTTCAAGGAATTCAAAAGCAAATATTACAGTCCATACTGTTATCACAACACCAAATGCAAGTTTTAACGCCTCCCCGAGGCATGGTACATGTGCAGGAATTAAAAGCAGGACGGGAGCCACGACGGAGTCACTTGCCGGCGGTGGAGCTGCGTGGAGCGGGTTTGCCTTGTGGAGCTGCAGGGCCGGCAGCGCCCCGCTTCGGCTTGGTGCTGAAGGCCCGGAACTTCCCCAGCAGAGCCTCCGCGCGACCCTTCACGACGTCAGCAGTGGCAGCGGCAAGATTGCCGCTCGCTAGCTCCAACAGGCTGTCGAGGTCGATTTTGGGGTCGCGAAGATAGATGTGGGTAAGGACCCGCGTCAGCGCTGCAGAAGACAAGACGCGCGCCTCGGCCTCAGCCGTAGGGCCAAGGCCAAGGGTGACATCTTCAAGAGCATGAACCAGGAAGGGAAGCAGCTTGGCAGGGCCGTCCTCGGCGCCGGCCAGCGGGCTCTCCAGGCCACTGTCACAAAGCGTCTTCAGCAAGATGCGAGCCTTCACCTCCATCTCCGTGAAGGCCACGCGATCCACGGCAAGAACCCGTGCCTTGCCGTCCAGCTCGACTTTCCTCGCCTCCAACTCTTGCTCCAGCGCGCCTAGGCGGTCACGGCGCTTCTTGAGCTTGGCGTCCCGGTCCTTGACGGCCGCCTCGCGAGCCTTCATTCCTTCCTCCTGCTCTTGGCGAAGGCGGGACTCCTCGGCGAGCTGGTCCCGCAGGCCCTGCAGCTCGCTCTCCAGCGCCTTGCAGCGACCTCGGACATCAGCCACCTCCCCCAAGGCGGTGTCGCGAGCAGCCTTCGCCCCAAGGACGGCCTGCCTCTCCTCGTCGCAAGCCGTTGAGGCCTGGACCAGCGCCGCCCGAATCGAAGCATCGGAGTGAATCCAGCCAGAAGCCAGCTCCAGACGCCCGGCCACTAAACGATGGTCGGTGCACGGAAGATCTTGCCGCAGATGGTCCAGTTCGGCAGCAGCACGATCTAGAACAGTAGGAGGAGTCGGAGAAGCAGCAGTCGGTGGAGTAGGAGGAGAAGACGGAAGCGTGACCACAGTATCCTGAGGTGGAGCCTGCTGCGCCCCAACGGCTGTGGTGGCAGCATCAGGCAAGGGCACCTCGGGAGTCGCTTGGGCCGTGGGGGCTGAGCTCGCCCCAGCCGGGTCAGCCAGGCCTTGCAAGGATGCCCGGGAAGGAGAGGCTCGTGCGTCACGGTCACCTTCTTTCGTGGGCAGAGGAGCTGCCCCGGATGAAACCTCAGGAGCTCCCTTCGACTTCTTTGCCGCGGGCGCCAGCCTAGCCGGGAGATAAGAACGTCAAGCCTCAGCAATAGAACAAGAAATAAGACAGGAATCAAGCACTTATAGGTCGTCACGCGCGATCTCGAGCAGCCTCCGGCCGTACTTGAAGCCCGAGAGCCGGCTGCAAGGATCAGCCTCAAGGAGCTTGGGAGCAGGAGGCGCGTCTGCGGATCGCCTCGAGGCCGAGGCTCACCCGCGGGGGATCAGCCCGGTCCTGTCCTTCTTCGAGATCGGGGGCAGGCTCCCGCCGCCCTGCTCGTCATCATCCTCGTCGTCATCACTCAGAGAGAGGCGGAGAGCACGGGACCTGCGCCGAGGGGGGCAGCCCTCGACTCTCCGTCGGTCGCCTCGGAGTCAGGCCCTTTTTCCCGCTCCCCTTCTTCCTTCTCTTCGCTGGAGTCGCCGGAGGACACGTCCACCGGGTCCTCGGGAGCCTCCGCGGGCACGGACTCCACTACCTGCTCCCAGTCCTCGCGGAGTAACAAGGGTGTAGGAGCGCCCTCCAACCTCTCCACGTCGCCCCCTGTAACACCCCGGATACAACTTTCCATATTCGTAACTCCAACTCTTGTCTTTTCCGGAGATGCGATATGATATTTCCTTCGTGGTTGGATTTTTGTCTGTTGTTTTGCATTTTGTTCTTGTTATGCATCTCATGTCATGTCATCTTCTGCATTTCATCTGCATGTTTTTCAAAACTTGCATCCGTTCAGGTTCCGCCGGTTCTCTCCGTTGTCCGTTCTGAGCCCGACCACTCTCACACGCGCCCGCGGTACCTCCGAAATATTTTTTTTAAGTGGCATAAAAATGTTCTCGGAATGGGTTGCAACTTGTCATGCGGTCTTATTATAGTGTAGACAGAGCGCCTGCCAAGTTTCATCGCATTCAGAGTTCGTTTGACTGCCCAACCATTAAATATATTACCGCGATATAGTCGGTATAATCTTGGACGTGTCGGTCTTCGAAATCGTGCCGGGCTGCATTTCTCCTCTCTCTCCTATCAGCCCAAGCCTCTCTCTCACACAGCCCACTAACCCCTCCTAGCCCACCTATCTAACCCTCCTCCGCTCTGGACCGTCCGATCGAGATCGAACGGCTCCGAAACGGAGCAAAACACCCAACCCTAACCCCTCTTTCTATAAATAGCACCCTTCCTTCCATTTTGGGCATCCCTAGCCTTCCCCTACCTCCCAGCCGCCTCCCTCCTCGAAATCAGCGCCTCCCTCCCTCGGATCTGGCGCTGCCAGCCCGCCACTGCCACTTGGCGCCACCCAATTGGCCAGCCGTCGCCGCAGAAGCCTCCCTCGCCCACTCCTCGCTCGCCACCTGTTCCCCGCGCTCCCCGCGGCGCCAGGCCCGTCCCAGGCCCGCCAAAACCCATCTGGGCCCGGCTCCCGCTCGCCCGCGCCCAAGCGCCGCGTCCCCTCGTCCCCGAGCCAGGAAGATCCGACAGCGCCCGAGCTGGCCTCGACCTCCTTCCCTTCGCCTCGCCGGACCCCATGCTGCCTCGCCGAACCTTGCCGCGCCGCCGCCGCTTTAGGTCAACGCACTGCTGCCGCCCCGTTTCCCTCTCCTCCCTCTTCCTCACGAGCTCTTCCCTCTACAGATCCCCGCCGCCCTTGCAGCTCCTCGCCGGAGTCGTCCCCGTGCGCCGCCGCCACCGGGAATGGATGGATCCGGCCGGGATCCACCGGATCCGCCCCATCCCGGACCTCTCCGGCCTTCCCTCGCCCCACCGCCGGCTCTCATCGCCTTCCGCGCCGCCGGCCTCATCTCTGTGCGTCACGAGGATGACGCAGGCGCCACCGGCCTCGTGGCTCGACCTCCCCACGTGGGCCTCGGCCCCTCCCCTCCAGGCCCAGTGCGCCGACTCCTCCAGGCCCCATGGGCCAGCGGCCTCCAAGGCCTGCCTTGGCCTCTCCTCCGACTGGGCTGAAGCCCATGGTGAGCCTCCAGCCTATCCCTCGCCCCAGCGCACCACATGTTAGCTTGCTCCCACCAGATTCGGCCCGCATTTTATTTTTTTCCCTGCTGCGAATTTGCTATTTATCCAGGATTTACTGATTTACAGAAAAATCCCTAGAGTTCATGCATTTAATATCTCTTAAACCGTGCATCGGATTAAAATGTTTTATATATGTAAAATGCTCAGAAAATTGTGTAGATTAATAATATGCCATTTTCATCCCATGTTAAAATGTTTAACTTGCTGTTTATTTAAATTTGCTAATATGCCATGTTAAAATGCTTTAATTCATAACTAATTAATTGTAGCTCCATTTTAAATAAACTTTATAAGTAAATGGGGTGGAAAAATGCCTAGATTAACATAGTCCACTTTATGTTGCTGTTTAACAAATCTATAATTGTGTTTAAGGCAGAACAGTACTGAATCCATAATATGCATATGGGGATTTTCCGGAATTGTTGTTTGTTGTTTCCGGCCTCATTTAAACTTGCCTAGATAGGTAGTTTCATTATGTTTCACCTCTTTCCATGTTTAATAAAATTTAATATTGTTGGGTACATAACCGAGATCAAACTAAATAATGGATGTGGTGTTTCGTCAATATGCAACTCGTTGCATATTGAGCTCCACTTAACTTGTAGTGTTGTTTGTTGCACTTTGCCATGCCATGCCTCATTAAATCGGAAATGCATCATACTTGTTTGTGCATCATGCCATGCTTATGCTTGTTGGTTTACTATGTTGTTTGCTTCTTTCCGGGTTGCCTTCGTTTTCGTTCCGGAGTTGTGAGGATTCGTTCGACCACGTCCGCTTGTCTTCTTCATGGACTCGTTCTTCTTCCTAGCGGGATTTCAGGCAAGATGACCGCTACCCTGGATCTCACTACTATCATTGCTATGCTAGTTGTTCGTTCTATCGCTATGCTGCGCTACCTATCACTTGTTTATCCAGCCATCCCATATTGCCATGAACCTCTAACCTTTGACACCTTTCCTATGCAAACTACTGTTTGGCTATGTCACCGCTTTGCTCAGCCCCTCTTATAGTGTTGCTAGTTGCAGGTGAAGTTTGAAGATTGCTCCATGGTGGACAGGGTTTTTGTTGGGATATCACAATATCTCTTATATTATTAATGCATCTATATACTTGGTAAAGGGTGGAAGGCTCAGCCTTATGCCTGGTGTTTTGTTCCACTCTCGCCGCCCTAGTTTCCGTCATACCAGTGTTATGTTCCCGGATTTTGCATTCCTTACGCGGTCGGGTGATTTATGGGACCCCCTTGACAGTTTGCTTTGAATAAAACTCCTCCAGCAAGGCCCAACATTGACTTTTACCATTTGCCTCACCACCACCTACATTTTCCCTTGGGAGTAATTAACCCAAGGGTCATCTTTATTATAGCTCCCCCGGGCCAGTGCTTGTCTAAGCGTTGGTCCAAACTAGAGCATCGTGCGGGACCATTTCCTTGGCAACTTGGATTCGTCGGTTCCTGTACGCTTCGCTTATCCGGTGTTGCCCTGAGAACGAGATATGTGCAGCTCCTATCGGGATTGTCAGCGCATCGGGCGGTCTTGCTGGTCTTGTTTTACCATTGCCAAAATTTCTTGTAAACCGGGATTCCGAGTCTGATCGCGTCTTCCTGGGAGAAGGTCTATTCCTTCGTTGATCGCAGAGCTTGTCATGGGCTAAGTTGGGACACCCCTGCAGGGTATAATCTTTCAAAAGCCGTGCCTGCGGTTATAGGCAGATGGGAATTTGTTAATGTCTGGTTGTAGATAACTTGACACCAGATCCGAATTAAAACGCATCAACCGCTTGTGTAGCCGTGATGGTCTCGTCTCGGTGGAGTCCGGGAAGTGAAGACGGTTTCTGTGTTATGTTTGACGTAAGTAGGTGTTCAGGATCACCTCTTGATCATTACTAGTTGCCGACCGTTCCGCTTGTTCTCTTCTCGCTCTTATTTGCGTATGTTAGCCACCATATCATGCTTAGTCGCTGCTGCAGCCTCACCACTTTACCCCTTCCTTTCCCTTTAAGCTTTGCTAGTCTTGATACCCATGGTAATGGGATTGCTGAGTCCTCGTGGCTCACAGTTTACTACAACAACAGTTGCAGGTACAGGTTATGCGATGATCATGAAGCGAGAGCGATGCTTGCTTGCATTGAGTTCTTCTTCTACTTCTTCGATCAGGGGATAGGTTCCAGGTCGGCAGCCTGGGATAGCAGGGTGGATGTCGTTTGAGTTTCTGTTTGTGTTTCATCTGTAGTCGGATGGTGCTCTTATGTATTGTGATGTTGTACTCGTGTGGCATTGTATGCCTTATGTATGTATCCCCATCTATTATGTAATGTTGATGTAATGATATCCACCTTGCAAAAGCGTTTCAATATGCGGTTCTATCCTTAGTGGGACCTTCGAGTCTCTTTAGGATAGTATCGCATATTGGGCGTGACAAGTTGGTATCAGAGCCTGGACCGACCATAGGAGCCCCCTTGATTGTTGGCCGTTCTTGAGTCTAGAAGAAAACTATTTTGAGTCTTAGGATTATATATATCGGAGAGTAGGATTCTTTTTACTCCTCAGCCCCTTCGTCGCTCTGGTGAGGTCTCCTGACGTATATGTTTTGTCTTTCCTCTCCTCAAATTTCACTAAATTTTTTTTAGGATCACGCGGGTATCTTGGGATCGTTCCGATATTCTTATGACGAGAACATTGTTCTGGGTGCCTCCTGACATTTAGGGGTTGTGGCAGTGTCCCGGGGAGTTGAGCTCCGAGGTGTTGTCGTCATAATTTTATCGTTGCAGTTCTGGAATACCTGAGTTTTGCCGACATCGAAAATCTCTTTTATGCAGTTGTTGGTTAGATAACCCCGATAACCCAGTACTGGGGCGAGCTCGGGAGTATTGCCATAACTCGTATAACGGATGCTTTTTGAAGGTTGAGGTACACGATTTCCGAAGGTTTCTTGGTTATGTGTTGATGGATGGATACAGCTCGATGTAGGTATTGTTAGTTTGAGTGAGATATATTGCTTCCCCTGTATCCCCAACACCAGATTGCATAACCAGAAAGTTTCGGGAGTTTATAGGTGGGAATTCAAGTAGCTCCTAGAATATCTTTCCCACAAATGCATGATACGGGATTGGGTAAATCTCTATCATATGTTTGTTTCCGGCTTATTTTGCAAGCCAAATCCTTTGTTTTGTTTTATTTGTGGTATTCGAGTTGCTTCAAAGTCAAATGTTGAATCCATACCTTTCCTAAACGTTGTTCTAATATTTCTATGGGAGTACTAATCCTTTTTGATCATTGAGGTTGTCATGTTAATTCTTTTCTAACCAGTGTGCTTCTCTTCGAGATGATCTCATCATTCTCCCCATCCGCAAGATCAATTCTAAGTTTTCTCAACGGTGTTTGTTTCGTTCATCCCAAGTTGTCTTTGTTTTTCCCCACCCTCCCACCCTTTTCTTCAAGGACTCAGATTTTTTAATCAAGTATCCATTTATTCATGTGAAGTCACTTCATTCTTCTCAATCAATGTTCTAATCCGGTGATCCCTCATGAAGATGCTCACGAGCTTCAAGTTCATCATCCTTCGTTCTTTTTCTTCTCTGGTGGATCCAATTCAAGCTTTCAGTGTTGATCATATTCTTTTCCTCGTTTCAAATGTTTCTCCACGTCGGTGCACCTCTTAATTGTTCACCTCCCTCTATTCTTGACCGGAGTGCTCAAGGTATCTCAGAATAATCATGTTTCCTTTCTTAATCTATTCGAGTTACTTCAAGTTTTTCTCTCATTCAAGCTATTTAATTCAATCGGTGCAATCTCTCTTCAAAATCGTTCAACGGTGTTTTCTTTTCAGTGGGCCCTAACCCACAGGTCTTTTCCCAAGATCTTACCTGACTCTTCTAATTCTTTTCCGGAGTTATTCTCAAATTCATTTCCAAATTTGACGTAAGAATGAATTATCATCAGTCAAATGTCTTTCTCCAAGATCTCTTTCAAATTCTTTTTCATTGTTGGCTCAACATCTTTGCTTTTCATTCTCCCGGAGTATCTCAGTAATTTTGGTGGTGTTTCTCGTCGTCAGTTGAAGATTGAAGAAGGATTTCTCCTAAATCTTGGTCCATTCTCTTGAAGATTCATGGTTATAGCCTCATGCTATCCTCATAATCGTTTTGATTGTGAGATTTATTTCCTTACCATCCGGAGCATTTCATGAGTTGTTTTCCATTTCTTTCCTCCGAAGGCCATCATGTCATAATTCTTCATTCTCAGCGTGTAGCTATCATTCTCCAAATCTTACCGGTGCATCGTTCAAATACCCTCTAATCAGTTCATGATTTCTTTGTTCTCATGTATTTAAATCCCCTCAAGTATCTTCATTTGTTTTCCAATTCTTCCCAGTGAATTGTGCCTTTGCTATGTTCATTTTTAATTCTTACGGTGGTTCGTTCAAGATTTCTCTTCCTTCGTTATCATTTTAATCCATTCGTTCCTTCAATTCCACCGGTGGTTCGTTGAATACCTTCTCAAGTTTACGATATATCCCTCTTAATTCTTTCTACGAGAATAAGTAGTATGCCAAATCCATTGCTTGTCATCAATTTAATTTGGTGAAGGATCAGCATAACGTAATTCTTATTATTGTTTCATCCAAGTGATTAATTCCTTCTTCCAGAGATTGTTCATGATGAAGTAATTTCTCGGTTCGAGGTGCTTCATCTTTTCTTTCTGGAGTTCCAAGTTTTCTCGGTTATATCGTCGCAAAGCTCCATCAAAATCATTGCAAGGATTCACCTTGTGTTTTCAAATTCTCTTTCATTTGATCATTCTTTTATTACCGGAGTTCTTCATGGAGTCTCAACATGGTGGTTCATCAAGGATTCTTTTCATTCTTCAATTGTTCTTCAAGATTTCTCTTGAAGTTATGATCTGCTAAGCTAGACTCTAAAATAAACATGGTGTTCAACACATGTTTTGTTTTGAGGAGTTCAAGTATTCTTCATCTTGCATTTTGAAGTGCAATTCTTTCTACCTTATCTTTTGTGGTGGTGTTATGTCACTCTTGACAATTTCCTTCATGTTTCATGATTCATATGTTGTCAAGAATGAGGTATTTTAAATCCATCAATCTCTTCTTTGGAGTTATCTTGGTATAGATTTCACCTAAAGCCTTCCCTAAGGAATGTTGCTATTTGTGGTGCTTATCAATGATCCAAGCTTTCTCCATATCCTTCTCGGTGAAAGAGGTTTTTCATCTCTTCATTGTTCTCAAGCAAGCAATTGTTTCCGTTAGTGGCCAGTTGTCACCTCATAATTTTGGGATGTTTTCCATAAGCCCACTACAAGCTTATTCTTTTCGTTGTTGGTTTTCCAACAACTCCGTTCAATCCTTCTTTGCAAGGATGCTTTCCAAGTTCATTTGCGGCCGAAATTGTCATTTTCTTCTCCGCCCCTTTATCCCAACAATCTATCTTCTATTCTTTCTTCTGGAGGCATGGTGATGTTGCTCTCTTCACTCATCATCTCGAATTGTGAGGACCATGTTCTTTTCATGCTTATCCACTTAACCGAAGTGTTGTGTTCTCATTCAAGTTCTTTCATCTTGTCAAGTTTTGCCTCTCTTGCCAACCTGAGTGCTGTCTGAAATCCTTCTCACCCATTATGCCATTCATTCAATAGTTCCGGAGGCAGTGTGTTGTTGATTTCATCAAGTATCTTCCCATCTTCTCAAGTTCATGTTATATTCCTTCCATGTTCAACTGGAGTGCTGCCCGAATTCTTCCTCTCTCATCTTGTTTTAATCGGAGTGGTTTCGAATTCTATCTTGTCCAACAAACTCTAGATTCGTGTCTTTGCAACTGTCAAGTTCTCGTAATGTTCCTTGTTCCTCTTTTCTAACAGATTGTTTGCAATCTCGTTCATCTCTGTTGTACTCTTTCTTTTAAATTGCTCAACCTCTCAGGATTTGTGGTTTCACTCGTTTGTCAAAGAAGCAACTTAGTTTTACCTCTGCTCTTCCTCTTCCGCTTCTCTCCGGTGCCATCCTAGATCTCGGGACGAGATCCTCTCGTAGTGGTGGAGTGTTGTAACGCCCCTGATACAACTTTCCATATTCGTAACTCCAACTCTTGTCTTTTCCGGAGATGCGATATGATATTTCCTTCGTGGTTGGGTTTTTGTCTATTGTTTTGCATTTTGTTCTTGTTATGCATCTCATCTCATGTCATCTTCTGCATTTTATCTGCATGTTTTTCAAAACTTGCATCCGTTCAGGTTCTGTCGGTTCTCTCCGTTGTCCGTTCTGAGCCCGACCACTCTCACATGCGCCCGCGGTACCTCCGAAATATTATTTTTTTTAAGTGGCATAAAAATGTTCTCGGAATGGGTTGCAACTTGTCATGCGGTCTTATTATAGTGTAGACAGAGCGCCTGCCAAGTTTCATCGCATTCGGAGTTCATTTGACTGCCCAACCATTAAATATATAACCGCGATATAGTCGGTATAATCGTCGGACGTTTCGGTCTCCGAAATCGTGTCGGGCTGCATTTCTCCTCTATCTCCTATCAGCCCAAGCCTCTCTCTCACACAGCCCACTAACCCCTCCTAGCCCACCTATCTAACCCTTCTCCGCTCCGGATCCGATCGAGATTGAACGGCTCCGAAATGGAGCAAAACCCCCAACCCTAACCCCTCTTTCTATAAATAGCACCCCTCCTTCCATTTTGGGCATCCCTAGCCTTCCCCTACCTCCCAGCCGCCTCCATCCTCGAAATCAGCGCCTCCCTCCCTCGGATCTGGCGCTGCCAGCCCGCCGCTGCCACTTGGCCACACCCAATTGGCCAGCCGTCGCCGCCGAAGCCTCCCTCGCCCACGCCTCGCTCGCCACCTGTTCCCCGCGCTCCCCGCGCCGCCAGGCCCGTCCCAGGCCCGCCAAAACCCATCTGGGCCCGGCTCCCGCTCGCCCGCGCCCAAGCGCCACGTCCCCTCGTCCCCGAGCCAGGAAGATCTGGCAGCGCCCGAGCTGGCCTCGACCTCCTTCCCTTCGCCTTGCCGGACCCCATGCCGCCTCGCCGGACCTTGCCGCGCCGCCGCCGCTTCAGGTCAACGCGCTGCTGCCGCCCCGTTTCCCTCTCCTCCCTCTTCCTCACGAGCTCTTCCCTTTGCAGATCCCCGCCGCCCTTGCAGCTCCTCGCCGGAGTCGTCCCCGTGCGCCGCCGCCACCGGGAAT
The DNA here is from genome assembly GCF_002162155.2 of Triticum dicoccoides. Classification (NCBI taxonomy): domain Eukaryota; kingdom Viridiplantae; phylum Streptophyta; class Magnoliopsida; order Poales; family Poaceae; genus Triticum; species Triticum dicoccoides. The sequence continues at coordinate 547,092,629 of NC_041381.1, read as the reverse complement.
GGATTGATCCGGCCGGGATCCGCCGGATCCGCCCCATCCCGGACCTCTCCGGCCTTCCCTCGCCCCACCGCCGGCTCTCATCGCCTTCCGCGCCGCCGGCCTCGTCTCTCTGTGTCGCGAGGACGACGCAGGCGCTGCCGGCCTCGTGGCCCGACCTCCCCACGTGGGCCTCGGCCCCTCACCTCCAGGCCCAGCGCGCCGACTCCTCCAGGCCCCGCGGGCCAGCGGCCTCCAAGGCCTGCCTTGGCCTCTCCTCCGACTAGGCTGAAGCCCATGGTGAGCCTCCAGCCTATCCCTCGCCCCAGCGCACCACATGTTAGCTTGCGCCCACCAGATTCGGCCCGCATTGTATTTTTTTTCCCTGCTGCGAATTTGCTATTTATCCAGGATTTACTGATTTACAGAAAAGTCCCTAGAGTTCATGCATTTAATATCTCTTAAACCGTGCATCGGATTAAAATGTTTTATATATGTAAAATGCTCAGAAAATTGTGTAGATTAATAATATGCCATTTTCATCCCATGTTAAAATGTTTAACTTGCTGTTTATTTAAATTTGCTAATATGCCATATTAAAATGCTTTAATTCATAACTAATTAATTGTAGCTCCATTTTAAATAAACTTTATATGTAAATGGGGTGGAAAAATGCCTAGATTAACATGGTCCACTTTATGTTGCTGTTTAACAAATCTAAAATTGTGTTTAAGGCAGAACAGTACCGAATCCATAATTTACATATGGGGATTTTCCAGAATTGTTGTTTGTTGTTGTCGGCCTCATTTAAACTTGCCTAGATAGGTAGTTTCATTATGTTTCACCTCTTGCCATGTTTAATAAAATTTATTATTGTTGGGTACATAACCGAGATCAAACTAAATAATGGATGTGGTGTTTCGTCAATATGCAACTCGTTGCATATTGAGATCCACTTAACTTGTAGTGTTGTTTGTTGCACTTTGCCATGCCATGCCTCATTAAACCGGACATGCATCATACTTGTTTGTGCATCATGCCATGCTTATGCTTGTTGGTTTACTATGTTGTTTGCTTCTTTCCGGGTTGCCTTCGGTTTCGTTCTGGAGTTGTGAGGATTCGTTCGACCACGTCCGCTTGTCTTCTTCATGGACACGTTCTTCTTCCTAGCGGGATTTCAGGCAAGATGACCGCTACCCTGGATCTCACTACTATCATTGCTATGCTAGTTGTTCATTCTATCGCTATGCTGTGCTACCTATCACCTGTTTACCCAGCCATCCCATATTGCCATGAACCTCTAACCTTTGACACCTTTCCTATGCAAACCACTGTTTGGCTATGTCACCGCTTTGCTCAGCCCCTCTTATAGCGTTGCTAGTTGCAGGTGAAGTTTGAAGATTGCTCCATGGTGGACAGGGTTTTTGTTGGGATATCACAATATCTCTTATATTATTAATGCATCTATATACTTGGTAAAGGGTGGAAGGCTCGGCCTTATGCCTGGTGTTTTGTTCCACTCTTGCCGCCCTAGTTTCCGTCATACCGGTGTTATGTTCCCGGATTTTGCGTTCCTTACGCGGTCGGGTGATTTATGGGACCCCCTTGACAGTTCGCTTTGAATAAAACTCCTCCAGCAAGGCCCAACATTGACTTTTACCATTTGCCTCACCACCACCTACATTTTCCCTTGGGAGTAATTAACCCAAGGGTTATCTTTATTATAGCCCCCCCGGGCCAGTGCTTGTCTAAGCGTTGGTCCAAACTAGAGCACCGTGCGGGACCATTTCCTTGGCAACTTGGATTCGTTGGTTCCTATATGCTTCGCTTATCGGGTGTTGCCCTGAGAACGAGATATGTGCAGCTCCTATCGGGATTGTCGGCGCATCGGGCGGTCTAGCTGGTCTTGTTTTACCATTGCCGAAATGTCTTGTAAACCGGGATTCTGAGTCTGATCGGGTCTTCCTGGGAGAAGGTCTATTCCTTCGTTGATCACGAGAGCTTGTCATGGGCTAGGTTGGGACACCCCTGCAGGGTATAATCTTTCGAAAGCCGTGCCTGTGGTTATAGGCAGATGGGAATTTGTTAATGTCCGGTTGTAGATAACTTGACACCTGATCCGAATTAAAATGCATCAACCGCGTGTGTAGCCGTGATGGTCTCTTCTCGGCGGAGTCGAGGAAGTGAACACGGTTTCTGTGTTATGTTTGACGTAAGTAGGTGTTCAGGATCACCTCTTGATCATTACTAGTTGCCGACCGTTCCGCTTGTTCTCTTCTCGCTCTTATTTGCGTATGTTAGCCACCATATCATGCTTAGTCGCTGCTGCAGCCTCACCACTTTACCCCTTCCTTTCCCTTTAAGCTTTGCTAGTCTTGATACCCATGGTAATGGGATTGCTGAGTCCTCGTGGCTCACAGTTTACTACAACAACAGTTGCAGGTACAAGTTATGCGATGATCATCACGCGAGAGCGATGCTTGCTTGCGTTGAGTTCTTCTTCTGCTTCTTCGATCAGGGGATAGGTTCCAGGTCGGCAGCTTGGGCTAGCAGGGTGGATGTCGTTTGAGTTTCTGTTTGTGTTTCATCCGTAGTCGGATGGTGCTCTTATGTATTGTGATGTTGTATTCGTGTGGCATTGTATGCCTTATGTATGTATCCCCATCTATTATGTAATGTTGATGTAATGATATCCACCTTGCAAAAGCGTTTCAATATGCGGTTCTATCCTTAGTGGGACCTTCGAGTCTCTTTAGGATAGTATCGCATATTGGGCGTGACACCCCCGACCAAAGACTGGAGGACCGCAGCTAGATCCTCGTCGGCCAAGACCGCAGGGCTCGGGTGGGGCCTCCACATCGGAAGTGAGTACTGACGAAGCGGAGCTAGCTGATGCTCCAGGAATTCCCTCAGCAGAGATGCGCCGGTCAGCTTCGCCCCCATCGTGTTGGCCGGCCTCAGATCCGGTTCCATCTTCTCCAACACCAGCCTCGCGCGGGGGTCCACGAGCTCCACTCGGGACCAGTCGTTGGAGCTCGTGGGGTGCCCCGTGGGCAAGATTAGCCGAGGGTGGATGCGTCCAGCATCTACCAAGACCCACTTGCTCCTGAAGCCCTCAATCCTCTTCCCGGGGTTCGAAATGGCGATGGAGCTACTGTATGCGATGAAGCTCGCGCACGCAGAGACGGGACCACGAGAGGTCCGGAGGGAGAAGTAGTGGCGCGACAAGGCAACTGAGGGCTTCACCCCTACGTGAGCCTCGCAATAGTAGGCGAAGATTGCCAGAAGAAGGACAGATTTGGGGTGGAGATGCAGAGCTTGTAGCTTGTAATGGCGGAGGACAGAGAAGAAGAACTTAGAAAAGGGAGGCACTAGACCGGCAACAATGGCGCTTACAAAGAGCAGATAGAAGGTGCTCCCTTGTCCCTCGGGAAGGGCAGAGCCGTCCTTGAACACCTCCACCCCGTCGATGCCCTGCGCCGCCGCCATCTGGCGCACTCGGGCAAGGCTCGCCTCCGACACGTTCGGCGAGTCCAAGGCGGACGAATACCAAGCTCCGGCCAGGGCCTGGAGAGGCGCCATGTCTTGCTAGGGCACGCGGACAGAGTAGATCTGAAGATTTCGAAGGCAGGAAGGAGAGGCGCAAGAAAGGGGATCTGAGCAGGAATCGGAGAAAGCAAAAGAGGCAAAGCCTAGACAGATGCTGCTCCTTTATCAACTCGCGCGGTTGCTGAGGCGCCCACGTCCAATCAACCACCACGCGGCGCCCATGGCCGCAGGCTATTAGGGCCCACGGTGCTTCGCACTCGCCCTTTCGCCTCTCTGCTCGGCCAAGTCCGGGCGCGCCTTGCGCCCGGGGGCTACTGTCGGCGTTCTGGGAACGGGGGTCCCCAGACTTGCCTGCCTGCGGCCTGCGGCGTGGCTCAAAGGGGGCCTAGCACGGCCCATCTTCATCAACACAAGCTCAAGACCTTCGCGAGGGGCCAAGCCTCGCGGGGCGGACGACAAGGAGCTTCCTCAGGCACGGCCTCATCAGGCTGGCTCACGAGGAGGCGGAGTGATCAAGGCAGGGTACCTCGCGAGGTGCCCATGATGCAAGCCATGATGACCAAGGGCGCCAGTCGGGTGCCAGCCCGCGCAATGTCCTCCTTTCCTCTTTGGTGCAAAGGGAGCAAGCGCAGGCGAGAGCATCAAGCAAAGGCATCCATTTCGGTGCAACAAGACCAAGACCAGCCCAACGGCAGGAAGGAAGTCATTGTGGAGCCCAAGCAGGTGTCACCACCAGAGCCTTTGATAGGCGAGGACCAACTTTAGTCAGGATAAGTGTACCAGATGTTCCCCTTCAAAATGTCCAATTGTTGGTGCCCTTCCCGCTCAATATTTGGGGAGAGGCCCAGGGACTTTGCCTATAAATAGGACTAGCCACCACAAGGGAGAGAGAGGACGGACAGGATCCTCGCCAAGAAACGAGTAGAGAGAGCGACTGAACTCCCCCTAGCAGTTCATCATCCCAGCCAAGAACAGACCCTCGCGAGGCTGTTCTTCCTTGTATTGTTCATCATCAGCTCAAGAGGCAATCCACCACACCACACACTGGAGTAGGGTATTACACCGCAATGGTGGCCTAAACCAGTATAAACTCTGTGTCTCTTGTGTTGTTCCTTCCATAGTATAGATCCTAGCGAGTCGGCGGGGTGCAGGTAGGTAGAGGGAGAAATCTCCGCGCGCACCCCAGTGTTCGAACCTCAAGGGTCTGCCGGAACCCAAAATCTGACAATGGACATGCCCATTCAGAGGGCGCCTAAACACCACCGAAGTCCCTCTGCTTCTCGAGGCACACGACATTGGTGATGTAGGGTGCAACTGCCCGCAGAGCCCGCTCCCGGTCGACGGGAGCCAGCTCTTCAAAGACGGCGTCCAATGGCACGAATAGATTCCGGTGATGGAGCCCTGAAAGGATTCGCCCGTCAACGGTGATGGCAGCGCGCAACCCCTCCTTGTCGAGCTCAGCCCCCACCATCACGCGGAGACGGCTCAGCTCCTCGGAGATATAGGTGAAGAAGGAGACCAGATCACGAAGCCGCAGCTCATTGAAGTCGACCGGGTGGTCAAACGGGTTTAGCCCGACGGCCGGCATCGTCGCACTTGCACGACGGTAGGCATCGCACAGCCGCAACACGTGCGTGGCAAGTTGGTTTACCAAGTGGCTAAGGCGATCCTGGACCTCATCACGATCGGCCCGCTCGCGCTCCAGCTGGCTCCCCTGACGGCCTATCGTATCTCCCTCTTTCTGCAGCAATGCCGCCGATGCCTCAAGCATCTTTGTGGTGGACACCTGCCGCTTTTGAAGCTCCGTGAACTCCTGCACATAACGGAGGAGCATGGCACTCCTGTCCTCCCTGAGCTCACGGAGCTCCACGTCCTTGGCCCTGAGCTCCACATCCTTGGCATGGAGCTCCTGTGTCTGGCGCCTCACCTCGGACTCCGTGATCTGCTTCGCCGCCATGGCAGCAGGTAGAAGCAATGGGGAGAGGAAGCAAAGGGGGCGAAACGGCTGAAAGGCAATGCAATCTAAGGGAAGGCGGAGGGAGCCAGCCGAGGAGTGGGGAATCTTTTGGTTTTCACCATGGTAAGACACCAGTCGACGACTTCTCACATCAGGGAGCAGTGGTTTTTTACAGGCGGAGTCATCGTGACTAATTGCTACCACGCCTGCTCCCGTCAACCAAAAAATTAAAAATCCAACCGCGCCTGCCGTCAATCAAAAAATTAAAAATCTTGCCGCACCCAAACACCAGAGCAACGCTGTGGTGGATATTTAAATTTACTTGCCATCAAGTAGATAAAAAAGGGGTGAAAAAACAAATGTGGCGGCGGCCTAGCTAATCGGTCGAACTAGCCCAACTAGCTAGCCACCGTGCTTCACTGATGTACTCGGCGGGAAAGGTGGTCTTCTGTGATTTGACGACTCATTTACTTGCTTCGGTGCTACGACCGAGGAGGACCCAGAAAACGTGCGGTAGGGCGTCCCACGTAAGGAAAAATATATGCGTGCACCACCCGGGAGGACCCCAAAACCGCACGGTAGGGTGTGCCATGTCTCGGCACGGAGGAAAAATGTGCGTGTAAAAATATACTGTATCCGACGTAGTACCTATGGTTCGACCTCGGGACACAGCCTGTCGGTCGAGAACACCCCACTAGCCACACAACTTCATCATGCAAACATGGCACGGTTAGCTTCGTCTCGACCAGCCACAATGTCTCTTGTTCTAGGCGATTCTTCTATTTTCCAACCTTTTTTTAGTTGTAATAACACCACAGCAAGCTAGGGCCGCTCTTCGTGTGTGCCCGTGCAAAGGTTAGACCATGGAGAGAAGAGAGATTGAGATCACAGACCTGAGACCCACCCGTAAGTGAGACAACGGTCATGCACATGTTGACGAGGCACTCCCTCTACTCTACTCAATGCAAGTACTGTATAAAATCAAGTTATGGGACAAATCCCACAACCGTTCGTTTTTTCAGGCTATCGACTTACGCTTTGTAGTCCAGGTTTCCAGTTCGAATCTCGTCTTTCAGATTTGTTAGTTTTAGGTCCAAATTTGGTTAATGACAAGTGGGACCCCCATGTGTTGTTCCGATATTTCAGTGTAGGATGGTCTTTTTGAACAAACACTTTGCGCGGTTAGACAAGTAACGGCACGAGTTACACGTATTTTGCAATTTTACGAACAAAAATGATAGCGGCATAGAATATCACATCCACCCTGCACCTTAGATACTATGGTGATACGAGTTTTTACACCGTTGGAAGTGAGATCCAATGGCTTGGGAGTAATCTTTTGTAATTATGCGCAATTTCCAAACTCTCCAAAGTTTTTTTTTTGCAAATAAAACATTCAGGCCTCATGTGTGCCGCTGCATCTTCGATCCAACGGCTCCCCGGTGCTAATATTAGGTGCTCCCCATAGCTTAATTACCCGCTACGGTGATATGAGCATCTTGGTCGTATGATCAGTGATCAGATGGCACATGCATAGTACTTGTACTTTCTGCGTATTTCCCAAACTCTATCAGCCGTATCTTGCATAAACATTCAAACCTCCTACTGTGGGCCATTAGATCTCAGTGAACTCGTACCACCATAGAATCTACGGTGCGGGAGCACCTCATACTCTCCCGTGCGAGAAAACATAAGGTGCTATCGCAGCTTGGATGCTACGGTGATACGAGCTTGGAGGTTGTTTGATCTGAGATCCAATGGCATCTGAGCAGTCTTTGTGCTTGTAAGCAGTGCCCGAACTCTTTTGGGGCTTTTCTGGAAAAAACCATTCGTACCATTGAGGAGGTGTTGGGTCACAAATTCAACGCCTTAGAAGAGCTTGTATCACCAAAGCATCTAAGGTGTGGTGGCACATGATATTCTTACATACAGGAGAATATGATGTCCTCCTTCATCTTAGATGCTACGGTGATACGAGCTTCGAGGTCGTTGGATATGGGATCAAAGGGCATCTAAGTAGTTTTTGTACAAATTGTGTGCAATTCTCAAACTCATCAAGGTTTCCTGCAAAAAAAATTAAGACACATAATGTGAGCTGCTATATCTCAGATCTACAAGCTCCAAGCAACTCGTATCGGCATATAGCATGTAAGGTATGGGGGCACATGATATTCTCCCGGGGAGGATGGGTGGGGGGTGCACAACCAATCGGTGGTTGGGAGGGTGGGGACAAATATAATCTAAACAACCCTAAACACAGCTCCACAATTTTATCTAAGGTCGAGGGGTTGACCCCCGACAATCATAGCTCCGCCTAAACACAACATTTGCATGTACTGTAGTACTAGACTTAATATTCATGTTTCATTTTCATGTTCATTTTAAATATTGAACTGAGGACCATGGATGTCTTACATTTTACTCCCTTCGTTCCTAAATATTAGTCTTTTTAGAGGCTTCAAATGGACTGGCACATACGGATGTATATAGACATATTCTAGAGTCTAGATTCACTCATTTTGCTCCGTATGTAGTCACTTGTTGAACTCTCTAAAAGACTAATATTTAGGAATAGAAGGAGTATTTTTGAACTCGTGTCATACATGCATGGGTTGGAAAAATATATGCACTATACTTATTGGATTGTTGTTGTGTTCGTGCGTGTGTGTGTGTGTGTGTGTGTGTGTGTGTGTGTGTGTGTGGTCATATGCTTGATACATACAAAGTTTTCTCACCTCCATATTGTTCAACTTTTAAATTTGAATTTGCATTGGAAAACTTACTAGGGATACCATGAAATGTGAAATCCATGTTGAGATCACTACATCACAAATTCACTCTAATTCAACAACTCGCCATAAATCAATTACCACGTTGAGATTAGTATTTGCAAGGAAAATACGGGTATTGTAATACACATAGAATCGTTCAGCAATTTAAAAGGTTCCTTTCGTATTCTCAAATGGTAGGACCCAACGACGTACCAGCCAGACCTTGGCTCGTGTTGATCCTAGAAAAAAAAGGGGCTCGCATCCTTCGGTGGCATGCGTGGTACGCACATTAGGCAACCCCAACCAGTCGAGCCTCAGCGTTTCAAGTCGAAATATCTGGCGGCCAGAATTCCAGCCCTAGGAAATTCCCCTCATGTCCCCGGTCCATAATGACTACCAATGAACAACGGAGGGATGCTTTAGTAACTAGACAATGTTACCTACCATGCCGAGCACGGTTCAATTCCCTCGGTCGCCGCTCGTCAAGGTCACCCATCAACTGCATTGCCTAGTACTACTACTACTACACCAGGATGAGCACAGAATTGAGCCCGTTTGTTCGTGCCTAGTAGTACTTGAGTTAATATATCAGGTAATGCACTAGTACGGAGGGATTATCCTTTTACTCCCTCCTTTCCGGTTTATTGGGCTTATCTCAAAATTTTAGTTTTTCCATTTTATAAGTCTCAATTTGGTTGTTCCCCATCACATGTTCAGATTTCAAGGTGCAATAAATCATTACATGCAAGTATTAAGAGAAAATTGTCCAATGCATGTACTTTATGCATGCATGCATGCATTGCAATTATTGCATTCGTAAACACAATTTTTAAGGAAAACAAGCGCATTAATTGAGTGGTTTTGCAAACTGCAACAATTGTTCCACCACTCACCATCTACCTTGGTTGGTGAGATTTTTGAATTGAGCCCTATAAACCGGAAAGGAGGTTTAACTAAGCAAAATGTTTGGCCAAATCCTTTCTTAAGAAATACAACAGGACATATGTACGGCTTGAAAATTTATTGCATGATGCAGGTTATGATATTGTTTCGAATCCTGGATCTTCAATTTCAGAAAATCGAAAATTGAGCATAAATTCTTGAAATTGAGCATGGTCACGTGATATGGCACAAATATTACTTCGTAAGTTTTTCTTCAATTCGAGACAAGCTGCTTGTGACAAGTTGCACAAATGAAGAGCCAAGGTATTTTGGAACAAAGATCTGTCACGTTAAGGCGACCGCTTTCACTATTGAAACCGTGGGCGTTTACGTGCCGCCACGAGTCCCCGCTTCTCATCGGTAGGTGCCGTCCCAGCAAGCGTGTGAGTCGACGGGAGGCGTGCGAGCAGACCGCTGCGCCGGCTGTCAGGGAGGCGTGCGAGCAGACTGCTGTGCAGCCTCACCGGGAGGCGAGCCCTTTGACCAGCCTCCGCCGCCCATCGTCGTCCCAACTACTCCCACTTTTAATGTCACCGGCACTGCAGTTTAAAATCAACCCTGCACTATCCGGTATCGCTACAATCCTCTCTCTTCGTCTCCGATTCTCCTGTCGTCTACCTCCAACTAGCCTGACCTAAACGTACGCCATGCCGCATCACGATGGTCTGCCCTTAGTGTTCCAATTTCATGAGGAAGACACCTAGCCGGAGTCTCAAGAACATAAGGCGCTTTGGGACGAGTTTGAACTGGCCTTGCGGGAAGACGCCGCGCCTGTCCCCGCTCCCGTTCCGGCTCCCATCGCCTCGACTGCGCCAGCGCCCCTCCCCGTGGCATTGATGGGCTGGGAGCCGCACATTATCGCCGAGCTTGATGCCACGGGGTTCCACGAGGTCCCCGCCAACTTTCACGCGTCCGTGCACCTGCCAGCGCATGCGCCTGTGCGTGCACTGACACGCATGCCCGTGCCGGTGCCCGTGCACCTGCCAGCGCATGCGCCTGCGCGTGCACTGACATGTGCGCTCGTGCCGGTGCCTGTGCACACGAGTGTCTCCGTCGCGCCGTTGACAGCGCCTGTCCCCGTGCGGGTGCCAGTGCCCCCCTCAGCGGCATGGATGGCCGCCGTCGACCACTTCCTTGCACCAACGCCAGTCGCCTCCTTCCGCCAGTTGACTTGCTTCGAAGTCCGGAACATTTTGGCCTTCCTTGAAGCTAGGCCAACGTCCAGGAGTACGCCAACAACGGCGCAAGACGCCACCGTCACCGTCGGTCAATGGCCCGACGACACACAGAGCACGGGAGAGGAGCCGCTTCCCACCGCGAGACGACCCCGCCGCCGCCGCGTAATCTAAATTTGCCATGAAAAACGTTCGGATTGCCATGCTTAAAATCCGAACCTTTATCATTTCCGTTTATTTTATATCGATCATCGTATAATTTAAAGTCGGAGTCAGACTGAACGAAATGTATGGTTTGATCGATTGAATGTTCTGCTAGAGCCATATCAAATTAAATATAAACGTCATCAATCCACATGTATTCCTTGTCATCCAACTACCTAGACTGCTTCAATATCGAGCGCTCAACACGTTTAGCGTGCAGCTAATTTCATGCCAAAATAGTGCTAATCACATGACAACACGCAAATAATATCCTAGTAGTTAATATCCGCATGCACTTAATATACTTCCAAGTTAACGTGCATTGCACATACACACTGACTAGTGCTGCTAGTATGTGAAACTAGTGCCATGACTTGTAAATGCGTCCAGATATGGTCAACCGCAACATCGCCCGCGAGTTCTTCCTTTTTGCCCGTGCGTCTAAACGCAGAAGGGGAGGAGAGAGAGAGCACACAAGGAACCCACCAGTAAGTGAAGGCGAATAGTACTAAAAATAATATTACATGTTATCCATTAATTAGGCTGTGGTAATATAAAAACATTATGTGAACAAAGGGGGTACAACAAACATTGCTATTCTACCTATGTTGCCTATTGACGTGCGTCTTGAAGGCCCGGTCGCATGTTCGATCCTCATCCTTTATTGTTTAATTTGTATATGGGTCCAAATTTTTTTCATGACATGTGGTCCCCTCGGTGTGTAGTTTGTAGCATTTTAATTTGTGGGTCAAAATTTGTTCCATTCCAAGTGGACTATCGGTGTGTAGTTTTGTAGCTTATTTATGATAATTAAAGAGAACAACATAGTTTTTTCAATAATACAATGGTGCGATGTTGAAGGCGAGAAAGGACGTGCGAGAGAGCGATGACCGAGCCAGAGGGAAATCAACTAGGGGAGTTGCATGGGTTGCAACGGTGTTTGGAGTAGTTGTGGGCCGAATGCTACGAAAATATAATCTAAACTGACCGGAATAAATGCCTACACAAATTAACCCAAGGTTGGAGTGCCCCTCGCAATGTAAATAGCTCCGGCTTTGCGAGGGATGGAGAGGTAGTAGCTTCAATGCGTGTAAGATACGGTGTGAGAAAGCGAGGTCAATCGAGAGACATATAGATAGAGAGACAAAGTGAGTGTGGTCCGACATTCATTGAACAAATATATATGCTCCGGAGAGATATTGTCCGATTGAGCTTTTGGTAAGGGTGAGGGCTGTAAGATAGAGCTTGAGAGATTTTCCAGTCACAGACGTGTAGATATATTTTGTGCGTGGGAGGAAGCTAGGTCAACCGATCACATAGGGTCGCCGTGCGATCGAAAGAGTGAGACGGGTTGGAGAGAGTGACCTAGATAGATGATGTGCGTGAGAGAGTATACAATGTGAATAGGTCGAATTGGGCTCAAACATGGTGATATATCGTTTTGGTCCGAGAAAGAGCGAGGTAAATCAAGACATACAGAGAGAGAGAGAGAGAGAGAGAGAGAGAGAGAGAGAGATTGAGTGAGCGTGGCCCACCATGAGGTCGAAAGAGTGGCAGTGGCTTGGATGAACTGACCTAGATAGACAATCTGCGTGAGAGAGTATAGAGTGTGTCGATCGAGGCCCGAACAGAGAGATATATCATTTGTGTGTGAAAGAAAACGAGGTTAAACGAGACTTAGATAAAGAGAAGGAGATTGAGCGAGTGTGGTCCGCCGTGCGGAAGAAAGAGTGAGACAGTCTCGAGGGAGTGACCTAGATATACAATGTGCGTTCGTGCGCACGAGAGGTTGGGGGGGCTAGATAGGCAATGCATGTATTTAGCATGAGAAGGTGAGAGGGAGAGGGGGGGAGAGAGAGCTCGGCATGGGGTGCAATGGCGGGTGTGTGAGGTAAATACA
>NC_041381.1:547068400-547079701 GCF_002162155.2 Triticum dicoccoides | reverse complement strand
GTACATAGTACGAGACTTAATATCGATGTTTCAATTCGGTGTACATTGTAAGATTTGAACCGAGGACCAGGCATACATGTAATTATTTCGAATTCGTGCCATACTAAGTTTCGAAAAGTTGACATTGGGTCAATTTGTTGTGCTATTTTGTAGGTCATATGTTTGAATCCATCCAAAAGTTTTCTCACTACCATGGTGTTCATCATATACATATGAATTTGTATTAAAAAAGTAGCATGGATACAGTGAAATGCGAAATCCACGTTAGAATTGGAGATTGCTACGTGACACACACTCTAATTCAAATAACTAACTACGTGACACACACACTCTAATTCAAATAACTAATTATGTGACACACTCTAATCCACGTTAGCGTGGGTACCGTTTGAATTTTTTCAAATAACTCCTCATTAATTAATGTATAGTACTCCCTCTGTTCACTTTTATAAGACCTTGAAGACATTTCAGACAATGTGCAAAACAGTTCATTTTAAGTCGTTTGAAACGACTTACAAAAGTGAACGGATGGAGTATCTCGTTTCGAATGACTAATTATTGCAAGGACAACACGGGCATGGTAATACATACAGATTCATTTGCAAATGAAAGAAGATTCGTTTGCATTCTCAAATGTAGGTGCACCAGGCAGACTAGGGTCGTGTCAGGGTGGATGCTACTTCAGTGCCTTAAAGGCAACTGCCCTTGGGTGACTGACATGTGGGCCTGCCACCTGTTGGGACCACATGTCATGGACACAAAGGCAGGTGCCCTAAGGCACCGAAGCATAGTCCTGTCGGGGTGGTCGCGTGTGTCGGACGGATGTGTAGCACCCAGCCACCCACCCCCCCTCCCCCCAAAAAAAGGACGACGACAATATAAGTTCGCGCTTCCACATTTCGGATTGAAATATCTGGCGGCCCCAATTCCAGCCCTGCAAAATCTCTCTTCTTCACCGTCCCCTTCCGCGCCCAGATTGCTCAAATCCCTAATTCGCCGCCATCCCTCGAATCGCCCCTCGTCTCGTCTCTTTCCCCACCGTTCCCCACCTCTGTGCCGGACAATGACGACGAAGACGACGGTATGCTTCACCACCACACCGGAGCTACCTCATCTACACCCTCGTCCACCGCACCGGGTGGTCCACCGACAACGTCGGCCGCCGCAATCGACGTGTCTCACAGACACCAAGTTCCACCGCATCAGGTGCGCTTCACCGATGTCGTCTCCCAGCTCATTCGGGCTACTTCATCGAGCACATCGTCGCACCTCCGCCCCCCGAGTCCGTTGTGGCTTCACCAACGGTCTCGTCCACTGCATCGTAGCGCTCCGCTGCCACTCAAGATCTGCATCCATGCGCGGCCAGCCAACGCCAGTGCATCACCCTCAACAGCTCTGAAGTGACCCGTACTCTAGCTAGGCGAGCATGCCCAAACGCCGTCCCGAACTAGGTATCCACACATCACTCCCTTGTGCACTGTTCCGATGATGCTTGGATATCCTATCACTGCTCTCTTAGCTTACACGCCTAAGCAACTCTGACTTTAACTCTTATTTCTTCTGGAGATATCATCTGAAACAAGCAAATCCATTTTTTAGCGAAGCATGATGGGGCTACGGGATCTGGTACACATCCTGCACACCCGTATAACCTTGTAAGTATCCGTCCTCCGGTACAACATCACTGTCGATTCCTCTTATTTGATCAACCATTCGCCATGTCAAGAATGCAGAGGGGGATGCAAGGAGCACAAGGCTTGGACATCCAAGCAAGTGGTAACATGGACTTGTACATGGAACATCCCAAGCGCAAGCAAAGCTGCAGTGAGCCTGTACAACGAGCTAGTGTAAGTCCCTGCATTTCATTTAATTCGTACTGGCATTCGTATATGATTTGTGTGCAGTGGCTGATCCATGAATTGAAGTTACCAGGGGCGAACATTTAACTTAAAAAATACGAAGGCAGTTGCACTCCGGAAATCAACATAACTTGAGAAATGTGAAGCTACATGCACTTTGAAAACCAGCTAATGATCCAAAGTAGTTCAGATTATAAACACTAAATGATGCAAGCACCAAAAAACACAAAGTGCAACATGGTGTACAAGGACTACAAACATGGTCTCTACCTGCTTGCATTATTCGTTCTCTGGCTGAAAATGTCGAAGTGTAATTGCACGTAGAACCAGTGCGCAAACTGCATATCAATATATCTACCCTGCACAAGTATGACAATAGTTTCAAACAACAAATTAGAAAAGTATTTATGCTATGTTGTCATGATATGGGGACTTTCTGGTAGATGGCCTCGGCGTTTCCTCAAGCTATGAAAATGCACTATAATTTGCTTGTCATCAATGCCTGCAAATCTCTGCCTCTCTCAACATAGTAGACCATCATTAGACACTAAATCCTTCAATGAGCTTGCAAAATGCTTGCATTAGATCCCTCATTAGACACTATATGTTCATCACCAGGAGCATGTAAAATGTTTGCATCAAATCCTTCATCAGCAGTCTGTTCATTAGACACTTCAGGCTCAAGAACAACATGAGCTTGTATGTTTGCACCGGAAACTTGATTAGATACATCGGATTCACTCAGTTCAGTATTGATTGGGGGAGTTATAAAATAAGTAGAAATTGGTTTCATTTTCTCATAGATTCCCTACATACAAGCAGTTTTACAACACCGTCAGGTTAAACTATTGGCCAGAAATTGAAGAGTTGAATTAGATATAACCAGGGATGTGATGTACCTGCTCGTTGCGCATGCTACTCTTGCAAGCTGTGACTGTCCGTTTGTGCAAGCTCGATGCCATGCCCGTGGTGCCGCCGCTGCCTCCCACGCAGGCTACACCCAGGGTTGGATCTTCATGTTCTTGTCTTTCCGTTTGCTTGAAGCCCGGCGACCGCCCTCCAACGAGGGCACGAGGAAGTGCTGTGTCAGTCTGTCCAGTGGCGGCTAGGTTAGGAGCGAACCAGACTAGAGGCTGGAGCGAATGAATTGGGATTTTTCCTGCTATCGATCGATATGTGAGGCACTCATTTGGGCCACGAGCCTGCTATAGGGCCTGCCTTGCACTTATGTTATTGGCCCATCCAAATTGAAACATTTTTCTTCATTTTTTACATTGCCTGCTCGTGCGTTGGGACGAACAAAACTAGCGTGGGACAACCTGGACGACTCAAACTAGGTGCACACTTTCCAGCCACCTGAGGCGGTCGCCCATACCAGCCCCTATGGTGGCATCACGCCTTTTTGCGTGTATGATTGGACAGTGAAAAATATTCCAGTGGCGCTTTTGATTTACCCACAGAATGGTTGAATTGCTTGTTTCTATGAACTGAGATCGCCAATAATGTGAAGGATGCCAGTCTTTTCATCCTATTGTAGATTGCTTAGATCTCGATATGCCAAAAGTAATCACATGAAATATATAGTAAAAGCCAGTGTGATGTGTTTGGCTACAACTAGTCTGACTACATGTCCTCATATAACATATCAAGGATGCACCATCTTACCAGATTAACCATTCGACTTACCCATGCAGTGTGGGAAGAAAGAAGTATTGGGACTGCGTATCCAAGCAATTGATGCCATGGACTCCTTTGTACAACCTTGTAAGCGAAAAAGAAGTTGTAGTGTGCCTGTACAAAGAACTAGCGTAAGTTCAGTTACCCGCTTCTCGGATTTTTAGTTAGCCACTTATTGCAAAATTGTTCAATTATGTTGCTTGGCTTAATTTAGTTTGCTACTGATAACATAATGGCACAGCCTGTTAATCATATTGTAGACTGCGCCTATCTATGTGTTTGATACTTACTGTTAAGAATTACCTGTTTGCCTTAATTAAATATCTACTTGTTTGTTTAACTGCTTTGCTGCTGCAACAGCGGGTTACAATGATGTTAATAACTACTCTACTTTTCAGCATCCAATTGAAATTCTTTAATTCCATATTTGTTTAGCTGGTTTGCTGTTATAACTCCCAGTTGAGATGTTTTTCTAACTTCAAATTTTCTGAATCCAATCGGAACTTTAATGGCAAAACAGGTTAGCCCAAGATCAAAGAGCAAGGTCCCCATGGACGTTGCATCATCCCACAGCAGTAGCACCGGCCCAATCGTGCATTATGAATTGCCAACTGCTGATGCTCTAGAGGCTAAACTAGTGGTAGAAAGAGATTCGGCTTCTGCACTTAGAGATGAAGTTGACATGTTGAGGAAGCAAACAACACAATCACAAGCAGTACTCAAGACAACCATTAAATATTTGGTGGATTTCAAAACGAAGCAAGCTGAGACTGACCAGATTGTTAAGGTCCTGAAGGAAAAAAGGAAATTAAATTCCTACTTGGTAAACCATAGGTGAAATTTTCTTTACATAGTTGAATAACCTTTGTGTTGTCTGTTCATGTAATCAATCAAACCATTTGTTTTAGAGATCATGTAATAATTGTTTTTTTTGGTTTGTAATTTTATTTGAGCACAAGTCTGTATTACTTGATAAGACTCAGAGACATTTCATTTGGATTGCTTTGCCACACCTACAAATATGCCAATCGGGCTAAATGTGCGTTCAACAATAGTAGTAGTATAGATGGACCATAAGTGGCACGCATCGGAAAGGGCCAAGATGCTGGCTAAAAAAAGATGTTGTAGCCAAAAAAAAGTACAGCGGCCTGGCTTATGTATGTTAGTTGATATTATTGATCCATATACTCTATAAGTGTTTATATGTCTGTTAGTTCTGTACATTCTTGGTTGATTGACTAGGTATTTGAATCTTGATACATCGCTTATGTACATATCTAAATGGGAGTACACATTATGATGCGTGTGACATTTGAGTTGGACATGAAGTGTTCCAAATATTCGAATTCACCTTAAACTAGATATTAGTTTCTGAATTTGAGTATCGGCATTTGTAAACCATATTCATATATGACGGTGGAATACATCTTTGTCGTCCTTTTGAAGATATATAAAAACACATAGATTGATTTATAAAGATACATATAGGAATACAAAATGGATTCAATTTTAGTTGCCAGGGTAAACGTGGATGCTTATTGTCCCAAAATTCGAAAGAAGCAGCAAAATGTCCACTCCCACGTCGGCTGCCCGAAGCCAAGTGTTTGGGAGATGGAAATTACTGTCTACCCATTACACGGACAATCAATCGGTCCGATTTCCACTGCTCTAAATAGGGGTAGGTTAGTAACTTTAATTAGACGTGACATGACCGCCTCTGAGCCCATTCCGACACGGTGGGCGGCAAAGATGGGCGGCCAAACACATTTGATTCAAGCTCGTCCGAAAGACCTCTGTCTCTCCCTCCATTCCCCATTCATACACGGTGGGCGGCAAAACAAACTCGACTCGGCCGAAATCGATGTAGGAAAATATTATCAATAGGGTTAGGTTTGTAACTTCACTCAGACGTGACACAACCGCCCTACCTATCAGCCCCGTTCATACAACATGGGCGCCAACCATGGGCGCCAACCACCCTCTCCTCGCCCGAAATCGCTCTAGGCAAATATTGGCGAGATGCGAGATTACCGTCCTATCCCCAACGGACGAGACGTCCAAATTTTAAACGGGGGCTAAGTTCGTAACTTTCCCATATTTAAGACAGGCGCATCCCAAAAACATGGTTCCCCATACCTCTCCCTCCATTTTCCCATTCATACACCGTCCGTGCTAGAACACCCCATCCCCACACCAGCCTCCGTCCGCCACCCCATCCATCGCCACCGTCCTACACCACATCCATCGCCACCGTCCTCCACCATGCCGGAGCACCTACCAAGACCGCGTCGTCCACTGCTAGAGATGGACATTTCTCATCCACAGCGACAGACCAATAGACTTCCATCACGTCCTCTCGCTTCATCGGCGCCCTCGTCCTCTTTGCTGGGGCCGCTCACACGACCTTCTCTTCCACCGCAACGGGACTTATCCCCCGATGCACCCGTCTACCGTCGCAGATCTGCTTCAACGCCACCGACAGCCATCGCACCCCCGATGCCTACACGGCACCGCAAGAGAGGTGGTACTTCATATCTCCTCAACATTTTGATCTCAACCAGAAAATAGATCTTAACTTGGTTACTCTACTTTCTTTTCAGCTCTTAGAATTTAGTTCTTAGTTCGAAGCAAACAATGGATGCTAAATATCATTTCTTCGGTTTGCAGCTTCAAATCTGCCATGGCACAGCCATAATACGGTTTAATTGATCATGCTTAGGGTTTAATTGATCATGTTGGTTCCATGGTGGTTTCTTTAATAGAAATCGGAGGGGAAACCCTCTTTTGCTAAAAAAATATGCTTATAGTTTCCCCCTTTTATGATCACTATACAATCAGAATACGTGCTTCGTGTCATAATAACACTGCTCCATGCATCAGGCTAAACAAGCTTAGATATTCAAATACGAATTTGATATTATTAAAACAAAGTTGTTTAATTGGTCAGCTAAATGTTCATAAATTAGTTTCAAAAATGCATGTTCGCCGCTCAGGTGTGTATCTCTATAGGGTGCCCACGGTGGGCCGGCCCACCCTGGGATTTTGGGTCGTCCCAGGCCCCGATTCCCCTCTGTTCTGCTGCGCGCTTCCGATCTCTACTTGCCACCAGCCGCCTGCCTCGCCGGTGACTTGCCATCCCTGGACGGCATGACTCTAGGAGGAGACGCCGGACTAATAGGAGGCCAGGAGCCGCTCGCCCAACAGCATCACCGCTGCCCGGGCACGCCGCCGTGCCTACCTTCCCAGTCCGTTCAGGGCTCAGGCGTGCAGCACCCACCAAGCCAACCCGATTTATCCTGAGATACGTCCTCAACACTCAGCAGCCACTCCTCATCACCCATTTTCTAATTGATTCATTACTCATTAGGCAGGATTGTCACTAGGGTTTGTTGTGTGCTCAATGCTACCTACACTTACTGGTTCAGATGTATTTCGGTAATCTTTAGTACCTCTAAAGTTCACAGGGTTTTCAAAATCCGGCCCTCGTAACAGAAACTAGTCATTTTGGATTGTTGGTCGTAGTGACATTGACCCAGATTACTACCGCAAGCCAGGTTTGTTGACAATTTTACTTGTCTTTCTTACTCATTCTATATAATATCCAATTATTCACGTCGATTAGTTGCAAACAATAAGTGCTAGACAAACTTCTTCAGTCAGATTTTGGACGGTCGCTTACTGCAGTTACAATTCTGCATACTTGTCCTAATAAGCTCACAAGTACATGATTGATTCACTACATCTATGCTTGCCTTGTCATATTTGTTGTCAATATTCTTTTAGGGTGTCAGGACCCCGACTCAATGCCACATCGATCTAGCATGTAACACCTCATATCTCTTTGCGGCCTCACACACGGTATTCCCACGGGTGTCGCCTTACCTTTGCCCGGGACCGTTTGCGCCTTTTGTCACACGTATATGACAGTGTCGCTAGCATCCATATGATAAGGAGCCCGGGCTGACATGGCTAGTCGTAAACCCAAAGCGGCATAGACTTACGGGGACAGGCATCCATGACCCAGCATCGAACGTGTCGGTCATCAGCGAGTGAATCCAGGCTGTAGCACTGGGCTAGCAGGACTCCGGTGAACCGGGCTGTAGCGGGCTAACAGGACTCCGGTATTCACCGCGTGACATTTCCCCGAAGGGACAGACACAGGAACGAAGAAGGACACATGCCGGCCAGCCTAAGTGTTCCAGAGCAGTAGCGAGCTATCATGGCTCGGTGGAAACACTAGGAGACATTCCCCGGTAAGAGAGGCTACTAAAGATAAACAACTAGATGGTCCGATCCCACACATACCAAGCATTTCAGTAGCATACACACAATATGCTCGATATGTGCAAATACAACGAAGCATCACAACATGACTCTACGACACAAGTACTTATTCAATAGGCTCCGAGGAGCGAGATATTACAAACAGGGGTCTCATGACCCAACAATCAGAGCATACAAGTCAAAGCACAAGCGGAAGCTATCATGTCTGAGTACAGACATCTATAAATGAAAAAGGCTGAGAAGCCTGACTATCTACCAGATCCTGCCGAGGGCACAAGATCGTAGCTGAGGTAACAAGCTAAACGTCGAAGTCCACGCGAAACTACTAGCGAGACCGAAGTCTCTCTGCAAAAACATAAAATAGGCAAACGTGAGTACAAATGTACCCAGCAAGACTTACATCAGATCTAACTACATATGCATCATTATCAACAAAGGGGTGGTGGGGTTTAACTGCAGCAAGCCAGCTTTGACTCGGTGGCTATCCTGAACTACGACTGCGAGTAACTCTTTTGAGGTGGCGCACACGAGTCCACATATTCACCATATCAATACACCACTATGGATCCGCTCCCGTCTCCCTACGAGAACGCCATTCATAGCACTCACGCTTATCTTGCGTATTTTAGAGTATCCACTTTCACTTGTCTATGAACTGATATAAGCAACCCAGAAGTCCTTTTCCGCGGACACGGCTATTCGAATAGATGATGTTAACCCTGCAGGGGTGTACTTCTTCACACACGCTCTCACCACTTACCGCCGTTTACACGACATGTACTCGGCAACCTTCAAGCGGAAGCCCAACGTGGGTGTCGGCCACGACCTACCTAATCACCTAAGTCTCTAGTCCAGATTTATCGCCTATTCGGGTTCCATCCATGAGGAGATCCGGCCGGAGTTTCGCTCACAGCCCCAAACGATGTGAACAGGGTTCCCGAGACACCAAACGGGCGCCCGGTACACCGTGCCACGTGCCTACCGCATCACAGCCCACCCCTACAGTCAGCGCTGCCCACGGCCTCCAGCATACTACAAACACCAGAAACTACTTGCAACTCCTGGACAGAGGACAAGGGTGATCAAGAAGCCGAGAGGGTCCATTGGTTTCGGGCCCAATGCGTGGTAGTAGCTGAATCATGGATCACAAACACAGAACTCAGTTCCTGAGGACGGCTGCAATGAGACAACCCACCATGTACTCCTACATGGCCTCTCACCGCTACCTTTACCAAATCGTGTTCACACACTTAGCTCACACACAGTAGGACAGGTTCACACGCCTCTGATTCATCCCCGATGAATCAGACCTGACTCAACTCTAAGCAATAGCAGGCATGACAAACAAACATGAATGAGTAGGCACATCAGGGCTCAAACAACTCCTACTCATGCTAGTGGGTTTCATCTATTTACTGTGGCAATGACAGGTCATGCAAAGGATAAAGGGGTTCAGCTATCGCAGCAAGTAACAGATGAATCGTTGTTGTCCTAATGCAGTAAAAGAGAGCAGGAGCGAGAGAGTAGGATTGTATCGGAATGAACAAGGGGGTTTTGCTTGCCTGGCACTTTTGAAGATAACATTGAGTCTTCATCAGTGTCAACGATCACATCATCGGTATCACGTCTATCGAGAGGGGACAAATACCGGCAACACAGAAGGGAACACAATCAATGCAATGCACAATATGATGCATGATCATGACATGGCAAAATGAATGTGTTTTGAGCTAATGCAACTAGCAACAAATTAAATGAAGTTGGTTTGAATATAAGATTCAAATTTAAACTCCATATGTGATTATTCAAATGCCATTTAATTGATTTGTGCTAAACAGCACCTATAAGTTATTCTAACATGCATGAAAATGGTACAGATGGATTCCTTGAATTTTTCTGATAATTTTTCATATATAAATTATTTAATTTGGAGTTACGGTTAATTTTCTATGAATTATTGAAGTTTATACAATTTTCTGGAATTTCAGAATTAAATTAAATCCAGAAAAGAATTTACTGCGTCAGCACTACGTCAGCATGACGTAAGCGAGTCAACGGGCAGCCCAGGTCAAACTGACCAGTGGGTCCTCCGTGTCAGTGACTAACCTAACTAAGTGGGTTAGTTAGCGTTTTAACTTAAACTAACCTAGATTAATTAGGCGGGCTGGTCCCGCATGTCAGTGACACAGGGGGAGGTCAAACCCCGGTCAAATGGCCCAAACAGGCCGGCGGCTCAACGCCGGCGGCAACAGGCACGGCGGAGGGCTTCGGGATCGCTCCTCCGGCCACCAAAAGCGTGGCGGAGGGCATCTACGCGTTGCCCGTGCTCGTCCGCATCGAGCAGTGCAAGCAGCAGTGGCTATGGCGGCCCGTAGCGACGGCAATGGGGACAAGTGTGGTGGCCGGAGCTCGGTGGTGCACGGGCGCAGGGCTATGGCTCGCCCTCGAGGGAACCAGGTAGCTAGGCCGCATCTAGGGGGCCCAGGGAGCACGGTGGATAGCACAGCTGGGCGTGGTAAGCTCAGCGGTGAGCAGGAGGTCGGCCATGGCGGACGGCGGCCTCGGGAGCTCGTGGGGCGGTGGCTAGAGGAAGCTAGCGAGAGGGGGAGGTGAGGGGAAAAACTCAGGGGCTCACGGTGATGTCGTAGGGAGGCTCAGCGCGCTCGGGGACGGCTCAGAGGCGACGGAACGGCGATGACGATCTCCGGTGTCCCGAGGTTGAAGACGGGTCGATGGCGACGAAGCAGAGCCCTCCGGGTTGTTTCCTTCGGCGTGGGGATGGGGTGCTCGATTTCGGAGCTGCTGGGCATGGTCATGGGACGAGGGGACGGCGGTGGTCGCGGCAGCAGCAAGCGGCGGCGACGGCTGCGCTCGGGCATAACGGGAGAGGACGAGGGAGAGAGCCAGGGGGAGAATGGGGTGTCGGAGGGGTCGGGGCAGTGCCGAGGAGTGGCTTCGAGGCGTCGCCACGCTGTCCAGGCGAGGCAGGCGGCCAGGGAGCTGCGTGGCGAGCTCGGCGTGCGCGGGCGCGCTCCTCTCTGCCTGCCTGGCGAGAGGAAGCAGGTGGCTGGCACGGGCCAGCACAGTGCTGGGCCGGCCAGTGGGCTGCCAGGTGGGCTGCGCCAGGTAAGGCCAGGTAAGTTCTACTCCTTTTATTTTTTTCTGTTCTGTTTTCTATTTTGCAGGTTTGTTTTGAATTTGGTTTTGAAACCAATTCAATTTATTTTGCTTCTGACAATATTTTTAGGAGCTAAAAGAATTAAAACAATGCTCCACAAAATATTTCAGAATTATTGGAACTATATTTATTTAATAGTAGATATAAATCCAATTCAAATAATTATTGATTTAATTCAAATGCCCAAATTAAATGTTTCTGAGACACCAAAAATATTGGTTTGGATTTTGCCTCTTGCCAATATTTCCAGAGGATAACAGGAACATTTTCTTGGACTTATTTGAAGCAATTTTTATCTTGATC
>NC_041381.1:547008633-547066967 GCF_002162155.2 Triticum dicoccoides | reverse complement strand
GAGGGACCGATATTATAGTTCTTGGGAAATGTTCCAACCATCATATCTGCCTGAGATTCAGATCTGGTTGGTGTCAGGATATTCCAGACTCATCGAGCCTAGGAAGAAAAATGAAAGTTTGCAACACAAATCGACGAGATGACGTTGCGGGATTCTCGGGAGATGAACTACGATAGCAAGCTCCAAAACATGAGCTGGTTCTGCTACAAACATGTGAACACGTTGTCCCGGACAAGCATGACCACGTGGTAGTCTTACAATAAAACACTACCGAGTTCAGGTGGGGAACCATACTCGAGGACATTGAAGCCCTTGCATAAGGCATGCTCTTAAGAAGGAACTTCTTCTCCTTGAACAAATCAATCAGTGGCTTAGTGTGCTAGGGACACATATAGAATGAAGGTTGCAAGTCTCCAGACTACAGAATACTTCGCACGTGTGCATGACCGATTTGGGATGATTCCAAAGAAAGCAACATTGACTTTCTCGAATCCACGGCGGCAACTTGCATCAGATGCACATGAATTAAAGGAAGTCACTACCTTCATCCAAACATATGCTTCATGAGCTAGCATGAACAAATGCTTTCAAAAATTTCCAACACTAGCTTAATGCTCAACAAAATCATGGAGGAGATAAGGATGTTGTCAATGGGCTCAACAACAATTCATCTAGGTTTCCTTTTAAAAGGAATTCCATAGTTAAGTGAACAAGTGATAGAATTGGTCAGACCCAAAAGATATAATGGTGTATGCTCGAGGGATCAACCACGAATAAGACAACATTACGAGCATCGTTGGTACTGATTTGATTTGACGATAGCCCACACTCAAATCAAAGGATTGATAAGACAATAGGTCCAGCAACTGATCACAAGGACCAATCGATGAAGATATCATCTTTCTTCAACACACACTACACAAGAATATCCCTTTGGAACGAACTAAGTCAGACAAGCTTTTATCTTCCAACTCTCCAAGTTGTTGTCTAGCTTAACCAACTAGCTCAGGGATATCTAACACCGATTCTTGGAGAGAAGGTGGTTCACAAGAAACCAACTTGATCACGAACTCAACATAGCGGTCAGGTGACAACCCGGTAACACCTCCAAGAAGATATTTGGAAAGTCACGAGCCACCGGTATGTTACTAAGCTCGAGAACAATCTTGCTTTTGAGGGCAAGACGATATGATCAAATGAGTGAGGACTTGACAAGATCCTAACTCATCAATCGAAGGGTGCACTGAAATAAGGACTAGGTAGCACGATCAGTCTTAGAAGGATGATTCGACAACCAACATACTAAGAATGAAATTATTATCCTTTAACTACCAAGCAACAGAGTTGCTAGCAGTATTGATTTCACACATCACAATTCATTTGTCGGTATTCCGGTTGCATCAACACGAGGGCCGAGGAATGAACAGTGATGGCAAGAAGTGTCACTGTACCAAGAGTTCATGGGATGGTGTGCAATTCCTATAACAATCTCGATATAAAATATGTAATACTCCAAGGTAGAGCAGAACCAAAAGCTGGATTGGCATTTGATCTGCGGAATACAACTACTTTGACCCAATCCTAGATATGGAAGAGGTACTGGAGTTTGTTTCTCCTAGTCATTCCGGAATAGAATGGCTTGACAGACCACAAGAGTCATAGGCATCGATGAACGAACGCACGCATACTCTTGACTATCAATTGATAGACAAGGGTCAGAATGCAACTAAAGAGAACAACTCAAAGGAACATATAACTTTCTGAGTTGTGGGTGCATAGATTAGTATGTCGAACCAAGTTCAACATATTTCTTCCGGATAACCCATGCAGAAAGGTAGAACTGGCAGAGTCACGATTTATGAATGGAGAACTCCTCAAGAGTACTCTAATTGTGATTTTTTTTGATCCAATAAACATCTGCCATAAGTAGTTCATGGTATTTGGAAGAAGAAGATACCACGGACTTCAAGGACTATCGCAAAGGTTACTAATATCCTAAAGGCACTAGCAATTACTATCAACATGAAGTAGGTAGAGTGAATCTCGGGTTCAAAACCCAGGGATAGAATACCTACTACTAAATGGCATCACGGGATGCTTTCGATAATGACGGCCAGAGTCATCACACTGGAACATAAATCATGGCTAGACTACTAGATGATCCCCTAAGACACCTAGGGTCATAATAATTATTCCAACATATACGCCGAGGTAACGAAGTACCTCAACGCACCGATTAGTGTGGTTAATCTGGCCCAAAGGAACATCGGAACAGGAGAAAGGGATTTTGCAAATGCTTCAAACTATTTAGAAACCTGGGATGACTCGGACAGCATAACGGCTATAATTGCTCAAAAAGATTTGAGACAATCACAAAAATGGTGGCATAACCACTCAGAAGCACAATATCAAGGTTCCGAGATCAACAATTAACATACGGAAGTAGTAGGAACTGAACTGAGACTTAAATCCAACAATCTTATAAATCTACGGATTAGTAACACGTGATCCTGATAGATGGATGAGAAGACCTAGTTCTTAATCCCCGCAGGAAAGATAAGATAACTCAGATCAGAAGGGCATGAGGTATAAGGAGTAAAAAGAGCCTTACGTTCCATCCCACAATCAATTCCCTTATATAACTAAAGAATTTTCTAGACTCAACTTTGACCAGTTTGGCTTGGTAATCCTACAGGCAGTCAGGCTCTGATACCAACGCTGTCAGGACCCCGACTCAATGCCACATCGATCTAGCATGTAACACCTCATATCTCTTTGCGGCCTCACGCACGGTATTCCCACGGGTGTCGCCTTACCTTTGCCCGGGACCGTTTGCGCCTTTTGGCACACGTATATGACAGTGTCGCTAGCATCCATATGATAAGGAGCCCGGGCTGACATGGCTAGTCGTAAACCCAAAGCGGCACAGACTTACGGGGACAGGCATCCATGACCCAGCATCGAACGTGTCGGTCATCAGCGAGTGAATCCAGGCTGTAGCACTGGGCTAGCAGGACTCCGGTGAACCGGGCTGTAGCGGGCTAACAGGACTCCGGTATTCACCGCGTGACATTTCCCCGAAGGGACAGACACAGGAACGAAGAAGGACACATGCCGGCCAGCCTAAGTGTTCCAGAGCAGTAGCGAGCTACCATGGCTCGGTGGAAACACTAGGAGACATTCCCCGGTAAGAGAGGCTACTAAAGATAAACAACTAGATGGTCAGATCCCACACATACCAAGCATTTCAGTAGCATACACACAATATGCTCGATATGTGCAAATACAACGAAGCATCACAACATGACTCTACGACACAAGTACTTATTCAATAGGCTCCAAGGAGCGAGATATTACAAACAGGGGTCTCATGACCCAACAATCAGAGCATACAAGTCAAAGCACAAGCGGAAGCTATCATGTCTGAGTACAGACATCTATAAATGAAAAAGGCTGAGAAGCCTGACTATCTACCAGATCCTGCCGAGGGCACAAGATCGTAGCTGAGGTAACAAGCTAAACGTCGAAGTCCACGCGAAACTACTAGCGAGACCGAAGTCTCTCTGCAAAAACATAAAATAGGCAAACGTGAGTACAAATGTACCCAGCAAGACTTACATCAGATCTAACTACATATGCATCATTATCAACAAAGGGGTGGTGGGGTTTAACTGCAGCAAGCCAGCTTTGACTCGGTGGCTATCCTGAACTACGACTGCGAGTAACTCTTTTGAGGTGGCGCACACGAGTCCACATATTCACCATATCAATACACCACTATGGATCCGCTCCCGTCTCCCTACGAGAACGCCATTCATAGCACTCACGCTTATCTTGCGTATTTTAGAGTATCCACTTTCACTTGTCTATGAACTGATATAAGCAACCCAGAAGTCCTTTTCCGCGGACACGGCTATTCGAATAGATGATGTTAACCCTGCAGGGGTGTACTTCTTCACACACGCTCTCACCACTTACCGCCGTTTACACGACATGTACTCGGCAACCTTCAAGCGGAAGCCCAACGTGGGTGTCGGCCACGGCCTGCCTAAACACTCGAGTCTCTAGTCTAGGTTTATCGCCTATTCGGGTTCCATCCATGAGGAGATCCGGCCGGAGTTTCGCTCACAGCCCCAAACGATGTGAACAGGGTTCCCGAGACACCAAACGGGCGCCCGGTACACCGTGCCACGTGCCTACCGCATCACAGCCCACCCCTACGGTCAGCGCTGCCCACGGCCTCCAGCATACTACAAACACCAGAAACTACTTGCAACTCCTGGACAGAGGACAAGGGTGATCAAGAAGCCGAGAGGGTCCATTGGTTTCGGGCCCAATGCGTGGTAGTAGCTGAATCATGGATCACAAACACAGAACTCAGTTCCTGAGGACGGCTGCAATGAGACAACCCACCATGTACTCCTACATGGCCTCTCACCGCTACCTTTACCAAATCGTGTTCACACACTTAGCTCACACACAGTAGGATAGGTTCACACGCCTCTGATTCATCCCCGATGAATCAGACCCGACTCAACTCTAAGCAATAGCAGGCATGACAAACAAACATGAATGAGTAGGCACATCAGGGCTCAAACAACTCCTACTCATGCTAGTGGGTTTCATCTATTTACTGTGGAATGACAGGTCATGCAAAGGATAAAGGGGTTCAGCTACCGCAGCAAGTAACAGATGAATCGATGTTGTCCTAATGCAGTAAAAGAGAGCAGGAGCGAGAGAGTGGGATTGTATCGGAATGAACAAGGGGGTTTTGCTTGCCTGGCACTTCTGAAGATAACATTGAGTCTTCATCAGTGTCAACGATCACATCATCGGTACACGTCTATCGAGAGGGGACAATTACCGGCAAATACAGAAAAACACGATCAGTGCAATGCACAATATGATGCATGATCATGACATGGCAAAATGAATGTGTTTTGGGCTAATGCAACTAAAACCAGATTAAATGAAGTTGGTTTGAATCCAAGATTCAAATTCAAACTCCATATGTGATTATTCAAATGCCATGTAATTGATTTGTGCTAAACAGCATCTATAAGTTGTTCTAATATGCATGAAAATGGTACAGATGGGTTCCTTGAATTTTTCTGATAATTTTTCATATATAATTTATTTAATTTGGAGCTACGGTTAATTTTCTATGATTTTTAGAAGTTTTAGGCATTTTCTGGAATTTCCTATATAAAAATAAATCCAGAAAAGAATTTACTGCGTCAGCACTACGTCAGCATGACGTAAGCGAGTCAACGGGCAGCCCAGGTCAAACTGACCAGTGGGTCCTCCGTGTCAGTGACTAACCTAACTAACTGGGTTAGTTAGCGTTTTAACTTAAACTAACCTAGATTAATTAGGCGGGCTGGTCCCGCATGTCAGTGACACAGGGGGAGGTCAAACCCCGGTCAAATGGCCCAAACAGGCCGGCGGCTCAACGCCGGCGGCAACAGGCACGGCGGAGGGCTTCGGGATCGCTCCTCCGGCCACCAAAAGCGTGGCGGAGGGCATCTACGCGTTGCCCGTGCTCGTCCGCATCGAGCAGTGCAAGCAGCAGTGGCTATGGCGGCCCGTAGCGACGGCAATGGCGACAAGTGTGGTGGCCGGAGCTCGGTGGTGCACGGGCGCAGGGCTATGGCTCGCCCTTGAGGGAACCAGGTAGCTAGGCCGCATCTAGGGGGCCCAGGGAGCGGTGGATAGCACAGCTGGGCGTGGTAAGCTCAGCGGTGAGCAGGAGGTCGGCCATGGCGGACGGCGGCCTCGGGAGCTCGTGGGGCGGTGGCTAGAGGAAGCTAGCGAGAGGGGGAGGTGAGGGGAAAAACTCAGGGGCTCACGGTGATGTCGTAGGGAGGCTCAGCGCGCTCGGGGACGGCTCAGAGGCGACGGAACGGCGATGACGATCTCCGGTGTCCCGAGGTTGAAGACGGGTCGATGGCGACGAAGCAGAGCCCTCCGGGTTGTTTCCTTCGGCGTGGGGATGGGGTGCTCGATTTCGGAGCTGCTGGGCATGGTCATGGGACGAGGGGACGGCGGTGGTCGCGGCAGCGGCAAGCGGCGGCGACGGCTGCGCTCGGGCATAACGGGAGAGGACGAGGGAGAGAGACAGGGGGAGAATGGGGTGTCGGAGGGGTCGGGGCAGTGCCGAGGAGTGGCTTCGAGGCGTCGCCACGCTGTCCAGGCGAGGCAGGCGGCCAGGGAGCTGCGTGGCGAGCTCGGCGTGCGCGGGCGCGCTCCTCTCTGCCTGCCTGGCGAGAGGAAGCAGGTGGCTGGCACGGGCCAGCACAGTGCTGGGCCGGCCAGTGGGCTGCCAGGTGGGCTGCGCCAGGTAAGGCCAGGTAAGTTCTACTCCTTTTATTTTTTTCTGTTCTGTTTTCTATTTTGCAGGTTTGTTTTGAATTTGGTTTTGAAACCAATTCAATTTATTTTGCTTCTGACAATATTTTTAGGAGCTAAAAGAATTAAAACAATGCTCCACAAAATATTTCAGAATTATTGGAACTATATTTATTTAATAGTAGATATAAATCCAATTCAAATAATTATTGATTTAATTCAAATGCCCAAATTAAATGTTTCTGAGACACCAAAAATATTGGTTTGGATTTTGCCTCTTGCCAATATTTCCAGAGGATAACAGGAACATTTTCTTGGACTTATTTGAAGCAATTTTTATCTTGATCATTTTTTTTTCTGTTTTGTTTTCTTCTTTTTTTTTCTTTGCCACTGTTTTCAAATTTAAACAAATTCAAAACAGTGCCAAATATCCTCTGAATAATTTATGTTGCTAGATGGACTTTTCCAACAGCACATAAAACATTTCAAAGTTATCTGAAAATATATCCCATATATTATGAATATAATTCCAGATTCAAATGCAATAATGATTTAAATTCAGTGCCCAAAATATTCCACATAAATGTTCACTATTTTTGGTTTGGTCTTCAAAGCCTTGCCAAAATTATCAAACATTTATGAAGGCATGTTGGAAACAATGAATGCAATTTTAAGGGTTCTTGCCCCTCTTTTAAATTGATTTCTGAGGCTTTCACTTTCCTCATTTCAAGTTTAAGAGGAAATAAACATGATGCAACACATGACTAGCTAACCTAGAGCAATGCTTGAAGCTAGGGATGTGACATAGGGTGGACCACCCTGTTTCTAAATACTGGAACCGTAGACCTGAGTGAATAGTATTTCTCTATGTGATCTCTTCCATCATGTGTGGGTAACGAACACTGCATTGTATAGAAAGAAAGTGTCATTTCCAGCTTTTACATAGGTTTTGATCTTTTACATGGAATACAATCTGCCTACTTGCTTTGTATCACACTACCAACACTCCACCCTTGAAGCTAAACATTACGCCACTCATAATTGCTTAGTTTATTTGTTCAAATATGAATTTCATATGATTCTAATGTTCCTACTTCAGTTTTGAAATGTGTGCCGACCTGTTATAGAGACATAAGGGGTTTGTATTTTTGTGTGTGGTCTGGTCAGCACGGTTGGGGAGGTGAACTTTGCATATGCAGAGGTTTATAGGGAGACACTCTCCGAGTTGAATCTGCAATGCATTCCATAGATAATCTGACTACTTTTTATGTTTTCATGAATCTCAGATTCTGAACAGCATCATAATGATTATGAGCTTGCGCGCATGAAAAGAATAAAGCAGAACAATGCCATGGCTGTCAAACTTGGCATTAAGGGACTGAAATCAAGTCTGGATAAAATGCAATGCAAATGCTCTCCACCTACAGATTCATGCTCAGAATATGATCCTAATAGTGATTCTGAGCTAGAGGGAGACCTAAGTCAATGTAGCTCCCTAGTGGAGGAGTCAGAGGAAGATGCCCTATCTTATTCACCCATCAAGGTACTTGCTCTAACTTTCCAAGGTTATATTACTTGCACATATCTTGCAATTGATGCTTTGCATTGCTTCTACTTTGTTGAACTGCCATTAGCTTAGTTTACACATCGTGTATGTGAATAAGCCCTGCCTATCCATTTTCAGTACATATTCCATCTGTCATCATACCATATTTATCCATTCAAATGTTGTTCTTGTGTATCAGACGTTCAAAAGGAAGAGGGAGATTGCTGATCATGGAGGAGCACAAGCAAAGTATTTGGAAAAGGTAGTGGCACCTGATAAATCAAATAGCCCATTAGGTGTAGTTGCAATATCACCTGACCCACAAAATACCCCAACTCTAGTAGACTCTAGCCCTACTACACTGGTCATTTCTGATGCCCCAACTCAGCAGACCCCAACTGCAGCAAACAGTACGATTATGCCAGTTGACATAGCACCAGCTGTACGATGCAAAACCCCCATTCCAGCAAAGAGTACACCAAATCCAGTTGCCAAATCCCTTTTCGAACCAGAGAGAGCCCCGGTTGCAGCAAATAGGACCCATGTTCCATTTCTTCCCAGTTTAGAATATGAAGCTTATGTTGTTGTCAGGAACTTTGTGCGCATCTTTCCTTCATGGAAAGATTATACCACAGACACAGAACAATTTCCAGTCTTCCTCCGCAACTTAAGCGTAAGTAATGTACTAATGTTATTCATGGTCATTACTGCATATGTTTCTGCTGACAGAAGACACAAGATTTCATTCTTTTAAATAGGCGAGGAGCAAACTGTATTGTGATGACGAGCAAGAGTTGGTTGCGCTGTTCAAGCACTCGTTGATGAAGTATCGTTCCTACCTGAGGCAAGCGCACTTTGATGGCAAGCCTCTAAACGAAATTTCTGTAAAGTCTCCGGTGCTACATTTATCCGACGGTGACTGGAATAATCTTGTTACACATTGGTCTCGGCTGCAGTGTAAGGTACTGCCTATGATATCACATCACAATTTGAACTACATTTATGCATTTGCCTTAATGTCTCACTTGTATGAAAACTGTTAGCAAAAGAACATTCGTTCTCAAGGGACCACAGAATCTCGCAACTATACTGCACACTACATTGCTCTCATGAGTACCTCTTGCCCCTGTATGACCATACTTACTTTCATAGCTGTTTGATTATGTAGCATCACTGCACATGTTAGCCTTGTAATCGTCCATTTGGTGGACATTATAAGATCCGTATGGACTCTTATACAAATTTAGAATCAACCCAATGCTTTTGAAGAGGTTTACCTCTGCAGTCCTCTTGTAAGGACTGAACATGGTCTATCACTGTACTTACATTAACAGCTACTCCCTCCATCCCATAATATAAGAATGTTGTGTACAGTACACCAGTGTTCAAAACACTCTTGTATTATGGGAAGAGGGATTGGTTCATTTTGTAGCATTTTGCATCTTATCTCCCTCGCCCACCATTTACTAAAAAAGATCAGATCTATATTTAATCTTACCAACAAGTAGAATACACAGACAATGCCAGTGCAGAAGTGTAGCCCATTGCTCTTGTCAGTACATTTTGTCCTGTAATGCTTGTAGTTCCAGGGATTGGTAGTTGATTATGTAGCATCAATCTGCATCTTATCTTCATTATCCTCTATCCCTTACAGTATTATCATATCTATAATTACTCTCTACAAAATGTAGAGTACAGGCAATGCTTATGAAGAAGATTCTGTGCTGAAATTCTTGAGTTATCCTTCCCTTGACATGGAGAAGGGCATTATAAAGCCGGTGTTAACTGTTAATGTAAGTCAGTCCTTCTAAAGCCTTTATCCTCAACTGCTGTTTAATTTGCTCATACTCCCTATCGTTTACTGCTGTTCAGTTTGCTGTTTCTACCAAAATGCATGTTCGTAAGAACCGTAAGTTCTAAGTTTTACTTGTAAAACCAAATTTCTTATTCATACCATGCACATTACTCAGTACTCCCTATATGTATGCTTGGTTTTGTGGATCTATAATCCAGTGTGTGGTGAAGCAGCCCACGTTTGCACCTTGTCATCTCCTGTTTTATCTTACTGATGTGGCTGATGATATGAACAACATGCCATGCACATTATCCAAAATAGATACAATGATTTTATTTGCCCTTCATCTATGCTTGTTATGTTGACATGGTAATATAGTAGTGTGGTGAAGCTCCCCGCATTATGAACAATGCCAAATTATGCTATTGATATTTTGAACTTACTCTTTATTTTCTAATTTGAAATTGGATAGAATTGACAGAACATTTATCATCTTTGTTTATACACGTGCAAAACCTGTCATCTCTCTGGTTTGTTTCAGGGTGATATGCCTGATGGCATGCACAAGTCTGCTGAAGGCTGTGAGACAAACCCAACATATATTGCAGCAAAGAAGGCAAAACATCTTGAAGATAGCAAGACAACCCCAAAGTCTTGTCTTGATGCAGTGTTCAAGTTACTTGAGACTAACAGTCAGACAAGCTCACAGAATTCGTTGTCTGAATCAGTTCGACTTCTTCAGTCCCAAGTTCTAGCAGAAAGGCATTTTTCAACTCAACTTCGACTTGAAGTCCTATCTCTAAGAAAGATTGCGGAGAACACCAATGAGAACCTAATCGCTAAAAAGCTACACCTCGAAGCTATGACCGACATGCTAGGCCGGTCTCATAGCCTTGCTCAGCAGCTTGCGCAGCAGTTCCCCCGAAAGGCTAACCTTTCTTGAACTGTCTTGGAAGTGGTCTCGGTTCAGTATTATTTTGTTACGCTGCAATGGTGCCCAGTTTTTGTAATCTGCTTCTTCGTTGCGCTTTATGATCACTGGTGGCGAACTTCGATGCCCAGTGGATGTAATATACCTTAAATCCTTTATTGTATAGTGTAGGTTTATTCTTAGTTACTATGCCGTAATTTCTTTATTGTATAGAGTAGGTTTGTTCTTAATTCCTACTAGTTACTGCCATCATTCGCTATCGGAAAAAAATCAGATGTACTCGACCGGGCCGAAACATTCGATAACGGGCCAGGTTTTTAGCGGGCCACAATTGGGCCGGCCTGTGTCTTTCTTGGGCCCGAATGATTGGGGCCTTCACACATTGCGCCGGCCTATATTTTAGTTGGGCCTTTTGTCGACCCAGCGCTTAGTTTGGCCCAGGTAGTGTTGGGCCATTAACAGGCTGAATATTGTACTGGCCTATTACGACCGAGATGAAACCACGGGCCTTTAGCAGGCCAAAATGCATGTTGGGCCTCAATTTTCACTAGTCGTCGACGGGCCTTCAGCAGGCCGAAATGTAGACCGGGCCATTATGGGCCCAGTTAGCTGACGGGCCGTTACCAGGCCGAAACATATCTCGGGCCTTAGTTGGCCCACTGATATCATGGGCCTTTAAGAGGCCGAAAGCTTAGTACAGGCATCAACGGGCCGAATTACACGACAGGCCTATAACAAGCCCAAAGGCACGTTGGGCTTAACTGTTGCCACCTTTAGCACGGGTCGTTACTGGGCCCGATGTCCCGTCGGACCATATATGGCCCATGGGCAGCACGGGCCATTCCCAGGCCGAAAGTCACACCGGGCTGAAATGGGCCCATATCTACATCAGGCCTCTAACAGGCCGAAAGTCACTGGGCTGTAGTTGGGCCCGAATATTCGGCAAACAATTAACGGGCCAGATCTGGCTTCGGGCCGCAAATGGGCCCAAATATTGGGCAAACAATTAACGGGCCAGATCTGGCTTCGGGCCGTAAATGGGCCCAAATATTGGGTGAACAATTAACAGGCCATATCTGGTTTCGGGCTGTAAATGGGCCTTCATTAAGTAGGCCGTTATTGGGCTGGCCCACTAGTACCTGATTAAGTTCTACGGGCCTTTGATTGGGCCGGCCTTTTTAACCTATATGGGCCTCTGTTGGGCCCAACCACGTGTCAACGTACCATTGCCATGTATCCTCCAATGGACGCGCGACATCTGGCCCACTGACGAGTTGACAGGTGTTCCCTTTGGCCAATCAGAATTTTACACGTGGAAATTTCCCATTGGTCGGGGCTGTTAACGTGTTATCGGATCCAAAATCCGCCCCGATAGCTTAACGGCATTCCGTTACGGTGGATGCCACGTGTCGGTCACCCTTGACAAAAGCACTTCTGTGACGCGCAATTTATCGTCATGGAAGAGGACACTTTCGTGATGATAATTTTGGTAATGTCATGGAACACTTCTACGACAGCACAGGTATGACTATCTTGATTCTGTCATAAATTTGTCATGGATGTACATGCATGACAAAAAACGCGACCTACTGTGACAAACACGTATCATCACGGAAGTGTATTTTTTTTGTAGTGCCATTGTTGATGGGCTATTTATATTGAATCTAGAACAGGAACAGGTCTATAACATAAATGTCAAGAGGCATAAGCCTAATGAGATAAATCCGACATACTTCGGGCATTGCCGGCTTGGACACATTAGTCTGAAACGCATGAAGAAGCTCCATGATGATGGGCTCCTAACTACGTCCGACTTCGGGACGTTCGAGACATGTGAATCATGCTTGCTCGGCAAGATGACTAATTCTCCTTTCGCAAAGAGTTGCGAGAGAGCATCTGAGCTATTGGAACTCATACATAGTGATGTGTGTGGTCCAATGAGCACAACTGCCAAAGGTGGCTATCAGTACTTCGTGACTTTTACCGATGACTTGAATAGATATGGATATATCTATTTAATGAGGCACAAGTCGGAGACTTTTGAAAAGTTCAAAGAGTTTCAGAACGAGGTTGAGAATCAGCTCGGCAAGACTATAAAGCTTCTGCGATCTGATCGTGGAGGTGAGTACATGAGCCAGGAGATTGATGATCATCTGAAAAGTTGAGGTATAGTACCTCAGCTCACACCTCCGGGTACGCCACAGAGAAACGATGTGTCGAAATGGAGGAATAGGACCTTGTTGGACATGGTCCGGTCTATGATGAGCAAATCGGATTTACCCTTGTCATTCTAGGGATACGCTCTAGAAACTGCAGCTTTCACACTTAATAGGGTACCATCAAAATCCGTAGACAAGACACCGCATGAGATGTGGACTGGGAAGAGTCCCAGTTTGTCTTTTCTAAAGATTTGGGGTTGTGAAGCATTTGTCAAGCGACTTATGTCGGACAAGCTTACACCTAAATCGGATAAATGCATATTCGTGGGATATCCGAGGGAAACCTTGGGATATAGCTTCTACAACCGGGAAGAGAACAAAGTGTTTGTTGCTCGGAACGGGGTTTTCCTTGAGAAAGAGTTTCTCAATCGGGAGGCCAGTGGGAGGACGGTTTGACTCGAAGAAATTCGAGGACCACTCGGGGATGGCTCGGTTGGTCATGAGATCATACCGGAGTCAGTCAGGGAACCTGTAGTGGAAGCAGCACCGGAACCACGGAGGTCAGAAAGATTGCGCAGAGTGCGTGATGTATTGTTGCTATAAAGTGACGAGCCGTCCATGTATGTGGAAGGGATGGTGAGCCCAAATTCTGAGGCATGGCTGGAGGCCATGAGATCCGAGTTAAAGTCCATGGATGAGAATCAAGTCTGGGACTTGGTTGATCCGCCGCCTGGTATAACGGCAATTGGTTGCAAATGGGTCTTTAAGAAGAAAACTGATGTGGATGGAAATGTTCAGATCCACAAAGCTCGGCTTGTCGCTAAGGGTTATGGACAAGTTCAAGGAATTGACTACAACGAGACTTACTCGCCGGTAGCGAAGCGATGCTAAAATCGGTGAGGATCATACTAGCTATAGCTGCATATTTTGATTACGAGATATGGCAGATGGATGTCAAAACGGCTTTCCTTCATGGAAATTTAACCGAGGACGTGTATATGATATAGCCTGAGGGTTTTGTCGAACCGACTAGCACTAGTAAGGTATGCAAGCTCAAGAGATCCATTTATGGGTTGAAGCAAGCATCTCGGAGTTGGAACATTCGTTTTGATGAGGTCGCCACTGGTCTCGGTTTCATCAAAAGCAAAGAGGACTCTTGTTTATACAAGAAGTTAAGTGGGAGCTTGATAGTGTTTTTGATCTTGTATGTGGATGACATACTGTTGATCGAAAATGATGTTTCGATGTTGAACTCCGTCAAGGGATCATTGAATGGCAAGTTTTCAATGAAAGACCTTGGTGAGGCAGTGTATATTTTAGGCATCAAGATCTATAGAGATAGATCAAGGAGGCTGCTCGGCTTAAGCCAGAGCACGTACATAGATAAAGTGTTGAAGCGGTTCAACATGAGTGAGGCGAAGAAAGGGTTCTTGCCACTCTCACATGGTATAAGGCTAAGCGAGACTCAGATTCCTTCGACATCTGATGAGCGAAGTAGGATGAGTAGGATTCCGTATGCATCTGCAATCGGATCCATCATGTATGCCATGATATGTACAAGGCCTGATGTTGCTTTTGCAATAAGCCTAACAAGTAGATACCAGGCCAACCCAGGTGAGAGTCACTGGGCAGCGGTAAAAACTATTTTGAAGTACCTGAAAAGGACTAAAGAGATGTTCCTAGTTTATGGAGGTGAGGAAGAGCTAGGGTTACGCCGATGCTAGTTTCCAAACCGACAGAGATGATTGTCGATCACAGTCCGGATTTGTGTACGTCCTGAACGAAGGAGCAGTGCACTGGATGAGTTCCAAGCAGGATACGGTGGCCGATTCTACCACAGAAGCTGAATACATTGCGGGTTGTGAAGCTGCAAAGGAAGGTGTTTGGATCCAGCATTTTCTGGATGATCTTGGTATTTTCCCAGGCTTGGTGAAACCGTTGGACCTTTATTGTGATAATTCTGGTGCCATCGCACAAGCCAAGGAGCCGCGGAATCACCACAAGGTCAGGCACATAGACCGGAAATATCACCTGATATGAAAGATTGTAAAGAATGGTGATGTAGAGTTATGCAAGATTCACATGGATGCAAATGTTTCAGATCCGTTGACTAAGTCGCTTCCACAACCCAGGCATGAGGGGCACGTTAGAGCTATGGGCATTCGATGTCTATTTGATTGACTCTAGTGCAAGTGGGAGACTGTAGGAGATATGCCCTAGAGGCAATCATGTATGATGATATTTCCTATGTGTTTGTGAATAAAGATAGTCCTTGGACATTATCAATGATGTGTATCGGCAAGTACGTGACTTGTTTGTGGGACTATGCATTGTATGGTGATTGTCTTAAAAGGTCCCTAGTCGAAAGGGCTGTGTGGACGTGCAGTCGACTAGACTAGCATATGACACGGTCGATGGCTTGGTCTCACTGGCCATGGAGCATTGGATGCTAACCGGATAATATGGACTTGGAAAGGTCTGGTCGGATTCGACGTAGTCGGATCCGAGTCGAGATAAGGTCCGAGTCGGACAGACCCAACTATGAGACACAGCGATATGTCATCTGTGAATCTCTAGTACAACATACGTTCTATGTCCTAAGACCTGAGCTGACGCATGTACTCGGGATGGTGACAGACTTGCTTTGGGCCAACCAAACGCTACTCCGTGACTGGGTAGTTACAAAGGTAGGTTTCGGGTTTGTCCAGTCCCATGCTGCGAGACATGGTCGAGCAAGATGGGATTTGCCCCTCCGATCAGGAGAGATATACCCTGGGCCCCTCGTGTGATCCGACCAAGATAAGCATGGCCATGCGACAGGGATTATGAGATAATCCGGTTTGTGGTCGGTATCACTGGAACGAGAAAGAGGTCGGGCTAGCACAAGGATGACAGTCCCGCCTTGAGCCCGACAACATATATCGTGTGGCAAAGGGAACAGAAGTGTGACATGTTGTACAGGTTCGCCTAATCAGCTTCATAGTCTGCTTGGTGGTCGGCACGCTTTGCTAGAGGCTGCTACCAACCGTGCAAGTCGAAGGTGATCCGAATTGTGACCAAGCCGACTTGATCCTAAGGGGTCGCGCGCATAAGGGAAGGAACCTATGAGGTCGGATCGTAGGACACTGATCGGATGAGATCCGAACTGGACTAGGAACGTGACTGAGTAGACTTTGGGCTTTAGGGTCCGTGCGAGGCCCAAGTGTTGAGCCCGCGACAGATGCCTATATAAAGTGGAGGTGTGGCACACTCATGCGGTTGATTGCTTTGGTGCTGCGACTAGGGTTTGCATGTGTTGCGAATAGCCGCCTCCACTCGCCGCCGACTGTGTGATCGGACCTAGCAGTCCGCCGCACGGTGTTCCTCCTGCACGCGTGGATACCGTTAGAGGCGATGCACTTGCGCCGCTCCGGCGAACTTGTACGTGGGATCGGACAACCGGCTGTTCGAGGGAGATCGGACGAGGAGGAGACGATCCACGCGGACGCGCTGTCCCAACTCTTCTTCCGCTGCACGGCACTGCACGTCTAGTGGTAACAAACTGTGATCCATCTCCCGTAGCACGTTCTTGGTTGTTCTGTGCGTAGGTAATTTTAAATTGCAGTCGACGCACCCTACCATAGAACCCAACACCAGCCCCTGGTGAACTCATGAGTATATAAAATCTGAATATGCTTATGCATCCAGGCTTGTCATGGCATAATATTTCAATCTGAGCCATACTTTTTTGCAGTCCGCCGAGGTCCCACACCGAACAATCCTTGTCGGGGGATTTGCCGGGTTCAGATGCTATGGAAAGCGGGATGCCCCCGAAGGCCCCTTCCCCCAAACATGTGAATGACACCGAGGTTTCGTCCCAGGAGGACCCAGGCCAAGGAGGGGGGGGGAGATCGTAAAGGCGGCGCCAGGAGGTCGAACTTTAGGGGCCGGACACATGGGTGAGAAGGCTCCCATGGATGTCGACGATGGGGCGATCTTGAATTCGGCCCCCAGCCGGACTCAATTCCGGAGACCAATACGGCTCCAGAAGCAGGTAGGCAGCCTCCCCCGGCTAGAGGGAGTGTGCCTGTTCCACCAGCAACCTCCGTCCAACCAGAGATGCCGGATACTTTATCGGCGGCGCTGAGAAGCGCCTCCATCATCGATGAACACCGTGCCCTTATGGGTGCGGTGATTGAGAAGATTTAGTCCGCTGGGAGTGGACTGAATGAAATCTGTTTTATAAGAGGCTTTG
The DNA here is from genome assembly GCF_002162155.2 of Triticum dicoccoides. Classification (NCBI taxonomy): domain Eukaryota; kingdom Viridiplantae; phylum Streptophyta; class Magnoliopsida; order Poales; family Poaceae; genus Triticum; species Triticum dicoccoides. Next base: position 547,049,954 of record NC_041381.1, on the reverse strand, counting down.
AGGTATGTTTTATGAGGTTTCGAAGAGTGTCATAGTATAGATAGTAGCCACTGATACACTGTCCGATGAAAGAAAGAAGCGGACAGAGGATCAAATTTATGTTTGCACTAGACTCACTTGATGACATATATCTCTCTTCTTTTATAAGCAGGCGTCTGTAATGACTGCCGCCTCTCATGTCGCGGAGGTCTAATCAAAGTATGGAGCAGGCCAAAGAAGAACTTGGCCATTTGAAAAGGCAGTGGGAGGATAAACAAGGTATGCACAAACCTTGCTTGCGTTTAGTGCAAACGAATTTTTAGTATGATAAAAATATTTTTCATGTTTTGCTCTAGGGGCGATGACCAAAGTTGAGGCTCTTAAGAAGGTTGTGGCCGAGGCCGATAAAAAGGCAGTCGCAGAGCAGGCTCTTCGTGAGAAACACGAGGTCGGGGTTATTGAAGCTGAGCAAGAGCTTCAAGAGGCTGTGAAGAAATGTGAGACCTGGGAGCAGAGTTCAACGGAGAAAGAATCCGAACTCATCGAGGCTCATCAGGCCGCATGCGATGCCCGGGGGGAAACCCAAGAGGCGAGGAAGATTGCGGCGGGTATGGTTTTTTTCGTGTAAAGCAAGTATTTGAGGAGAAAATCATGTTTCTAATTTTGAGTTCGGATTTCTCGAGGGGTGTTTGCAGAGCTGCCATGCAGCATATCTGATGCCGCCCAATTCTACCTAGCCGAAGAAAGGAACACTGCGGATAAGCTCTTCTGGTCGCAGTATCTGGCGCTGGTGTATCCGGTTCCATTTGCCGATCAGCTGAAGCAGCTGATCGAAATGCATAAGGCAGCCGAGCTTGCCATGAAGGATTTAATTATCCAGCTATGGCCCGCTGAGCCGATTCCTAGCAGCTACTTGGGGCTCGTGAAGTGGCTTGCGAGTGCCTGCCATCGACTTGACGTCATCAAGCGGTCGGTCCATATGGAGGGTGCGCGAATGGCCTTCTCCCATGACAAGGTGCACTGGGGGAAGATGGATGCTGAAAAGCTGATGCCCGAGGGGCCGCCGGAGGGGAAGGAGCACCACAAGCCTGAGCTATATTATGATAGCGTCCTAAAAGGAGCCCGCCTTGCGGCGGAGCAATGCACCAAGGATGTTGTATTTCCATGAATACAGTCATGTTGTCCTTTGTAATGTCGAACAAGGTCGTTTCTATTATTTATTGCCTGTTATTTGAAAGTATTTCCTCCTGCGTGGCCATTTTATATATTAATTCTGAGAGTTGGCCAGTTGTCGGCTTTTGCCCCCACGTAGGAAGTACGGGGGTGTTCGGGATAAACCCGAGCACTCTTTATCCCAGTGTTGGGTCCTTGAAGGAGGTGTTCAGCACAATGAACCAGGCAATCAGACTATAGGGCTTTATCACTCTCACTTAGCCATAGGAGTTTGACAAAAGAAAGGTAGGCGCAGCCCCTGGTGTTTGGTAGACCGCACGAGGGGCTCTATAAGCACCTGATCAGAAGAAAAGCCGATCCATCGCACGCTGCATTAGTTATGGCATTATGCGTAAGAAATCTTTAAAGATTTTACAACCTCTCGGACAGCTGACCAGCTCTCACCGTATCATGACAGTCAGTTTTCGGCTTTCTCTAGTAAGGTGCTCGTCCGGAAGAACCGGGGCACAATCGCAGTAGTTCTCCCTGTGCTACCTTAGCTGATATAGCGGAACGTAAGGTACCAAAACTTGGGAGCCGGGCAAACCCAACTATTGACCCAAGACATGATACGGAGCTGATGCATATAATGCTATAAGTTTGGGATGCCGAATGTCCGTGAAGGTGTTCGGACGTTATTGCCACTATTATGGGTACAGGGAGGCCCCTGGCATATTAAGGCATATCACGATGTTCGGATGCCATTTTAATGGAGAGTGTCAGTAAGAAACAACAGCAGATAGACATCATATAAAGCCACATATTGTAATTGAATAATACACCAAGGCGTATGCATACAAGTAATGTGATAGAAAAAGAAATACGACTGTGGAACCTGCTGAGATCAAGCGGGAGGAGGCTGTGTGCGGATGGTCGTCAAGGGGCATCTCTAAGGATTCCCTTATGCATTCGAGCTGTTTCCATGTCGCCAGTCCTGGCCTACGCAAATGTCAACCTGCAAAGAAAATGCAAGAAATGTTTGTGTGCCACAGAGCAGTTGAGCCGCAGTATGTGGCCTGTCCTAGCTTTTGCCAGAGTGTTTAATTCAGCTCCGGACGAGCCGGGCTATCCTTCCGCGAAGTAGTTCGGACTCCTTTGACCGTGTCCGGGAGCTTGGCCGTCGACTCGAGGTTCGATTGAAAGATGCCACTTGCTGCTTCTACTGTTAAAGCAGCGGTATATTCTTCGACACTGGGGGGGAGTTCGGCCTAGCCATTAACCGTGATGAAGCCACGTGTGTCGGCATTCTGGGAACGGGGGTCCCCAGACTTGCCTGCCTGCGGCCTGCGGCATGGCTCGAGTGGTGGCCCAGTACGACCTATCTTCATCAACGCAAGGCTCAAGACCCTCGCGAGGGGCCAATCCTCGCGGGGCGGACGACACAAGGCTTCCTCAGGAGCGGCCTTGCCAGGCAGGCTCGTGAGGAGGCGGAGAGATCAAGGAAGGGTACCTCGCGAGGCGCTCGTGACGCAAGCCATGACGATCGAGACCAGGCGGGCGCTGGCCCGTGCAGTGTCCTTGTTTCCTCTTTGGTGCAAAGGGGGCAAGCACAAGCGTGGAGTATCGAGGCATCAGGCAAAGGTTGCCATTTCAGTGCAACGAGACCAAGACCAGCAAAGCGGCAGGATGGAGGTCACCATGGAGCCCAAGACAGCGTCATCACCAGTGCCTTTGGCAGCCGAAGACCAACTTTAGTCAGGATAACTTGTACTAGATGTTCCCCTTTGAAATGGCCGTTGTTGGCGCCTTCCTCCTCAATATTTGGGAAGAGGACCAGGGCCTCTATAAATAGGGATAGCCACCATAGTGGGGGGATCATCTCATTGAGTCCTCATCAGATAGAGAGGCGATAGAGCTCATCCAAGTAGTTCATCGCACCAGCTCAAGAACACCTCTCGCGAGGCTGTTCATCCTTTGTAGTGCTCATCATCAGCCCCTGAGGCAATCCACCACACCACACACTGGAGTAGAGTATTACACCACAACGGTGGCCCGAACCAGTATAAATCTTGTGTCCCTCGTGTCGTTCATCGTTTAGCTTAGTTCTCGCAACGCGATCGGACATGGATCGGTAGGGGGAAGATCTTCCTGCGCACCCCAGAGTTCGAACCTTAAGGGTCTACCGGAACCCAACATCCGACATTTGGCGCGCCAGGTAGTGGTGCGCCGGAATCTCTGTTCCACTGTTTCGCGTCGATCTTCCGTCGTGTCCATGGCTGACGCTCGCCGGGCTCATGCCGAGCGTCGGGCTGCTCTTGCCGCCCACGTCGCCCAGACGGCTCCCGTCGGTGGGTGTCCCCATCACCTGCCGCCAACGCCACCACCGGTCCGAAGGGGAACAAGCAGCAGGCCTCGTCGCTGCCTCCTTCGGTGCAGCGAGAAGGCCGCACCGCCACCCCGTCGCTGACTCCAGCTGGTTTGTCGTACCATGCCCGTCACGCCGCGTTGATCTTGGCGCATGAGCTCCTGCACTACCATCCCGTCGACGACCTCTATGAGGAGTGGCTCGCTCGCATCACCGAACTCGTCAGCGCCGCAGGGGGCTCCCCTGCGCCCTCCCTCTCACTGCCTCACCCTCCGTCCTGTGCGGGTGGTGCAGCCCAGGAGGTGCCTCCGCCACCTCCTCCCCAAGAAGGCGCCCTGGCTCCAAGGCATGCGGCTCCAGGATGAGATCCACCGCGTCCGGCGCCCGCGCGACAAGAAAGGAGGTGCTAAGAAATCCCTCGTCCCCAAGAAGGTGCTCGTGTGCTCCCAGCACCGGTGCGCCATGACCGCATCCCTGTGCCACCACATCAAGACCCCGCGCTGCTCTAGGCAGCGGCGCGTGGGAATCCCAGGAGCAAGCCCCGCACCAGCAAAGAGCTCCGATGGCCACCGCAGGCTGCCGCGCCTTCAAGACCGAGCTACGCAGTGTCACCTGGCCGGGCAAGTTCAAACTTGACCTGCCCACTGCTGACCCCCCGGAGTTCCTACAGCTCTATGAGCTGGGCATCGAAGCCGCCAACGGGGACGAAAAGGTCATGGCGAACTGGTTTCCCATGGCACTCAAGGACGGTGCCTGCACCTGGCTCCTGAACCTACCACCTGGCACGATCTCCTCCTGGGACGAGATGCGCACTCGCTTCATCGCCAACTTCTAGGGCACTCGTGACCATCCGCCGGCCGTGGGTGACCTGCGCTGCATCATGCAGCAACCCGGAGAGACCTTGCAGAAGTACATCCAGCGCTTCAACAGCGCTCCCCTCAAGATTCCCAAGGTGACCGAGGAGGTCATCATCTCGGTGTTCTCTGATGGCATCCACGAGTCAAGATGAAGGAGGAGCTGGCGATCCATGAAGATCTGTGTACGTCTCTGGAGTTGTTCAACTTGGCGATCAAGTGCGCAAGGGCTGAGGAGGGACGCCTCTCCCTTCTCGAGCTCCCAGCAGCAGACCCAGAAGAGAAGAAAGCCAAGGCCAAGGATGTGAAGCGCAAGGGAGCAGCTGTGCTCGCAGCAGAGCCGGACATGAAGCGCGGCAGGGACCAGCGGGAGTCGTCCAAGGGCAGCCGGTACTGTGTGCACCACGATCTCCATACCCACAACACCAATGAATGCCAAGAGCTCAGGGCCGTGCGAGAAGGCCGTGTCGGTCGACGCCCCGAGCGCAACGGTCGGGGCTACGGCCGAGGAGGAGCAAGAGGTGGAGGACATTGGGACGACCGTGGCCCTCGCCAAGGGTGGCGTGACCGGCCTCGTGAGGACCGCTGGCGGGATCAGCCTCGCGAGGGGACTTGGAGAGATCAGCCTCGAGAGGATCGCCTGCAAGGCAACGCAGGACTTCCTCTTATGCCACCACCACCAAGAAGGAATGACGACCATCATCAGGACAAGGGGGCTGGGGGCTTCCAGGAGCCGCGTGCCATCGCTTGCATCTTAGGCGGCGCTCAGGCCCTAGCCTCTTAGCGCATCTTCAAGCAGTTTGCTCGCGAGGTGAATGCAGTCCTCCCCAAGCTTGAGGCCATGCGCCCTCTTAGGTGGTCTGCGTGCGCCATCACGTTCAGCTCAGTGGATCATCTCAAGTGCGCGGCAACGGCCGGTGTCCTCCCGATTCTTTGTTCCCCAGTCATCAGCAATGTACAAGTTACCTGGATCCTCATCAACGGCGGAGCAGGGCTCAACGTCCTGTCCGTCGAGACGTTTAACAATATTCAAGTGCCATACGATCAGCGTCAACCAACCAAGCCCTTCTCAGGAGTCACTTATGGTTCCACTATCCCGATAGGGCAGGTCCGCCTCCCTGTCACCTTTGGGCAGCACAAGAACTACCGTACCGAGCTCATTGACTTTGACGTCTCCCACATTCTCCTGCCATACAATGCCATCCTCGGGTACCCCGCTCTGGCCAAGTTCATGGCAGTGACTCACCATGGCTACAACGTCTTCAAGATGCTAGGAAGTGGCAGAGTCATCGCGGTCCCCTGTGAAGAGAAGGATGCGATGTGCTCTCTCGAGCGCGCCTTCCAAGCCACGTCAATCGAGGACCCAGACAGCAAGAGTGGAAACCTTCCTGAAACAGCTCCCAAGAAGAAGAAGACATCACCTGGCTCAGGGCCTCAGGAGGCAGGCACCTCCGGAGCCGCCATATCGGGACATGCGCCCGTCCAAGGGGCGCCATCATCCGTCGCATAGCAAGGCGCGCCCGGCACCCTCCTTGGGCAAGGCTCGGGGGCTTTCTCCTGCGGAGCCACTGACTTTGTCAAGATCACGAGGGAGGCGCTCGGGCACCACTTGGAGGCGTGCTTCGCTGCACGGTTCCCTCAGGAAGGGGTACGGAAAGGAGGGCCCAACCCTCAGGAGTTCATCACCAAGGTCGGTCATGAGTTGCAGGAGTCGAGAGTCTGCATCGACTACCCGGGGCTCAACCGAGTCGCGTCTCAGGAGTGCTTCTGGCCTTCGCGCGTGGGACGTTGCGAAGGTCCACCACACAGCTACGTTAAAATGCCCTTCGGCCTGCCGAATGCAGCAGCTGCTCACCAGCGCCTGATGAGAAGCATTCTGGAGGCTCAGGTGGCCAAGCATCGTGCGCTCCTGGAGGAAATGGAGATGGACCTCGCCGAGCCGCCCGGACCTCCCGAGCCTCCCGAGGCTCGGAGCTCCTAGGGCTCGTGAGGATTGGCTTCTTCATCATGCACCGTCAGCTACTCCGACACTCGCTCTGCAATGGTATCAGGTGGCTTCTTTCAAGTTTCATTTCAGCTGGGAGCGCCCTTAGGGCTGCATCATTCCCAGGTCGCGTGGGTCTGTCCCCGCGGCATGTATCCGTTTTGCTTATATCTTCAGCTTACCTTGTTGTGGGCGCCCCTCGAGCTGCATCATCCTCAAGATGCTTGGGCCTGACCCAGTGGTGTTTGCCTTTCTCTGCATCTATCTAAGTTGATTTGCTTCTTCATGCTTAACCTGCTTGAGATAATGGCCTGCTCGATTGACACCTACCTTTGGAGCCGCTCGCTCTGGCACGGCGGTTGCACATGGGTCCGTCCCTACAACACCGACAAATCTGAGTGGTCGAGCTCTGGCCGCGGTAGCCCCGCATAGCAGTACCGCACCAGGCCCTCAGTGCCTCAATCACTCCCTCGGAGCAACCAATGGTTGGCTAGCAACCGTAATGGCCACCTTGTTTTCCTCATGTTGGTGTACAGGATCCGCCTAAGGAATAGCGTGGGGGCGTCGTGAGCTCCCTCTCTCTCTCCAGCCCTCACCCCCTGGCCTTGACCCATGGCATCGCGACCTGTCATACCAGCGGTGGTTGAGCTCGCTCGATGGTCGGGACCTGAGGACGTAGAGCATGAAGGAAAGTGCGGGGAAGAGGGGAGAAGCTCACGAGGGCCTGACCCAGCGACACCCCAGCTGCCGGCGCGCAGGCCCGGCACCTCGCCGAAGAACTACTCCAAACTTATGAGATAAGTCACGCCTCAGCGAAAGCTAAATCAACGTGACGACAAACCCTCGCCTAGTGCAGCTCTGTCACGGCGACGTTGCCTTCCTTTATTGCCAAGCGGAGGCTGCTTGAGCGCTAAAGGGGACTTCCCGAGCATCGCGCCTCGGGGGCTCTTACTGGACCTTGGGCCGCTCACCTCCTAGCCTTGACCACGGCATCGTGACCTGGCATACCAGCGACGGCCGAAGCCTGCCTGGGGACCGGGACCTGTCAGCGTAGTGCACCAAGCCCTCGCGAGGATAGAAAGGGGGAGGCGAGCCGACACAGGACTAGCATCTCGCATTGATTCATAATAAGGATAATATTCACAAAAGACATGGCAGGCGCCTTACATACCCCCGCGGGGTGTTTCTTCGATTCCTCGCAGGGAACAAAATGTGCTAATCCTAAGGAACGCTAACTACGCGCGCCTCCACAGGAGACGCCATCATCAATAGTGGGCCGTCAGGCGCTGGTGCCAACCCCATCCAGATCAGTGGCGTCGGCGGCCTGATCCAGCTGTCCCACTCTGAGCGCGACGCGAGCTCGGGGGCTCGTAGCTATCGTCGCTCGTCTCTGGAGCCACGTGAAGCTCGGGAGAGGCGCTCGTGACGCAAGCCGTGACGATCAAGACAAGGCGGGCACCAGGCGGGCGTCGGCCCGTGCAGTGTCCTTGTTTCCTCTTTGGTGCAAAGGGGGCAAGCACAGGCGTGGAGTACCGAGGCATCAGGCAAAGGTTGCCATTTCAGTGCAACGAGACCAAGACCAGCAGAGTGGCAGGATGGAGGTATCCGTGGAGCCCAAGACGGCGTCATCACCAGTGCCTTTGGCAGCCGAAGACCAACTTTAGTCAGATTAACTTGTACTAGATGTTCCCCTTTGAAATGGCCGTTGTTGGCGCCCTTCCCACTCAATATTTGGGAAGAGGACTAGGGCCTCTATAAATAGGGATAGCCACCACAGTGGGGGGGTCATCTCATCGAGTCCTCATCAAATAGAGAGGCGATACAGCTCATCCAAGTAGTTCATCACACAAGCTCAAGAACACCTCTAGCAAGGCTGTTCATCCTTTGTACTGTTCATCATTAGGCCCTGAGGCAATCCACCACACACACACTGGAGTAGGGTACTACACCACAATGGTGGCCCGAACCAGTATAAATCATGTGTCCCTCGTGTTGTTCATCGTTTAGCTTAGTTCTCGCGACACGATCGGACGTGGATCGGTACGGGGAAGATCTTCGTGCGCACCCCAGAGTTCGAACCTTAAGGGTCTGCCGGAACCAACATCCGACAATGTGGACCGGGCATCTTGAGCTTATGGTAGGCATAATGTGGCACTACGTTGAATCGAGCCAACGCGCGCGGTTCGTCCGAGCAGTTCCTGATAATCACTATGAAAGGGGATGATGTCGAAGATTAACTCTTTGGTATGGTGATTATCCGATGATCCGAAGACTACCTCAAGAGCGATGGAGCCTGTACAACGGGCCTCCACACCTGGTATAATAAATTTAAAGGTTGTTTGAGTGGGCTTGATCATCGAATGATCAATACCCATCTTGTGCACTGTGCCCTGATACAGCAGGTTTAGACTGCTGCCTCCATCCATAAGGACTCATGTGAGGTGGAACCCGTCAATTATTGGGTCGAGGACGAGTGCGGCTGAATTACCCTGATTGGTATTGGCCGGACGATCCGTATGATCGAAAGTGATCGGCCATAGTTTATATTGTGGGGCGACTGGCTCCGTTAAGTCAGCGTCCCTAAAAGTGCACGTCCGTTCCAGTTTGGGGATGTGGATGACGTTTATCGTATTCACCGTTTTGATCTGCGGGGGAAATCTCCTTTGCCCTCCTTTATTTGGTGACCGGGGCTCCTCGTCGTCGTCATCGCTTTGAGACCCCTTCTCCCTGTTTGCGGCACCTGACCTGCCAGCTTGTTTGAAGACCCAGCATTCTCTGTTGGTATGATTGGCTCGTGTTCCTGGGGTGCCATGAATTTGGCATGGACGATCGAGTATGCGGTCCAGACTAGACAGGCCCGAACTTTCCTTTTGGAATGGCTTTTTCCGCTAACCGGACTTAGAGCTACTAAATCCGGCATTGACTGTCGTGTGTTCGGCATTATCGCCCTTTTTGCGGCGCTTGTGTTTATTGCGTCGGGGCTTGCCGTTGCTATCCCTGGCCTCTGAAGTGCCAAGATTGCTTGCTGTGTTGCTACTACGAGCCAACCATCTTTCCTTGCCAGCACAAAAGAGGGTCATGAGTGTCGTGAGGGCTGTCATGGACTTCAGTTTTTATAGCCCGAGATGTCGAGCAAGCAACTCGTCATGGATATTGTGCTTAAAGGCCACTAGGGCTTCGGCATCCGGACAGTCGACAATTTGATTCTTTTTAGTTAAGAACCGAGTCTAGAATATCCTGGCTGACTCTCCGGGCTATTGGGTTATGTGACTGAAATCATCAGCATCCGGTGGTGGCACATATGTGCCCTGGAAGTTAACCAGGAATGCGTCTGCCAGGTTCTCCCAACTTCCGATGAAGTTTGCCGGCATGCTATTTAGCCAATGCCGAGCCGGCCCCTTAAGTTTTAGTGGGAGGTACTTGATGGCATGTAGATCATCCCCGCGGGCCATGTGAATGTGGAGAAAGAAATCTTCTATCCATACCACGGGGTCTGTAGTCCCGTCGTAAGGCTCGATATTTACGGGCTTAAACCCTTCTGGGAATTCATGATCCATTACTTCGTCCGTGAAGCATAAGGGGTGTGCGGCGCCTCTATGCTGGGCTACATCACGACGCAGTTCAAATGAGTCTGGTCTGTTGTAATCGTCCCGGTGGACTTGTTTTTAGTATATCCGGCATGACAGTCATCGTCACGCATTGGGGCGCGCCCCCGTGATCCGTAGATCGATCTTAATTGTCCGGCTTTGTTTCCAATACGTCTCGCAGGACATGCGTGGAGCCCCGGGCCTTCGTGTTTTTGCTTGTTTGGCTGCGGGGTGCAGGCTGGACTTCGAGGTGATAGGCCGCTTTGTCTTGGTCACGAGGTGGCCGGTCATCCGCATCATGCGCTGGTAGTGTGGGCTTTAATGCCTCCTCCTCGAGTTGAGGTAGCAACTTGAGCTTTGGGTAAGTTTTGGTTGGGCGCTCGAGTCCGTATTCCTCGGCTGCCAGGACCTCAGTCAATCTATCAGTTAGCAGATCTTGATCAATTTGAAGCTGCTGCTGCTGCTTTTTCTTCATGCTTTTTGTAGTGGCTATAAGCCGGCGCTTGAAGCGCTCCTGCTCGACCGGATCCTCAGGCACGATGAATTCTTCGTCGCCAAGGCTCACTTCGTCTTCGGAGAGGGGCATGTAATTTTCATCCTCTGATTCTCCATCTGTTGCTTGTTCCTTTGGGCTAGCTTGCCCATGCTCCCGCTCGGCCTGCTCGAAGCCTGGCTAGGCGGGATTGTTTTCGTCTTCGGCACCATCCAGATTGCTATCATCTCTTGTGCCGGTATCGCTATTTTTGCTATGGCGGGGCTTAGATCGGCGCCTATGATGTCGGTGCTTAGATTGCTTCCCAAGGGGATAATCCTCCATTGCCTTATTGCCATTGCTTTCTTTGGGGGTGTCCACCATGTATATATCATGTGATGAGGTGGCTGTCCAGTGCCCTGTGGGCGGTGGTTCCTGTTCTTCTCTTGCATCATCGTTCATACCGTCGATCTTCGGAGTTGAAGTCAAGCATGTCGGTTAAGTCCTCGACAGTGGCTATTAAGTGGGTGGTGGGTGGGGAACGAATTTCTTCGTCGTCCGCTTCCCACTCAAGCCGGACATAGTTCCGCCAAGAGTCCCCTGACAGAGAGAGAGAGACCATAATGAATTTAGTACGTCGCCCAAGGGCGAGTGCTGAAAGATATCCACAGAGGTAAACTCCATGATCGGTGCCCAATCAGATTCGATAGGCACGGACGCACGCGGTTCGGAACCTATGGCCGGAGACGAGCCCGAGGGTCCGATGACACAAATCTTTTTGGAGGTGAAGACTGTGTTTGGCTCTAGCGCCGATGAGTGTGCGGTCTCTGTGGCGGGGTCTATCCACCCGTCCTCGGATGGCACAATCTGTTCCGAATTAAGAGCCGGAGCAGCCGTAGGTGCGATCTCCCGAACACCGTCCGATGGCAGATCTAAGTCATGCTCGTCGTGACTATTTGGCGCACCTGACATGGGCTCGAATCCGTTGAAGATCAATTCTCCATGGATGTCGGCAGTATAGTTCAAGCTTCCAAACCTGACCTGATGGCAAGGGGCGTAGCTATCGATCTGCTCCAGATGGCCAAGTGAGTTGGCCCGCAGTACGAAGCCGCCGAATTCGAAGATTTGTCTATGGAGGAAAACCACACCCTGGGTCGCATCGTTGCAGATGGTTGAAGGAGCCATCAAGCCTTATCGTGACGACACAGTGGAACTCTCAATGAAAGCACCAATGTCGGTGTCAAAACCGGCGGATCTCGGGTAGGGGGCCGCGAACAGTGCGTCTAAGGCTAATGGTAACAGGAGGCGGGGGACACAATGTTTACCAAGGTTCGGGCCCTCCGATGGAGGTAATACCCTAATTCCTGCTTGATTGATCTTGATGATATGAGTGTTACAAGAGTTCATCTACCACGAGATCGTAGAGGCTAAACCATAGAAGCTAGCCTATGATTCTGATTTTTCTTATCCTACGGACTAAACCCTCCGGCTTATATAGACACCGGAGGGGCTAGGGTTACACAGAGTCGGTTACAGAGAAGGAGATCTACATATCTAGATTGCCAAGCTTGCCTTCCATGCAAAGGAGAGTCCCACCCGGACATGGGCAAAGTCTTCAATCTTGTATCTTCATAGTCCAACAGTCCGGCTAAAGTATATAGTCCGGCTGTCCGAGGACCCCTTAATCCAGGACTCCCTTAGTAGCCCCCGAACTAGGCTTCAATGATGATGAGTCCGGCGCGCAGATTGTCTTCGGCATTGCAAGGCGGGTTCCTTCTCTGAATACTCCGTAGAAGGTTTTAAACACAAGGATCGTGTCCGGCTCTGCAAAACAAATTCCACATACCACCGTAGAGAGTACAATATTCCACAAATCTAATATGCTGAAAACTTTTCACAGCATGACATCACGCCACGACCCAGTCATTATTCGAACCGTTTTTCACAACCAGCTACTGCACATATTGCGAGGCGGTTTCCTTGGCGTCTTGTCGAAGCAGAGATCGTGTCCCCTTATCACGGGATTCTCACCAATACGGGTGTGGGTAACCCAACCCCGCCATCAATCGTGGCGCTTGGGGAATAAGCGATTTTACCGGGCAAGTGGGGAGGCGCACAGTTTCTACCGCCTTTATAAAGGGATAGGGATTCCCCTTTTTCACCCACTCCTTCTTCTTCCCTTGCTCATCCATTCTCGCACGCTCGAGCTCCAGCGCCCAAGTTCTCACCTTCTCTGTAAAGCCAGTACAAACATGCCCGGAGCAGGAGGCAAGTGGATGGTCTCCTCCGTTACGGAGGAGGACATCATGAAGCTCCGGGAGGCCGGATACCTGGCCGCAGACATCGCACACCGGCTCCCGGATGTAGGGCAGATCGTCCCTACTCCAGAACCCCATGAGAGGGTTGTATTCCTTGCCCACTTCGTCCACGGACTGGGATTCCCCCTCCACCCATTTGTCCGCTGGCTCATGTTCTACTATGGGCTGGATTTCCATGATCTGGCCCCCAATTTCATCCTCAACATCTCGGCGTTTATCGTCGTGTGCGAATCCTTCCTCCGCATCAAGCCCCACTTCGGACTATGGCTGAAGACCTTCAATGTGAAGCCGAAGCTGGTGGTCGGCCAGCAAGCGGAGTGCGGAGGCGCCATGGTGGGCAAGATGCCCAACGTCACTTGGCTCGAAGGCTCCTAGGTGGAGATCGTGAAGGGGTGGCAATCGGGGTGGTTCTATATCACCGAGCCGCGCGAATCCAACTAGGTGGCGGCCCCTGAATTTCGATCTGCCATACCCATGCGGCTCACCTCTTGGAAAAAGAAGGGCTTAGCCTGGGGTGAGTCGGCGGAGCTGACCGGACTCCAGAACTGTGTCAAAAATATGATAAGCAAGAATATCAAGCTTGTCAACGTGGTCCAGGTCATGCTCTTCTGCCGGATCCTTCTGTGTCAAAGACGGTCATTCAATATGTGGGAGTTCGACCCGGCCGAACACCAGACGCTGCAAGAGCTCTTTGACATGACACACAAGGACGTCTGGAAGGTGTTGTTCAAGGCCGCTGAGGTACCTCCCCCAATCTCCGAGGATCGCGGGCTCGGCGCAAAGCGCCGTGCCAATCCGGTAAGCTATATGTATTGTACAAGATGCTCCTTTTCCCAGTATATTCTTGGGAGGAATCTAAGCCTCCACGCCAATTTAATAGGACTGGGTAGCGACAGCGGAGCAGATCGACTGTCCAGCTCCACTACCTAAAGATCCAGCAACGGCTCTCTTAACGGATATGCTGTTTCCGGTGCCCTACGAGGTGCCGGCGAAGAAGGCCACAGGGACCAGGAAAGGTCTCCAGCGCAAGGTTGTGTTGGACTCATCGTCCGAAGACACCGAGGCGCACTCCTCCAACAAAAACGAGGAGGAGGAAGAGGAAAACCCTCCCCCCCCCCAACTGGGGGGAAAAGAAAAGGAAGGCCTCCCCGTCCGGGGAGGCCGAAGGGTCCAATAAAGGAAGGAATCTCCCTCCGGACCACTCCACAACAGCCGCCTACAGCGACGAGGAGTGGCTGCCCAGGGACAAGCCCCTGGCGAAGTCATAGTATCCGGACACTATAATACTTCCGGTATGTTTTGCCTTATTGCTTCTTATCATATCAAATATGATTGCGTAGTCCGTCCAAAGCCCACATCAACGTATCCTCCTCAGATGGGTCTTTGAGTCAGTCGGCGATGAACATCGATTCGCTCCCGATGGCCACCACCCCCCGGCCCGCGGATGACACCGTGGTGTTGTCCTAGAGGATACCTGACCAGGAGGAGATGGTTCTAGAGATGCCCTAAGGCAAAATCCCAGATGCTGGGCACATGGGGGGGAAGACCCCCATGGATTCTGATGACGGGGGCCGCAGCAAGTCTGGCCCCCAGCCGGATACTGCGCCGGAACCTCCAGTGGTTCCGGATTCAGGTAGGCAGCCCCTTACTAAGGAGGGCGAGCCGCCTGTGATGATGACTTCTGTCCATCCAGAGGCATCGGACAACCTGCTGGAAGCGCTTCACGGCGCTTCCATTGACGAAGAGCACCGCACCATCATGAGTGCGGTGATTGAGAAGGTTCGGTCCACCAAAAGCAGCTTGAGCGGAGCCTGCGCCAGCCTCCTAACAGGCTTTGAGGTAAGTAATCAAATAACAGCATAGACAATAGCCCATGATGCTCTGTTTGGTGTTCAGAAAGAAAGGCCTAATAGAGGATCAAATAACATCCACAAGACTCAGATCAAAATATGTCTATGTGAATAAGCAGGCGTCGCTACTGGCCGCAGCTGCTCATAGGGGCTTGTGAATGCTTGTAAAGCGGCTTGTGAATGCTTGTCCGTGGCTTCAAGCCATTAAGCGGTCAGTCTGCATTGAAGGTGCGCGCAGGGCCTTCGCCCGTGCGAAAGTGCACTGGGCGAAGATGGATGCCGAGAAGCTAGTGATGGAGGAGCCACCGCAGGACAAGGAGCACCGCCACCCCAAAAAGTATTATGACGGTGTCATGAAGGGCGCCCACTGTCGGTGTCAAAACCGGCGGATCTCGGGTAGGGGGTCCCGATCTGTGTGTCAAGGCTGATGGTAACAAGAAGCAAGGGACACAGATGTTTACCCAGGTTCGGGCCCTCTCGATGGAGGTAAAACCCTACTTACTGCTTGATTAATATTGATGATATGGGCAGTACAAGAGTAGATCTACCACGAGATCGTAGAAGCTAAACCCTAGGAGCTAGCCTATGATGGTATGAATGTAATTGTGATCGGCCTTCTAAGGACCAACCTCTCCGGTTTATATAGACACCGGAGACGGCTAGCGTTTACATGGAGTCGGTTACAAAGAAGGAAATATAATATCCGGATCGCCAAGCTTGCCTTCCACGCCAAGAAAAGTCCCATCCGGACACGGGCCCATGTCTTGAGTCTTGTATCTTCACGCTTCAATAGTCCGGACGTTGTACACTGTCCGGCTGTCCGGATACCCCCTAATCCAGGGCTCCCTCAGTAGCCCCTGAACCAGGCTTCAATGACGATGAGTCCGGCGTGCAGTATTGTCTTCGGCATTGCAAGGCCGGTTCCTCCACCGAATACTCCAAAGTAATCACCGAACACTCAAATCGTGTCCGGATCTAAAAAACGATATTTGCATACCACTGTAGAGAGGAGGATATTTCACATATGCAATCTGCTGACAACTTTTCCTGATGACGTGACATGTTATTATGATCGGATCCATTATTCGAACCGTTTCCACACAACCAGCTCCAACGCATATCACGAGGCGGTTTCTGTGACACGTCTTGTCAAAGCAGAGATCGTGTCCCCTTATTACGGGATTCTCATCAATACAGGCATGGGTAATCTAACCGTGCCGCTAATCGCGGCGAGTGGGAGGCGGACGGGTTCCACCAGGCAAGAGGCGAAGCACAAAAAGCCTTTATCACCTTTATAAGGAGGTCACGTTCCTTTCTCTTTTACCCACGCTTCCTTCTCCTGCTAGCTCATTCCCCTTTGTGCGAGCCCTAACGCCCAAGCACTCTTCTCCCCCACCGAAGGGAAGTTTTCTGAAGATGTCCGGAGGAGGAGGCAAATGGATGGCCTCAACTGTCCAGGAGAAGGACATCAAGATGCTCCGCGGAGCCAGGTATCTGGCCCAGAAGATCGGCCACCGTCTTCCCCCGGCAGGACAGGTCATCCCTACTCCGTAATCTCATGAGAGAGTCGTGTTCCTTCCCCATTTCGTCCATGGGCTCGGGTTTCCCCTCCATCCGTTCGTTCGGGGAGTCATGTATTACTACGGGATCGATTTCCATGATCTTTCCCCCAACTCCTTCCTCAATATCTCGACGTACATCGTCGTGTGTGAGGCCTTTCTCCGGATCCCACCTCACTTCGGCCTATGGCTGAAGATTTTCAATGTGAAGCCCAAGGTGGTGAGTGGCGAACACGTCGAGTGCGGCGGCGCCATGGTAAGAAAGATGTCCAAGGCTGTCTGGCCAAAAGGCGCTTTCAACGACTCCGTCAAGGAGTGGCAGCAGCAGTGGTTCTATATCACCGAACCACGCAGCAAGAAGTGGGCGGCAGCTCCAGAGTTCAGATCTGGAGCTCCACTGCGGCTCACGTCCTGGCCCGAGAAGGGCCCAAACTGGTGCTCGTCTGACGAGCTGTTACTGCTCCAGACACGCATCCAGGGCATGATCGATAGGGATGTCAAGCTCGTCGATGTAGTCCAGGTGATGCTAGTTCGCCTGGTTCTCCCTTGCCAGCGCCGAGCTTATACCCTGTGGGAGTTCGATCCGGCCGAGCACCAAACCCTTCAGGAGATTTACGACTCCACCCACAAGGATATCTGAAGGTGCTTTTTAAGTCCGGCAAATCATGGCCGGGCCCCGCCGAGGACCGTGGGTATCAATCATCCCACTCTTCCAGCTCGGTAAGTCACAGCCAAACTCTGTCTATTCGTGCTTTAACTGGCACATCATGCGGGAGACACCCTAATCGTATTTCATTGCAACCTCAGGGATGGGTAAAGAAGGTGGAGCGCTACATTGTCCAGCCCCCCTGCCGGAGGAACTGGCCGGACCTCTTCTGACAAACATGTTGGTCCCCGCGCCTTACAAGGCGCCAAACAAGGAGGCCTCCAAGAAGGTCAAGAACACCCAGGGTGGCCTTCGCCGTAGCGAGGTTTTGGACGCTAGATCCGAAGACTCCAGCGACGATCCTTCGTCCGACGACGAAGAGGAGGAAGCAGAGGAGGATGAGCCTCACTCTAATAGTGGGAGGAAGAGAACGGCCTCCGCATCTCTAGCGGCCGGATCGCCCAAGAGGGGGAAACATTCCCTCCCAGGGCATCCCCCACGGCTGCCGATAGCAGCCCGGAGTGGGACCCCAGGGCCCAGCCCCTGGAGAAGTCGTAAGTATCCGAACACGCATATGCATCCGGGATCATTTTTTGGGTATAGCGGTTTTGACTGTTGCATACGTTTTGCACAGTCCGGCAAGGTCCTGCGCCGGCCAGTCCTCGTCGGAGGATTCACTGGACTCGGACGCTTTGGCAAGCGAGACGCCTCCGCAGGCCCCTTGCCCCAAGTCTGGGCGCGACACCGAGGTGTCGTCTCGACAAGACCCGGACTAGGGAGGACATATCCCTAGTGCCGAACACGTAGGGATGGATACGGCCCCTGGGACCTCTAGGGTTCTGGGATCGAGCAAGCATCCCCCCTGACGGCGGGGGGCCAGCCTACGCCACTGGCATCCTCTATTCAAGCAGAGCTGCCTGGCGGTCTATTAACAGCGTTGAAAAACGCATCTATTGTCAACGAGCATCGGGCCCTTGTGGGCGAGGTGGTTGAAAGGATTCAGTCCGCCGAGAGCGGGCTGAACGCGTCCTGCCTTAGTCTTATAAAGACTTTTGAGGTATGTTTCCTAGGAAACCCTTAAGCAATTGTAATTATATAAGTAGTAGCCCCTGAGACACTGTCCGGCGAAGGAGACAGATCCGGGCAGGGGATCAAACCCCCTGCCTTCACAGGAGCCTGTGAAAATGACGTATACCATTTGGCGTGAAAACAGGCATCCGTAGAGAGGACTTCCGCTTTCAAGGTGAAAGTTTCCGAACTGAAGCAAAACCTTGCACGGTCCAAGGAAGAACTCGGCCGTGTGAGGAAGCAACTGGAAGACAACTAAGGTAGGTTGAAAACATCTGTCTTAGAGTTGGCACGAACGAATGGTTGTGCAGAATAAAAAAATTAGTGTTGTGTGCTCTAGGAGCGTGTGCCGAATACGAGGCACTAAAAAAAGCTTTGGCTGATGCCAACAAGAAGGCTGAAGCCGAACAGGCGCTTCGTGAAAAACACGAGGCCAGGTTTATCACCGCTGAGCGGGAGCTCCAGGAAGCTCTGAAGAAAAGCGAGAGCTTGGAGCACAGTCTAAAAGGGAAAGAATCCAAGCTCGCCCAAGCTCTCGAGGATGCAGAAGGTGCTCGGGAAGAAGCCCGAGGTGCTGCGCGGGACATTCAGGAGGCCCGAAAAGTGGCGACTGGTAAGGCCTTCTGTATTCTTAGCTTCGTGTATGTTAGAATGTGAAGAATCCAAGCGGCAGGCTGAATTCTTATTTTTCCAGGGGCTTTTGTGGATCTTCCTCGCAGCATATCAGATGCTGCTCAATTCTATTGCACCGAGGAGAAGAAGACTGCAGAGAGGGATTTCTGGTCGCAGTATCTGGCGCCGAACTATCCGGTGCCATTTATCGATCAGATGAAACAGCTGATCGAACTGCACCAGGCGGCCGAACTCGCCATGAAGGACTTAGTTGTCCGGCTGTGGCCTGCGGATCCGATTCCAACCAGCTACTTCGCACTTGTCAAGCGGATCGTGGGCGCCTGTCCTCGGCTAGATGCTATCTAGCGATCAGTCTGCATAGAAGGCGCACGTATGGCATTTTCCCATGCGAAAGTGCATTGGGGGAGGCTTGACGCGGAAAAGCCTATCACTGAGGGGCCGCCGGAGGGTAAGGAACACCGCAAGCCCGAGCTGTATTATGAAGGTGTGATCAAAGGGGCCCGCCTTGTGGCGGACAAGTGTACTAAAGACATCATATTTCTCTGAGGGCATCTATGCCACTTGTTGTAATATGGGATAATGGCATGTTTGTTATATATTGCCTGTTTTATTTGAACATATGTTCTTCCTATGCGGCAGTTTGTTGTATGCAAATTCTGGGAGTTGGCCAGCTGTCGGCTTCTGCCCCCTCGTAAGAAGGATATGGGGGTGTTCGGGATATATCTGAATGCTCTTTATCCCATACTTGGGTCCTTTAAAGGAGGTGTATCTTTCCGCAAACCAGGCAATCAGACTATAGGGCTTTATTACTCTCACTTAGCCATAGGAATTTCAGTATGGTCGGCGCAGCCCCTATTGTTCGGAAGGCCGAACTAGGGGCTCTATTGGCGCCTGATCAAAAGACCGATCCGTCGCACTTAGCATTTATGATGGTGTTATGCGGAATAAATCTTTAAGGATTTTATGACCTCTCAAATAGCGAACCGGCTCTCGCTTCATCATGACAGTCGGTTTTCGGCTTTCTCTACTAAGGTGCTCGTCCGGCTGAACCGGGACACAGTCGCAGTAGTTCTCCCAGCGCTACCTTAGCCGATAGAATGGAACATAAGGTACCAAAACATGGGAGCCGGGCAAACCCAACCAATGACCCAAGACACGATTCGGAGTAGATGCATATAGTGCTATAAGTTTGGGGTGCCGAACGACCGAAAAGGTGGTAGGACTTGCTTGCCGTACTGTGGAGCCCCTGGTGCAACCAGGCGAACACGGAGCATGGCTTTCATTTTCGGCAAAGAGCGTCGGCGATAAACGATAGTCGGTAATTGCTATTTACGCATTGTAGTATAATTTTATGTCTATGCATATTAGTATGATGTATGGAAAGAGGTGTTGTTTGATGGAACCTGTTATGGCCGGATTGGAGGGGGCTGTGAGCGGGTCGAGAATGAATCCGAACTGCCTTCTACCTGCATGTTCCTTCCTTTGTGTGTCCGGGATAATTCCATGCCGCGAGTTTTGTTCTACGTCAATCGTTATGTCGGCGTTCTGGGAACGGGGGTCCCCAGACTTGCCTGCCTGCGGCCTGCGGCGTGGCTCGAAGGGGGCCCAGCGCGGCCCATCTTCATCAACACAAGCTCAAGACCCTCGCGAGGGACCAAGCCTCGCGGGGCGGATGACAAGGAGCTTCCTCAGGCACGGCCTCATCAGGCTGGCTCGTGAGGAGGCGGAGAGTTCAAGGCGGGGTACCTCGCGAGGTGCCCATGACGCAAGCCATGACGACGAGGGGCGCCAGTCGGGCGCCAGCCCGCGAAGTGTCCTCGTTTCCTCTTCGGTGCAAAGGGGGCAAGCGCAGGCGAGAGCATCAAGCAAAGGCATCCATTTCGGTGCTACAAGACCAAGACCAGCCCAATGGCAGGGAGGAAGTCATTGTGGAGCCCAAGTAGGCGTCACAACCAGAGCCTTTGGCAGGCAAGGACCAACTTTAGTCAGGATAAGTGTACCAGATGTTCCCCTTCAAAATGGCCAATTGTTGGCACCCTTCCCGCTCAATATTTGGGAAGAGGCCCAGGGCCTTTGCCTATAAATAGGACTAGCCACCCCGGGGTAGAGGCAACTGGACCTGATCGAGAATCCAAGAGCCAGAACCAAGTAGCACCAACCAAGAACAGACCCTCGCGAGGCTGTTCTTCCTTGTATTGTTCATCATCAGCCCAAGAGGCAATCCACCACACCACACACTGGAGTAGGGTATTACACCACAATGGTGGCCTGAACCAGTATAAACTTTGTGTCTCTTGTGTTGCTTCTTCCGTAGTTTAGACCCTAGCAATTCGGCGACGAGCAAGTAGGCAGAGGATGAAATCTCCGCGCGCACCCCAGTGTTTGAACCTCAAGGGTCTGCCGGAACCCGAAATCCGACATTTGGCGCGCCAGGTAGGGGTGCGGCGGAATTCGCCTCCCGTCGTCTTGTTCTTCTCCGACCATCGCATCCATGTCTGACGCTCATCGGGCTCGCGCCGAGCGCCGAGCGCCCTCGCTTCCCGCGTCGCCCGGGCGGCTCCCATCGGCGGGGGCCCTCGTCGTTCCCCGTCACCTATCGTCAATGCCGCCACCGGCCCGGCGGGAAACAGGCAGCGAGCATCGTCCAAGCATCCCTCCATGGCCTCTTGGAAGAGTCACGCGGCCTCTTCCTCACCCACCACGTCGCGCCGGCTCCCTCGGTCGTCGCGGCCCTCCTGGGAGGCTCGCAGGCGCCGCCCTCCAGCCACCACGTCAAGCCATTCGTCCACCGGGTCGGCGCCGCCTCTACGCGGCAGGGGGCTCCCCCGGGTCGGTCGAAGCCATCGGCCGGGCTGGCCTTCAGCTCAGAGGACCACCCCTCCAACTCGGCCTGCTCGGGTGCGCTCCCCATGCTCTGAACACCTACCATCTGCCAGGTGGCTGTCACCAGGACTCTCATCGACGGCGGCGCGGGCCTCAACATGTTCTCAGTTGAGACCTTCAACCTCCTTTGCTACCCCGGGAACGGCTGTAACCCAGCCGGCCCTTCTCAGGCGTCGGAGGCGGGTCGTCCAGCTCCTTGGGACAGATCCGGCTCCCGGTAACCTTCGGCACCTACAACAATTTCCGCACACAGCTGGTCGATTTCGACATCGCCCCCATCGGCCTCACCTACAATGCCATCCTCGGCTATCCAACACTAGCCCAATTCATGGCCGCGACTCACCCAGTGTACAACCTCATGAAGATGCCCGGGAGCAATGGCGTCCTCACCGTGCCCGGGGACACCGGAGATGCGCTGCGAGTGCTCAAGCTCGCCCTCAAGACGGCGGCAGCAGCACGACCCGCCAGCGCAGACACCTCCAAGCCCAAGGGGGCTGCACCAACCAAGAAGAAACAGTTGTTCACCCAAGACAAGGCAGAGACCAAGCAGATACCTGTCGACGAGGATGGGTCCACTAACGCCACTTTCACCATAGGCACCAACCTCGAGCCCGAGCAGGAGGAAGCCCTGGTCAAGTTCCTGCGTGCAAACAAGAAGGTGTTTGTCTGGGAGCCCAATCAGTTGGCAGGGATCCCACGGGGCGTAATCGAGCACCACCTCAATGTGTGCCCCAACATGCGCCCCGTGAAGCAGAAGGCGAGGCGGCAGTCCACCGAAAAGCAGGCCTTCATCGTCCAGGAGACCCGCAAGCTGGAGGCCGCGGGGGTTATTCGCGAGGTCGGATATCCAGACTGGTTGGCCAACCCTGTGGTTGTGCCAAAGAAGGGAGGGAAGGAGCGCATGTGTGTCGACTTCACCAACCTCAACAAAGCATGCCCGCAAGATCCGTCCGCACTCCCTCGCATCAATCAGATCGTCGATTCCACCGCTGAGTGTGACCTGTTATGCTTCTTGGATGCCTTCTCCGGGTATCACCAGATCAAGATGGCGATGGAAGACGTGGAGAAGACGGCCTTCTTGACCCCATGTGGAGTGTACTGCTATACATGCATGCCGTTCGGACTGCGCAACACGGGAGCCACCTTTCAGCAGCTCATGCACATCACCTTGGGCCCTCAACTCGGGAAGAATGTGGAGGCTTATGTTGACGACATCGTAGTGAAGTCTCGCGAGGCCAAGACCCTGATACAAGACCTGGAGGAAACCTTTGCAAGCCTCAATGCAGTAAGCCTGCGGCTCAACCCGGAGAAGTGTGTGTTTGGAGTCCCCTCAGGCAAGCTCTTGGGCTTCCTCGTGTCCCACCGAGGCATTGAGGCCAACCCAGAAAAGGTCAAGGCAGTCGAGGACATGAGCCCACCAAAGACCCTCAGAGAAATGCAGAAGCTCACGGGGCGTGTGACTGCGCTGGGGCGCTTCATCCCAAGGTTAGGAGAGTGAGCGCTGCCTTTCTTCGAGCTGATGAAGAAAAAGGGGCCCTTTGAATGGACTAAAGAGGCCGACAGGGCGTTCCATGATCTCGAGGGATACCTAACCAGTCCTTCGGTGATGGTGTCCCCACGCCCTCGGGATCCCTTGGTACTCTACCTCGCCGCCACTCCTTACTCCGCCAGCGCGGCTCTGGTGGCAGTTAGGGAGGAGTGCCGGACCAAAGCCACGACAGCTACCCGTGTCAAGGCAAAGCAGGACCAGGAAGGACTCGCAGCGATCACTATCACGGCTGAGGAGGGTCAGCCGCTGCAGGGGAGCGCGTCGGGAACGGAGGAGGCCCCTCCCCAGACAACCAGCTTCCGGAGGCCCCATCGCCTTAGCAGGCGCCACGGCCTCCGGAGGACGCCGCCTGCGCCGACGCTCCAAGCCTCGTCGAGCACCCGGTGTACTTCGTCAGCACGGTGTTACGGGATGCAAGGGCATGGTACCCCATGCCACAGAAGCTCCTCCTCGCGCTACTGGTAGCCTCGCGTAAGTTGCGACACTACTTCCAGGGCCACCCGATCAAGGTCGTCTCAGCATACCCCTTGGAAAGGGTGCTCTGGAGTCCTAACTCAGCCGGAAGTGTCGCCGAGTGGAACATTGAACTGCAAGCATTTCAGCTCGAATTTAGCACAACCAGGGTCATCAAGGGAGCCGCGCTAGCAGATTTCATGGCCGAATGGACAGAGGCACTGGACCTCAAGGCCGGCGAGGATCGATCCCTCTCCCCGGGAAGCAAGGTGCCAGAAGGTTGGGTCATGTACTTCGATGGAGCGTTCTCCAGGCATGGCGCAGGGGCCGGGGCGGTGCTCATATCTCCCACTCAGGACAAGCTTTACTACGCCGTGCAGCTCCGTTTCCAGTGAGGTGAAAAGGTCTCCAACAATATAGCGGAGTACGAAGGACTGATAGCGGGCTTGAAGGCCGCCGCTGCCCTAGGGGTGAAGAGCCTTACTATCAAGGGCGATTCGTAGCTCCTCGTCAATTTATCCAACAAGGTATATGAGCCAAGAGATGAGCACATGGAAGCAAACCTTGCGGAAGTCCGCAGGATGGAGAAACAGTTCTGGGGGTTGGAGCTACAGCATGTACCCCGCGGCACTAATCAAGAGGCCGACGACATCGCCAAATGAGCCTCCAGGCGGTTGCCCCACGAGCCGGGCATCTTCGAGGAGCGGCTCTTCAAGCCCTCGGCCCTGCCATCATTATCAAACATGGCGCAGCCTCGGGTGGAGCTTCCCCAGCCACCTGCCTCGGGAGCCCCAGCCTGCGGCCCGGCCTCAGGAGCATGCCTGGTCCTGACGATGGAGCCTCAGGAGGGGAGCTGGATCATGGAGCTCCGGATCTACTTAACACAAGGGACCCTGCTGGAGAAGGAGGAGGAAGCAAAGCGTGTGGCGCGGCAAGCTACAGCGTACTGCATCAGGGATGGAGAGCTCTACCGGAAACGACCAAACGATGTGTCCTTGCGCTGCATCACCAGAGAGCAAGGGAAGGAGCTGCTGGCAGATATACACGGTGGAGATTGTGGGCATCATTCGTCGTCACGGACCCTCATTGGCAAGGCGTTCCGCAGCGGTTTCTATTGGCCTACTGCGCTCAATGACGCTGTCGAGCTAGTGAAGACTTGCGAGGCTTGCCAATTCCATGCCAAGCAGATCCATCAGCCGGCCAGAGGTCTGCAAACCATACCCCTCACGTGGCCGTTTGCAGTCTGGGGGTTGGATATCCTGGGCCCGTTTCCTCGGGCGCCAGGGGGCTACCGCTACCTCTACGTCGCCGTGGACAAGTTCACCAAGTGGGCTGAAGTCGAGGCCGTCCGTACCATCCCTGCTGGTTCTGTGGTCAAGTTCATCAAAGGCATCGTGAGACGGTTCGGGGTACCGAACCGCATCATCAGTGACAACGGTTCGCAGTTCACCAGTAACCTCTTCAAAACATACTGTGCTAACCTTGGAACGCAGATATGCTACGCTTCGGTGGCGCACCCCCGAAGCAACGGCCAGGCCGAGCGGGCCAACGCAGAAGTCCTGAGGGGCCTCAAGACCAAAACATTCAAGAAGCTGGAGGCCTGTGGCAGAGGTTGGTACGATGAGCTTCAGTCTATGTTGTGGTCCATCCGCAAAACCGCCACCAAGCCGACTGGGGAGACCCCCTTCTTCCTGGTCTATGGAGCCGAAGCAGTCCTCCCTCACGAGGTCAGGCGTCATTCCGCACGGGTCCTGGCGTCTGATGAGACGCAGCAGGACGCCATGCGGGGGATGGACCTTGTGCTGGGGGAGGAGCATCGTCGAGAAGCCGCGCTGCAAGCGGCAAGGTACCAACAAGCACTATGGCGGTACCACTGCCGCAACATCCGCCCCAGAACTCTTGAGGTAGGGGACCTCGTGCTTCGGCGGGTTCTCTCCAGGGAGGGACGGCATAAGCTCTCTCCCATGTGGGAGGGCCCGTTCAAGGTTGTTCATGTTTCCAGGCCCGGCTCCGCGCGCTTGGAGACTTAGGAGGGGGTACCTGTCCAGAACGCGTGGAACATCCAGCATCTCAGGAGGTTTTACCCCTAAAAAGGCCCAGAGCCTGTGAAGAAGGCGAATGCCTGTGAAGCTCATCTTTTTGGAAAAGGCCCAGAGCCTGTGAAGAAGGCGAACGCCTGTGAAGCTGATGCGTGTCGGAAAAGGCCCAGAGCCTGTGAAGAAGGCGAATGCCTGTGAAGCTCATCTTTTTGGAAAAGGCCCAGAGCCTGTGAAGAAGGCGAATGCTTGTGAAGCTCATCTTTTTGGAAAAGGTCCAGAGCCTGTGAAGAAGGCGAACGCCTGTGAAGCTGATGCGTTTTAGAAAAGGCCCGGAGCCTGTGAAGAGGGCCAATGCCCGTGAAGCTTGTCTCCCCCAAGAAAGGCCTGGAGCCTGTGAAGAAGGCCAATGCCTGTGAAGCTCGCCACCCGTGACACTCTCACGTAATAATGAGTTGGGGCTGTACACGCCCTGGAGTCTCAGGAGCGCCGGCCTCAGGCCCTGGGGCTCCCTCCCATGCCCAGTGGCAGCACTTAGCTCCGCGCTGGTGAGAAGATGTCGAAGACTAGATTAGGTGCCGGACGCGGCTTTTTCATTTGCTTTCTGCAGTTGGCTTGTCCACTCTTATTTGAAGTTTTATTGAAGCGGTTGCCTTCGAGTTGTGGCTCTTTGACTTTTCGCTCTCCTGCCTCGATTTCTTTCATGCGAGGCCTCACGAGGGAGCAGCCAGGACTCCCTCGCGAGTCTCTCTCTCTCCGCCCTTATCATTCAAGGTTTCCTCAACCCAGGCTCGCTACACGAGCACCCCTCCGGTCTGCGCCTCACGAGCATCGCGACACGAATACAGGGCCTGGGTCGGTTGCCCCCACGGCTGAGGCAGGGGATTACCTACGCGCGAACGTGCGGCCGGAGAGAACAATACTAAAATAACGGGAATAGTACGATGATTAACAGCGGTACCCCAAACACGCCCCAACGGGGCCCCGCACTACTGTCTTTCTGCGCAGGAAAAAGGAAAAGGAAAGGAAAAGAAAAAGGAAAAGCTCGCCCCGCGCCGGCCCTCAGGGAAGACTCGACCCGCCTCCGGAGCTCAGGCGGACTCCCTCTCGCGCTTCACCAAGACACGGCGGCGGGCAGATCCGCCACCACCCTCCAGGCAGGCACGCCGGCGTGGAGGTTGACCACGGCCGCTGCTGGAAGAGTCACTGCCCGAACAAGAACTGGTGAAGCTTGAGGAACCCTGGGCACCGCCAACCACGCGCGCGCTATCCTATCCGTCCTCGTAAGGGCTGGGCCCCTGGCCGCGGTCGTCGTCTTCAGGGCAGCACCCTGTGCGGCGACCATCTTCCCCAAACACCCTCACGTAGAAGGTGGCATCACCATCGAACTTGAAGTGTAGAGTGCACCGGGGGCGCAGGCCACGCACGCGGGCAAACGTCTGCCAGCCGCGGGTCAAGGCCAGGCTCCCGGCTGCGGAGACCTCCAGCGAAGCCCACGAGGCCCGGCTGCAGCAGCCGTCTTCCTGGAGCCAGAGGCCGCCCAGGGTGCCAGCTGGGAGCTCACCTAGGAGGAAGCGAGGGAGATGAAGCCGGGAGGTAGTTGGCTCCGCTGCCCACACAATGAACTCCGGCAGCACCTCCGCAGTATGGAAGCGCGGCCTGGGGGGCCGCACGGCCGGAGCACGCCCCCTGGCCATGGCCAGCCGCCCATCACCGCGCAAAGAGCCACCTCCATGACCGCGGGGGGCCGCCGTGGAGGCCGCCGGGTGTTTGCGAGGGCAGCCTCGACTGTGCTTGGGCGGGGGAGAGGCAGACTCGACCTGGCGAGCCTTTCCTTTCTCTGCGGCCGAGAACTTCCTTGGCGGAGCCATGAAGAAGGAGAAGCAGAAGGGGTAGCTGGAGGGCGCTTGCCATTCCGTACTTATAGCCGGCAAAGGCGAACCGCCAACCTCCACGATCGCAGGTAATCATAACCAGCTTTGCATGCAGGGACTTGTCGAATCCATGCGGTCACCGAGGCGTCGTGGGGAAGTGGAGGCGCCCACGTCCAATCAACCGCCACGCGGCGCCCAAGGCCGCAGGCTATTAGGGCCCGCGATGCTTCGCACTTGCCCTTTCGCCTCTCGGCTCGGCCAAGTTCGGGCGCGCCGTGGGCCTGGGGGCTACTGTCGGTGTTCTGGGAACTGGGGTCCCCAGACTTGCCTGCCTGCGGCCTGCGGCGTGGCTCGAAGGGGGCCCAGCGCGGCCCATCTTCATCAACACAAGCTCAAGACCCTCGCGAGGGGCCAAGCCTCACGGGGCGGACGACAAGGAGCTTCCTCAGGCACGGCCTCATCAGGCTGGCTCGCGAGGAGGCGGAGAGTTCAAGGCGGGGTACCGCGCGAGGTGGCCATGACGCAAGCCATGACGACCAGGGGCGCCAGTCGGGCGCCAGCCCGTGCAGTGTCCTCCTTTCCTCTTCGGTGCAAAGGGGGCAAGCGCAGGCGAGAGCATCAAGCAAAGGCATCCATTTCGGTTCTACAAGACCAAGACCAGCCCAACGGCACGGAGGAAGTCATTGTGGAGCCCAAGCAGGCGTCACCACCAGAGCCTTTGGCAGGCGAGGACCAACTTTAGTCAGGATAAGTGTACCAGATGTTCCCCTTCAAAATGGCCAATTGTTGGCACCCTTCCCGCTCAATATTTGGGAAGAGGCCCAGGGCCTTTGCCTATAAATAGGACTAGCCATCCCCGGGGTAGAGGCAGCTGGACCTGATCGAGAATCCAAGAGCCAGAACCAAGTAGCACCTGTTGGGGAACGTAGTAATTTCAAAAAAATTCCTACGCACACGCAAGATCATGGTGATGGTATAGCAATGAGAGGGGGAGTGTATCTTCATACCCTTGAAGATGGCTAAGCGGAAGCGTTTATCAACGCGGTTGATGTAGTCGTACGTCTTCACGATCCGACCGATCCAAGTACCGAACGCACGGCACCTCCGAGTTCTGCACACGTTCAGCTTGATGACGTCCTCGCCTTCTCGATCCAGCAAGACGGGTGAAGTAGTAGATGAGTTCCGGCAGCACCACGGCGTGGTGACAGTGTTGGTGAAGAACAATCTCCGCAGGGCTTCGCCTAAGCACTACGAAAACAATGACGGAGGATAAACTAGAGGGGACAGGGTTGCCGGCACACGGCTTGGTGTTTCTTGATGTCTCTTTGGTGCTAGCCCCCCCCCCCTCTATTTATATGTTGAGCCTTGGGGTCGAAACTTGGAGTAAAAGTCTCCACAAAGTCAGTTTCACCCGAAAGGCAAGAGTCCTTCTCGGACTCCAGGGCCAGACGCCAGGGTTCCCGGCGTCTGGACCCAGACGCTAGGGACCCTGGCGTCTGGCCCCTGGACTCCGCAAAACTTCCTTTTGTGCTTTCCAAAAACCTTGTGGGCTTTCCCCTTTGGCCCAAATAACGTGTTCTCGTACCCAAACATTTCGGGAAACATCCGGAACCCCTTCCGGTGAATTCCGGAACCCTTCCGGAGATCAAACACTATTATCCCATATATCAAACTTTATCTCCGGACCATTCCGGAGTTCCTCGTCATGTCCATGATCTCATCCGGGACTCCGAACAACATTCGGTTACCAACATGCATAACTCATATAATACTATATCGTCAACGAAACGTTAAGCGTGCGGACCCTACGGGTTCGAGAACTATGTAGACATGACCGAGACACGTTTCCGGTCAATAACCAATAGCGGGACCTGGATGCCCATATTGGCTCCCACATATTCTACGAAGATCTTTATCGGTCAAACCGCATAACAACATACGTTGTTCCCTTTGTCATCGGTATGTTACTTACCCAAGATTCGATCGACGGTATCCAATACCTAGTTCAATATCGTTACCGGCAAGTCTCTTTACTCGTTACGTAATGCATCATCCCGCAACTAACTCATTTAGTCACATTGCTTGCAAGGTTTATAGTAATGTGAATTACCGAGAGGGCCTAGAGATACCTCTCCGACAATCGGAGTGACAAAACCTAATATCGAAATACGCCAACCGAACATGTACCTTTGGAGACACCTGTAGTACTCCTTTATAATCACGCAGTTACGTTGTGACGTTTGGTAGCACCCAAAGTGTTCCTCCGGTAAACGGGAGTTGCATAATCTCATAGTTACAGGAACATGTATAAGTCATGAAGAAAGCAATAGCAACATACTAAACGATCAAGTGCTAGGCTAACGGAATGGGTCAAGTCAATCACATCATTCTCCTAATGATGTGATCCCGTTAATCAAATGACAACTCACGTCTATGGCTAGGAAACTTAACCATCTTTGATTCAACGAGCTAGTCAAGTAGAGGCATACTAGTGACACTATATTTGTCTATGTATTCACACATGTATTATGTTTCCGGTTAATACAATTCTAGCATGAATAATAAACATTTATCATGAAATAAGGAAAAAAATAATAACTTTATTATTTCCTCTAGGGCATATTTCCTTCAGTCTCCCACTTGCATTAGAGTCAATAATCTAGTTCACATCACCATGTGATTTAACACCAATATTCATATCTGTATATGATTAACACCCATAGTTCACATCGTCATGTGACCAACACTCAAAGGGTTTACTAGAGTCAATAATCTAGTTCACATCGCTTATGTGATTAACACCCAAAGAGTACTAAGGTGTGATCATGTTTTGCTCGTGAGAGAAGCTTAGTCAACGGGTCTGTCACATTTAGAGCCGTATGTATTTTGCAAATATTCTATGTCTACAATGCTCTGTACGGAGCTACTCTAGCTAATTGCTCCCACTTTCAATATGTATCCAGATTGAGACTTAGAGTCATCTGGATCGGTGTAAAAGCTTGCACTGATGTAACTCTTTACGACGGGCTCTTTTATCACCTCCATAATCGAGAAATATTTCTGTAGTCCTCACTAAGGATATTCTTGACCAATGTCCAGTGATCTACTCCTAGATCACTATTGTACTCCCTTGCCAAATTCAGAGCAAGGTATACAATAGGTCTGGTACATATCATAGCATACTTTATAGAACCTATGACTGAGGCATAGGGAATGACTTTCATTCTCTTTTCTATTTTCTGCCATGGTCGGGCTTTGAGTCTTACTCAATTTCACACCTTGTAACACAGGCAAGAACTCTTTCTTTGACTGTTCCATTTTGAACTACTTCAAAATCTTTGTCAAGGTATGTACTTATTGAAAAAACTTATCAAGCGTCTCCATCTATCTCTATAGATCTTGATGCTCAATATGTAAGCAGCTTCACCGAGGTCTTTCTTTGAAAAACTCCTGTCAAACACTCCTTTATGCTTTGCAGAATAATTCTACATTATTTCTGATCAACAATATGTCATTCACATATACTTATCAGAAATGCTGTAGTGCTCCCACTCACTTTCTTGTAAATACAGGCCTTTCCAAAAGTCTGTATAAAACCATATGCTTTGATCAACTCATCAAAGCGTATATTCGAACTCTGAGATGCTTGCACCAGTCCATAGACGGATTGCTGGAGCATGCACACTTTGTTAGCACCTTTAGGATTGACAAAACCTTCTGGTTGTATCATATACAACTCTTCTTTAATAAATCCATTAAGGAATGTAGTTTTGACATCCATTTGCCAAATTTCATAAAATGTGGCAATTGCTAACATGATTCGGACAGACTTAAGCATCGCTACAATTGAGAAAATCTCATTGTAGTCAACACCTTAAACTTGTCAAAAACCTTTTTGCGACAAGTCGAGCTTTGTAGATAGTAACACTACTATCAACATCCGTCTTCCTCTTGAAGATCCATTTATACAATATGGCTTGCCGATCATCGGACAACTCCACCAAAGTCCACACTTTGTTCTCATACATGGATCCTATCTCAGATTTCATGTCCTCCAGCCATTTTGCGGAATCTGGGCTCATTATCGCTACCTCATAGTTCGTAGGTTTATCATGGTCTAGTAACATGACTTTCAGAACAGGATTACCGTACCACTCTAGTGCGGATCTTACTCTGGTAGACCTACGAGGTTCGGTAGAAACTTGATCTGAAGTTTCATGATCAATATCATTAGCTTCCTCACTAATTGGTGTAGTTGTCACAGGAACCAGTTCTTGTGATGAACTACTTTGCAATAAGGGAGCAGGTACAGTTACCTCATCAAGTTCTACTTTCCTCCCACTCACTTCTTTCGAGAGAAACTCCTTCTCTAGAAAGGATACATTTTAAGCAACGAATATCTTGCCTTCGGATCTGTGATAGAAGGTGTACCCAACAGTTTCCTTTGGGTATTCTATGAAGACGTACTTCTCCGATTTGGGTTCGAGCTTATCAAGTTGAAAACCTTTTTTATATAAGCATCGCAACTCCAAACTTTAAGAAACGACAGCTTAGGTTTACTACTAAACCATAGTTCATACGGTGTCATCTCAACGGATTTAGATGGTGCCCTATTAAACGTGAATGTAGCTGTCTCTAATGCATAACCCCAAAACAATAGTGGTAAATCAATAAGAGACATCACAGATCGCACCATATCGAATAAAGTGCGGTTACGACGTTCGGACACACCATAAAGTTGTGGTGTTCCAGGTGGCGTGAGCTGTGAAACTATTCCACATTATTTTAATTGAATACCAAACTCGTAACTCAAATATTCGTCTCCGTGATCAGATCGCAGAAATTTTATTTTCTTGTTACGATGATTTTTCCACTTCACTCTGAAATTCTTTGAACCTTTCAACTATTTCAGACTTATGTTTCATCAAGTAGATATACCCATATCTGCTCAAATCATCTTGTGAAGGTCAGAAAATAACGATACTTTGCCACGAGCATCAACACTCATTGGATCGCATACATCGGTATGTATTATTTCCAATAAGTTGGTAGCTTGTTCCATTGTTCCGAAGAATGGAGTTTTAGTCATCTTGCACAAAAGGCACGGTTCGCAAGCATCAAATGATTCATAACCAAGTGATTCCGAAAATCCATCTTTATGGAGTTTCTTCATGCGCTTTACACCGATATGACCCAAACGGCAGTGCCACAAATAAATTGCACTATCATTATTAACTTTGCTTCTTTTGGCATCAATATTATGAATATGTGTATCACTACGATCGAGATCCAACAAACTATTTTCATTGGGTGTATGACCATTGAAGGTTTTATTCATGTAAACAGAACAACAATTATTCTCTGATTTTAAATGAATAACCGTATTCCAATAAACATGATCAAATCATATTCATGCTCAACGCAAACGCCAAATAACATTTATTTAGGTTTAACACTAATCCCAAAAGTATAGGGAGTGTGCGATGATGATCATATCAATCTTGGAACTACTTCCAACACTCATCGTCACTTCCCCTCAACTAGTCTCTTTTTATTATGTAACTCCTGTTTCGAGTTACTAATCTTAGCAACCGAACAAGTATCAAATACTCAGGGGCTACTATAAACACTAGTAAGGCACACATCAATAACCTGTATATCAAATATACCCTTGTTCACATTGCCATCCTTCTTATCCACCAAATATTCAGGGCATTTCCGCTTCCAGTGACCATTTCCTTTGCAGTGTAAGCACTCAGTTTCAGGCTATGGTCCAGCTTTGGGCTTCTTCGCAGGAGTGACAACTTGCTTGTCTTTCCACCTTAAGTTCCCTTTCTTTCCCTTTGCCCTTCTCTTGAAACTAGTGGTCTTGTCAATCATCAACACTTGATGCTCTTTCTTGATTTCTACCTTCGTCGATTTCAACATCACGAAGAGCTTGGGAATCGTTTACGTCATCCCTTGCATACTATAGTTCATCACGAAGTTCTAGTAACTTAGTGATGGTGACTAGAGAATTCTGTCAATCACTATCTTATCTGGAAGATTAACTCCCACTTGATTCAAGCGATTGAAGTACCCAGACAATCTAAGCACATGCTCACTAGTTGAGCGATTCTCCTCCATCTTTTAGCTATAGATCTTGTTGGAGACTTCATATCTCTCAACTCGGGTATTTGCTTGAAATATTAACTTCAACTCCTGGAACATCTCATATGGTCCATGACGTTCAAAACGTCTTTGAAGTCCCGATTCTAAGCCGTTTAAGCATGGTGCACTAAACTATCAAGTAGTCATCCTTTTGAGCTAGCCAAACGTTCATAACGTCTGCATCTGCTCCTGCAATAGGTTTGTCACCTAGCGGTGCATTAAGGACATAATTCTTCTGTGCAGCAATGAGGATAAACCTCGGATCACGGATCCAATCTGCATCATTGCTACTAACATCTTTCAATACAATTTTCTCTAGGAACATATCAAAATAATTAAACATATGAAAGCAACAACGCGAGCTATCGATTTACAACATAATTTGCAAAATACTACCAGGACTAAGTTCATGATAAATTTAAGTTCAATTAATCATATTACTTAAGAACTCCCACTTAGGCAGACATCTCTCTAGTCATCTAAGTGATCACGTGATCCAAATCAACTAAACCATGTCCAATCATCACATGAGATGGAGTAGTTTTCAATGGTGAACATCACTATGTTGATCATATCTTCAATATGATTCACGTTCGACCTTTCGGTCTCCGTGTTCCGAGGCCATATCTGTATATGCTAGGCTCGTCAAGTATGACCTGAGTATTCCGCGTGTGCAACTGTTTTGCACCCGTTGTATTTGAACGTAGAGCCTATCACACCCAATCTGCACGTGGTGTCTCAGCACGAAGAACTTTGGCAACGGTGCATACTCAGGGAGAACACTTCTTGATTATTTAGTGAGAGATCATCTTAAAATGCTACTGTCAATCAAAGCAAGATAAGATGCATAAAGGATAAACATCACATGCAATCAGTATAAGTGATATGATATGGCCATCATCATCTTGTGCTTGTGATCTTCATCTCCGAAGCACCGTCGTGATCACCATCGTCACCGGCGCGACACCTTGATCTCCATCATAGCATCATTGTCGTTACGCCATCTATTGCTTCTACGACTATCGCTACCGCTTAGTGATAAAGTAAAGCAATTATAGGGCGTTTGCATTTCATACAATAAAGCGACAACCATATGGCTCATGCCAGTTGCCGATAACTTCGGTTACAAAACATGATCATCTCATACAATAAAATATAGCATCACGTCTTGACCATATCACATCACAACATGCCCTGCAAAAACAAGTTAGACGTCCTCTACTTTGTTGTTGCAAATTTTACGTGGCTGCTACGGGCTTAGCAAGAACCGTTCTTACCTACGCATCAAAAACCACAACGATAGTTCCTCAAGTTAGTTCTGTTTTCACCTTCACAAGGACCGGGCGTAGCCACACTCGATTCAGCTAAAGTGAGAGAGACAGACACCCGCCAGCCACCTTTAAGCACGAGTGCTCATAACGGTGAAACCAGTCTCGCGTAAGCGTACGCGTAATGTCGGTCCGGGCCGCTTCATCTCACAATACCGCCGAACCAAAGTATGACATGCTGGTAAGCAGTATGACTAGTATCGCCCACAACTCACTTGTGTTCTACTCGTGCATATAACATCAACGCATAAAACCTAGGCTCTGATACCACTGTTGGGGAACGTAGTAATTTCAAAAAAATTCCTACGCACACGCAAGATCATGGTGATGGTATAGCAAGGAGAGGGTTAGTGTATCTTCATACCCTTGAAGATCGCTAAGCGGAAGCGTTTATCAACGCGGTTGATGTAGTCGTACGTCTTCACGATCCGAGCGATCCAAGTACCGAACGCACGGCACCTCCGAGTTCTGCACACGTTCAGCTCGATGACGTCCTCGCCTTCTCGATCCAGCAAGACGGGCGAAGTAGTAGATGAGTTCCGGCAGCACGACGGCGTGGTGACGGTGTTGGTGAAGAACAATCTCCGCAGGGCTTCGCCTAAGCACTACGAAAACTATAACGGAGGATAAACTAGAGGGGACGGGGTTGCCGGCACACGGCTTGGTGTTTCTTGATGTCTCTTTGGTGCTAGCCCCGCCCCTCCATTTATATGTTGAGCCTTGGGGTCGAAACTTGGAGTAAAAGTCTCCACAAAGTCGGTTTCACCCGAAAGGCAAGAGTCCTTCTCGGACTCCAGGGCCAGACGCCAGGGACCCTGGCGTCTGGCCCCTGGACTCCGCAAAACTTCCTTTTGCGCTTTCCAAAAACCTTGTGGGCTTTCCCCTTTGGCCCAAATAACATGTTCTCGTACCCAAACATTTCGGGAAACATCCGGAACCCCTTCCGGTGAATTCCGGAACCCTTCCGGAGATCAAACACTATTATCCCATATATCAAACTTTATCTCCGGACCATTCCGGAGTTCCTTGTCATGTCCATGATCTCATCCGGGACTCCAAACAACATTCGGTTACCAACATGCATAACTCATATAATACTATATCGTCAACGAAACCTTAAGCGTGCGGACCCTACGGGTTCGAGAACTATGTAGACATGACCGAGACACGTTTCCGG
Organism: Triticum dicoccoides; assembly: GCF_002162155.2. Classification (NCBI taxonomy): domain Eukaryota; kingdom Viridiplantae; phylum Streptophyta; class Magnoliopsida; order Poales; family Poaceae; genus Triticum; species Triticum dicoccoides. The sequence continues at coordinate 547,014,037 of NC_041381.1, read as the reverse complement.
TCAGTAACCAATAGCGGGACCTGGATGCCCGTATTGGCTCCCACATATTCTACGAAGATCTTTATCGGTCAAACCGCATAACAACATATGTTGTTCCCTTTATCATCGGTATGTTACTTACCCGAGATTCAATCGACGGTATCCAATACCTAGTTCAATATCGTTACCGGCAAGTCTCTTTACTTGTTACGTAATGCATCATCCCGCAACTAACTCATTTAGTCACATTGCTTGCAAGGCTTATAGTAATGTGCATTACCGAGAGGGCCTAGAGATACCTCTCCGACAATCGGAGTGACAAAACCTAATCTCGAAATACGCCAACCCAACATGTACCTTTGGAGACACCTGTAGTACTCCTTTATAATCACCTAGTTACGTTGTGACGTTTGGTAGCACCCAAAGTGTTCCTCCGGTAAACGGGAGTTGCATAATCTCATAGTTACAGGAACATGTATAAGTCATGAAGAAAGCAATAGCAACATACTAAATGATCAAGTGCTAGGCTAACGGAATGGGTCAAGTCAATCACATCATTCTCCTAATGATGTGATCCCGTTAATCAAATGACAACTCGTGTCTATGGCTAGGAAACTTAACCATCTTTGATTCAACGAGCTAGTCAAGTAGAGGCATACTAGTGACACTATGTTTGTCTATGTATTCACACATGTATTATGTTTCCGGTTAATACAATTCTAGCATGAATAATAAACATTTATCATGAAATAAGGAAATAAATAATAACTTTATTATTGCCTCTAGGGCATATTTCCTTCAGCACCAACCAAGAACAGACCCTCGCGAGGCTGTTCTTCCTTGTATTGTTCATCATTAGCCCAAGAGGCAATCCACCACACCACACACTGGAGTAGGGTATTACACCACAATGGTGGCCCGAACCAGTATAAACTCTGTGTCTCTTGTGTTGTTTCTTTCGTAGTTTAGACCCTAGCGATTCGGCAAGGAGCAAGTAGGCAGAGGGTGAAATCTCCGCACGCACCCCAGTGTTCGAACCTCAATGGTCTGCCGAACCCGAAATCCGACACGTTAGTTTGCAAATGCGAAATGCTTGAAGATAGGTGTCCTCTTGTTATTGCTCCCAGGGTCCCTAATCGGGCCCTGGTGTGCCCAGTCGTTAGACCGTGAGGTAGTACGGACTCCGCAGTGGATGTTCGGATGGTTGGCCTGGGTAATTTACCATGTAGAATCTAGTTGACATGGTTTTCCCGTTAGCATACGGTGACCTATCGTATGGGAGGTGCCGAGGATTTATTCTTTGGCGTAGCATTTTTGGATGGTCCAAAGGTAGCCGTTTAGAGTGGTGGGCCAACCTAACTTGGCTTTGCGGCTTACATCTTTTAGGAGATGTTTTCCGTGGCGTCATACCCTTGTGGGCTTTGTGTGTTATGGAGCCCCGGATTACTAGGTCTAGAGGCACGACAATTAACTTGCCGTGGTGTCACGCCCAATATGCGACCCTATCCAAAAGGAACTCGAAGGTCCCACCAAGGATAGACCCACATATTGGAACGCTTTTGCAAGGTGGATATCATTACATCAACATTACATAATAGATGGGGATACATACATAAGGCATACAATGCCACACGAATACAACATCACATCATACATAAGATCACCATCCGACTATGGATGAAACGCAAACAGAAACTCAAATGATATCCACCCTGCTAGCCCAGGCTGCCGACCTGGAACCTATCCCCTGATCGAAGAAGCAGAAGAACTCAACGCAAGCAAGCATCGCTCTCGCGTCATGACCATCTCATAACCTGTACCTGCAATTGTTGTTGTAGTAATCTGTGAGCCACGAGGACTCAGCAATCCCATTACCATGGGTATCAAGACAAGTAAAGCTTAAAGGGAAAGGAAGGGGTAAGTGGTGAGGCTGCATCAGCGGCTAAGCATGATATGGTGGCTAACATACGCAAATAAGAGCGAGAAGAGAACAAGCGGAACGGTCTTATTTGCGTATGTTAGCCACCATATCATGATTAGCCGCTGCTGCAGCCTCACCACTTACCCCTTCCTTTCCCTTTAAGCTTTACTAGTCTTGATACCCATGGTAATGGGATTGCCGAGTCCTCATGGCTCACAGATTACTACAACAACAGTTGCAGGTACAGGTTATGAGATGGTCATGACGCGAGAGCGATGCTTGCTTGCGTTGAGTTCTTCTTCTGCTTCTTCGATCAGGGGATAGGTTCCAGGTCGGCAGCCTGGGCTAGCAGGGTGGATGTCGTTTGAGTTTCTGTTTGTGTTTCATCCGTAGTCGGATGGTGATCTTATGTATGATGTGATGTTGTATTTGTGTGGCATTGTATGCCTTATGTATGTATCCCCATCTATTATGTAATGTTGATGTAATGATATCCACCTTGCAAAAGCGTTCCAATATGTGGGTCTATCCTTGGTGGGACCTTCGAGTTCCTTTTGGATAGGGTCGCATATTGGGCGTGACAAGTTGGTATCAGAGCCTCGACCGACCCTAGGAGCCCCCCTTGATTGATCGTGTAGTTTGGCCGTTGTCGAGTCTAAAAGAAAACTGTTTTCGGAGTCTAGTTATATCAGAGAGTAGGGATTCTTTTTACTCCTCTGCCCCTTCGTCGCTCTGGTAAGGAATCATGACGTAAGTGTTTTGGACTACTTCTCTTCCCTTTCAAATTTTTCTTTAGGATCACGCAGTTGGTTTTTCGATCGTTGGTTCTCAGCTCTTTTTCATCTGGTGCATTTCTCGTCAAGTTGACTCGAGCCTCTTCATCTTTGAGTTCAATCCTCAGTTGTTTTCTTTTCCCACCCGCCCACCCCTTTTCTCCTCGAAACCGGAGTCCGTAATCGAGTATCCATCCTACTCATGTGAAGTCTTTGCCTTCTTTTCTCAATGATTTTTAACCGGTGTTTTCTCTTCAAGATAGTCGTCATTTCCCCCTCCAAGTTGCCTTTGTTTTCCCGCCATCCCACCCTTTTTCTTCCCGGAGTTTGTCTCTCTCTCGACCATCAATCTCTTTCGTGTGGAGCCTCTTCAGTCTTTCGTAAATTGTTTCAACCGGTGAATTCGTGTCTCGTTTGACATTCTTCACAGCTTTTCTTTTCCGGTGGTTTCAATTCAAGTTTTTCGGGTTGATCACATTCTTTTCCTTGGATCAAGTGTTCTCCTTGTTCATTTGACTCTCGCCAGTTTATCCTTTCGGAGTGTTCAAGACATCTCAGGAGATTCGTCTGTGTTCGAATTAATTCGAGGTTGTCACCTCATTCGAATATTTCAATTGTTCCGGTGCTTCATCTATCTGTTCATCATCTCTTTTCAACGGTGTTATCTCTTCAGTGGGCCCTAACCCACAGGTCTTTTCCCAGGATCTTACCTGACTCTTCTAATTATTCCGGAGCCATCACTAATTCTTTTCAAGTGTGTGGTAAGAATGAATTTCATCAGTCACATGCCTTTTCAAGATCGATTTCAAATCATTTTCATTGTTGGCTCAACCTCTTTGCTTTTCATTCTTCTGGAGTATCTCAGTAATTTTGGTGGTGTTTCTCGTCGTCATTTGAAGTTTGAAGAAGAGTTTTTCCTCGAAATTTTGTCCGTTCTATCGAAGTTTCGTGGTTCTAGTTTCGTGCTATCGTCTCGAGTTATTCCATTGGTCAGATATTCTTTTCTTACCCATCCGGAGTATGTCAGGAGTTGTTCTCTATTTCTTTTCACCGGAGGCCATAATTCCAGTTATCGTTCTATATTTATTCCGGTGCTTCGTTCAAGTGTTCTGTAATCAGCTCATGATCTCCGTGTTCTTCTGCATCTGAATCCCCTCTAGCATATTTGTTCTTCTAATTCTTCCCGGTGATTCATTCTCTCTTATCAGTCATTTCCAAATCCTTACGGTGGTTCGTTCAAGATTCTTTTTCCTTGATTATCGTTTTTATTCATTCTTTCTTTCTATCCTACCGGTGGTTCATGAAGACCTTCTCAAGTTTGCGATATGTCACTTCTAAATCCATTTTCAAGAAGAATAAGTAGTATGCAAAAATCCATTGCTCGTCATCAATTTATCTTGATGAAGGATATAAGCATACAATAAATCTTATCCTTATTTCATCCAAGTGATTAATCCTTTTCTTCGGAGTTTGTTCTTAATGAATAAATTCTAGTTTCCAACTGTTTTCATCGTTTACGGAGTTCAAATTTCCTCGACCATCTCGTCGGAACCTCCATCTAAATCATCGCAAGGCTCATCTTATTCTTTCATCCTTCATTCAATCTCATAATCTTTTTGTTACCGGAGTTCTTCATGGTGGTTCTTCATGATTTAATTCATTCTTCAAAAGTTCATCAGGTTTCATTCCATCTTCTCTAGTTCATGTTCTACTCCTTTCATTTTCAACCGGAGTGCTGTCTAAATCCTTTCAGTCTTATTCGTTTCTTTTCTCATTCTAACCACTCCGGTTAGAACGAGTGGTTCCATAGTCTATCTGATTCCGTGAGCATTTGATTCTCGTCATTCTCGTCGTTCCTCTCTTCTTCTCGAGTGCTCTCGATTATGTGCTTCTTCTCTTGATTTCTTGTTTCACCTCTTCCCTTTTCCCTTCTGTCTCGGTCCTAAGATCTCGGGACGAGATCTCTTGTTAGTGGAGGAGTGTTGTAACGCCCTGGATCCGATGCACCAGGTGTCCGCCAGTTATTCACCGTCGTTGCCATGTCATTTGCTTGTGTGTTGCATATTGTCATGTCATCATGTGCATTTCATTTTGCATACGTGTTCGTCTCATGCATCCGAACTTTTTCCCCGTTGTCCGTTTTGCATTCCGGCACTCTGTTGTCACCCGGCGTCCCCTTCTTGTCTCCTTTCGTGTGCGGGTATTAAACTTTCTCGGAATGGCCCGAGGTTTGTCAAGCGGCGTTGGTATAGCACCGGTAGACCGCCTGTCAAGTTTCGTGCCATTTGGAGCTCGTTTGGTACTCCAACGGTTAACCGGGTAACCGTAAAGCCCTCTTTTGTTGCAGCACAACACCCCTTCCAAAGTGGACCAAAACCCATCTAACTCCCCTCCATGCTCTCGGTCGTTCGATCACGATCGTGTGGGCGAAAACCGCTCCTCATTTGGACACTCCTAGCTCCCTCTACCTATAAATATAGCCCCTCCCCCGAAATTCACGGATGATCCCCCCAAAACCCTAGATTTTTCCCCTCCGCACGTGCCGGACATGTCCGGACCGGACCGGACACGTCCAGCCGCCGTCCCCCGGCGAATTGCCAGCCGCCACGTCGCCCCCGCGCCGCCCTCCACCGCCGCCGGCCCGCGCGGCCCGCCGCAGGCCCGCAGGGCCCGGTCCGCCGCCCGCGCCGCCGCCCGTGCTCGCCTCGATCCGCCGCCGCCAGGCCCGACC
>NC_041381.1:546979888-547008136 GCF_002162155.2 Triticum dicoccoides | reverse complement strand
CGCTCCGCCCGGCTCCCTGCCCAGCCGCTGCCGGCGCCGCCCTCGCCGCGTCCGCCGCGCCAGAGCTCGCCTCCGCCGTGCCCTAGCTCCGCCGCCGTCCCCCGGTGGCCGGATCTGGTCGGGCCGGACCGGATCCGCCCCTCCTGAGCATCTCCGGTCACCTCCGGCCCCGTCTCCGGCGAAACTCCGACGAGCCCGCTTCAGATCCAGACGAGAGGTTGACTTTTCCCCTCCCTCGAAATTCCTAAGTCCTAGATTTCGCACATTTTCATGCCATGTTCAAGCCATCATATCTCTGCATCCGTAGCTCCGTTTTGTGCGCATAATATGTCAAATTGTTTGTCTCGAAGAGTAGATCATTTCATTCCATTGCATCATTTTCATTTGAGCTCATCTTGATGCCCTAAATGCTGTTGGAAGAGTGCTAAGTGATGTTAATCTGCTGAAACTGTTATAACTTGCTTATTTGTCATTTTTGCCATGATTGATGTGTGCATCCTATGAGGTTGATGTCTACATGTGTTTTGATCTATGACATGTCATCTTTCCAGAGGTGCTTACCATGTATTTTTGTGGTCAATGTGGTGACTAGCACAAGCATGCAAACTAGGCTTCGTGATATTGCTGATTTCAGTCCCTGTTCTGCTGTTATTTTTATGCCACGTAAACTTGATGCTACAGAGTTATCCATGCATATTTTGAGATACTTAAGTAAGGGTGTTTTGAACATATGGTTATTGTCTACCCATTCATGCCTTTGTTTGCAATTATGGAGTAGCCTAGCATGTCATTTTGGTGCTCTACTTTTGCTTCAAAATGTTTCCTGGCAGATTGTTTACTTGTTATTCAATTTAGCCAAGCTTGCTATAGTTGATCCTTGCATGCTATGAACTTGTTCTTGCCTTGGTTGGTTAAATAAACATGTCTTCTTGATGATGCTATGCTTATCTTGTCATGCAATGACTTGTGGTGAGTGAATCGAGCTTGTTAAGTAGTGTACTTGCTGTTGCTGTTTTGCTAGGCTGAATCTGTTATTTCGTGATGCTATGTAAACATGTTGCTACTAATCATTCTATGCATAATCTGGAGATGTTCACTAAGAGTGTTTTGTTCTACATGTTATGCCCTGTCCATCCATGCCCTTGGTGGCATTTATAGCCTGTTGTAGCTTATTGTTTTCATGCTCCAAAGTTGCTAAATAATGTTGCTGTCAGCCTGTTAACATTAAGTTCACTTGTTCCCATGTGTTTTGCTAGTCATCCATGCACCCTATGAACTTGCTATTGCCATGCTTAGCTTCATAAACATGCCTTCTTACTGTTGGTTGCCTTGCCATGCCATGTATTGCTCTGTAGTGAGTGGTTCAAGCTCACCAACATTCCTACTTATTGTTGTTCCTGCCATGTTTGAATCTGTAATATAACTTGCCATGTTTACATTGGTGCCATCATATCTTTTGATCCTTTTGGCTTATGGTCAGTAGGGGACTTTTGATCTACGGGTTCAGTAGATTTATGCCATGCCTTTTTTTGCCATGATAAGTTCCTGTAACATATTGTTTGATAGCTCTGAACATTGCAACCTGATGTTATTTCCTGATAAGTCTGAAACTGTTAATATTTGCAATCTTCCCATGTGTGTTTGAGCATGTTCTAGTGATTTCTGGAGATAGCTCAGTGTTCATGTTTTGCTATGCTTTACCTGTACATCATGCCCATGCCTTTTGTTATTATGTTGAGGTCCTGTAGCTTGTTGTTTTGATACTTGCAATATGCCTACTTGCTATTATGGACAGATTGTTGCTATGACTTGTATAGTGCGTGTGTGTTGAACCGTTGCTCCGTTTTGAGTGTGCTCGATATGAAACTTGCTTGATTTTGCATTTAGTTTCATATTATCATGTTGCATCCATGTTTGGAGGTGTTTGCTTGATGTTTGGGTGCATTTTGCATCAATGCCATGTTTATCTTGTTTTGCTCATATCTTCTAGGCCGTAGCTCCGAATCTAATGAACTTTATATGTAACTTGACTAGAATCTCGTGTAGATCATCTTGGTGCATCTTAACTTGCTGTTTAACAACTTGAATATAAGGTTTATTTAGATCTGGACCAACTTCGAAATTTGCATATGAGGACTTACCGGAATTGTTATATGTTGTTCCCGGCCTCATTTAAACTTGTCTTGATGTGTTGTTCTTGTTTGCATCATCTCTTGCCATGAGTAGCTTCATGTAACTTCGTCATGCATCATTCTTGTTTGTGCATCATTCCTTGTTCATGTGTGGTGTGTTTACCATGTCGTGTGCTTCTTTTCGATAGTTCATGTTTCGTTACGATCGTGAGGATTCGTTCGTCTACGGTTGGTTCGGCTTCATCCATTCGTCTTCTTCATGGATTCGTTCTTCTTCCTTGCGGGATTTCAGGCAAGATGACCGCTACCCTGGATCTCACTACTATCATTGCTATGCTAGTTGCTTCGTTCTATCGCTTTGCTGCGTTACCTATCACTTGTTCATCAAGCCATCCCATATTGCCATGAACCTCTAACCTTTGACACCTTTCCTATGCAAACCACTGTTCGGCTATGTTACCATTTTCGCTCAGCCCCTCTTATAGCCTTGCTAGTTGTAGGTGAAGTTTGAAGATTTCTCCATGGTGGACAGGATTTTGGTTGGGATATCACAATATCTCTTATATTATTAATGCATCTATATACTTGGTAAAGGGTGGAAGACTCGGCCTTTTGCCTGGTGTTTTGTTCCACTCTTGCCGCCCTAGTTTCCGTCATACCGGTGTTATGTTCCCGGATTTTGCGTTCCTTACGCGGTCGGGTGATTTATGGGACCCCCTTGACAGTTCGCTTTGAATAAAACTCCTCCAGCAAGGCCCAACCTTGGCTTTACCATTTGCCTCACCACCACTTATCCCTTTCCCTTGGGTCGGCCAACCCGAGGGTCATCTTTATTTTAGCCCCCCCGGGCCAGTGCTTGTCTAAGTGTTGGTCCGAACCGAGTAGACTGCGGGCCCCCCTCGGGGAAACTCGAGGTTTGGTTTTACTCGTAGGATGTCTCATCCGGTGTTGCCCTGAGAACGAGATATGTGCAGCTCCTATCGGGATTGTCGGGGCATCGGGCGGCTTTGCTGGTGTTGTTTTACCATTGTCGAAATGTCTTGTAAACCGGGATTCCGAGTCTGATCGGGTCTTCCTGGGAGAAGGTCTATTCCTTCGTTGATCGCGAGAGCTTGTCATGGGATAAGTTGGGACACCCCTGCAGGGTATAATCTTTCGAAAGCCGTGCCTGCGGTTATTGGCAGATGGGAATTTGTTAATGTCCGGTTGTAGATAACTTGACACCAGATCCGAATTAAAACACATCAACCGTGTGTGTAGCCGTGATGGTCTCTTCTCGGCGGAGTCCGGGAAGTGAACACGGTTTCTTGGTTATGTTTGATGTAAGTAGGAGTTCAGGATCACTTCTTGAACATTACTAGTTGACGACCGTTCCGCTTGTTCTCTTCTCGCTCTTATTTGCGTATGTTAGCCACCATATCATGCTTAGCCGCTGCTGCAGCCTCACCACTTACCCCTTCCTTTCCGTTTAAGCTTTTCTATTCTTGATACCCATGGTAATGGGATTGCTGAGTCCTCGTGGCTCACAGATTACTACAACAACAGTTGCAAGTACAGGTTTTGCGATGATCATGACGCGAGAGCGATGCTTGCTTGCGTTGAGTTCTTCTTCTGCTTCTTTGATCAGGGGATAGGTTCCAGGTCGGCAGCTTGGGCTAGCAGGGTGGATGTCGTTTGAGTTTCTGTTTGTGTTTCATCCATAGTCGGATGATGCTCTGATGTATTGTGATGTTGTATTCGTGTGGCATTGTATGCCTTATGTATGTATCCCCATCTATTATGTAATGTTGATGTAATGATATCCACCTTGCAAAAGCGTTCCAATATGCGGGTCTATCCTTGGTGGGACCTTCGAGTTCCTTTTGGATAGGGTCGCATATTGGGCGTGACAAGTGGTTTAGGTGGTCCTGGGCGGTCGGCCGTACTATTACGCTCTGGGTGGGTCTTGACGAGGCATGTCCCCTTTATTGCTTCCAGCCTGCGACCAGCCGCTTTGTTTTGAGAATCCTGCATTCTCTATTGGTATGCTTTGCCATCCTTCTCGGGGTACCGTGAATTTCACACGGCTGATCCAGCGTGTATCTTTGGTCGAGTAGGCTTGTGCTACTCTTTGCCTGCTTGTCGAACTGAGCATTGCCAGACTTGGCACTAGCTTCCTTGTCTTGATGTTCATGGCCTTTATGCTAGGGTCTGAGGGTGCCTCTTCGTATCTGTTGCTTGCCGCCTTGGACCATAGTGACGCGTGGGCGTTTGCGTGCGTGCCCATGGTTTTCCTGCTGGAGTTGAGGTAGCCAGTTGTGCCGTATGTGCCCTTTATTGGGGCTCTCGAGTTCGTATTGTTTGGCGGCTAGTATCTTGGTCCACCTATCCTCTAGCGCATCTTGGTCAGCTGTGGGCTGCTCTTGTCTCCTTTGCAGGCTCCTTGCTGTATCCATGAGCAGTCGCTTGAAGCGAACTTGTTCCACTAGGTCCTCTGGTAAGCCGAATTCGTCATTGCTGAGGCTTGCCTCGTCGTCGGAGGGGGGTGTGTGATTGTCCCTCTCCTAGTATCCCGTCGTCATTGGTCCGGCCTCCTTAAGTGTAGGCTGACTCGGGTTGTATTCCTTTTTGGCACCGTCCAGACTGCTCTCGTTTCCAGGGCCGTTTTTGGTGTGGCGGGGTTTGGAGTGGTACCGATAATGCACATGTTGTGCCTTTCTTCCTGAGGGGTTGTCATCCGTTGCCTCGTCGCCATTAGTTTCCTTCGGAGTGTCCACCATATATATATATCATATGAGGAGGTGGCCGTCCACCGCCCAGTGAGCGGTGGCTCCTGTGATTCTCCTACATCGTCGTCCACACCGTCGATGTCTTCGGAGTCGAAGTCAAGCACGTCGGTTAGATCATCAATCGTGGCAATGAAGTGGGTGGTGGGTGGGCAACGAATTCCGTCATTGTCTTATTCCCACTCGAGCCGGACATAGTTCGGCCCGGAGTCTCTCAACAAGGAGGGAGACTTCAATGAGTCCAGCGTGTCGCCCAGCTAGCCTATGATGGTATGAATGTAATTGTGATTGGCCTTCTAAGGACCAACCTCTCTGGTTTATATAGACACCGGAGAGGGCTTTGGTTTACATGGAGTCGGTTACAAAGAAGGAAATATAATTTCCGGATCGCCAAGCTTGCCTTCCACGCCAAGGAAAGTCCCATCCAGACACGGGCCGAAGTCTTGAGTCTTGTATCTTGACGCTTCAATAGTCCGGATGTTGTACACTGTCCGGATACCCCCTAATCCAGGACTCCCTCACCCGCCTTGTGGCGGAGGAATGTGCGAAGGATGTAATATTTGAATGAATGTACTCATGTGATCCTGTAATATGAAAACGAGCTCATGTGCGCTATATAACGCTTGTTGATTTAAAATATTACCTTTTGTGCAGCCATTTATAAAATCTGAGAGTTGGCTAGTCGTCGGCTTCTGCCCCCATGTAACTAGTACTAGGATGTTTGGGATAAATCTAAACACTCTTCATCCAAATTTTTGGTCCTTTAAGGAGGTGTTTAGCGCAGCGAACAAGGCAATCGGACTATACAGCTCTATCACCCTTGAAGGAAATATGCCCTAGAGGCAATAATAACATTATTATTTATTTCCTCATATCATGATAAATGTTTATTATTCATGCTATAATTGTGTTAACCGGAAACATGATACATGTGTGAATACATAGACAAACTTAATGTCACTAGTATGCCTCTACTTGACTATCTCATTAATCAAAGATGGTTATGTTTCCTAACCATAGACATGTGTTGTCATTTGATTAACGGGATCACATCATTAGGAGAATGATGTGATTGACTTGACCCATTCCGTTAGCTTAGCACTTGATCGTTTAGTATGTTGCTATTGCTTTCTTCATGACTTATACAAAGTTCCTATAACTATGAGATTATGCAACTCCCGTTTACCGTAGGAACACTTTGTGTGCTACCAAACATCACAACGTAACTGGGTGATTATAAAGGAGCTCTACAGGTGTCTCCAAAGGTACATGTTGAGTTGGCATATTTCGAGATTAGGTTTTGTCACTCCGATTGTTGGAGAGGTATCTCTAGGCCCTCTCGGTAATGCACATCACTATAAGCCTTGCAAGCAATGTGGCTAATGAGTTAGTTACGGAATGATGCATTACATAATGAGTAAAGAGACTTGCCGGTAACGAGATTGAACTAGGTATTGGATACCGACGATCGAATCTCGGGCAAGTAACATACCGTTGACAAAGGGAACAACGTATATTGTTATGCGGTTTGACCGATAAAGATCTTCCTAGAATATGTAGGAACCAATATGAGCATCCAGGTTCCGCTATTGGTTATTGACCGGAAACAGTTCTAGGTCATGTCTACATAGTTCTCGAACCCGTAGCGTCCGCACGCTTAACGTTACGATGACAGTTATATTATGAGTTTATAGTTTTTGATGTACCGAAGGTTGTTCGGAGTCCCGGATGTGATCCCGGACATGACGAGGAGTCTCGAAATTGTCGAGACATAAAGATTAATATATTGGAAGCCTATATTTGGATATCGCGGGTGAAATCGGGATTTTACCAGAGTACTGGGGGGTTACCGGACCCTCCCCCCCCCCCGGGGGGGGGGGGGGTTAATGGGCCTACATGGGCCCTAAGGGTGAAGAGGGGAGCCGGCCAAGGCAGACCGTGCGCCCCCTCCCCCTAGTCTGAATAGGACAAGGAAGGGGGGCGGCACCCCCGTTCCTCTTTCCCCTTCCCCCTTCCTTCTCCAACAAGGCAAGAGGCGGGAGTAGGACTCCTCCAGGCGCACCCCTATGGGCCGGCCGCACCTCCCCCCTCCCACCTTTATATACGGGGGTAGGGGGACACCCCATGACACAAGTTGATCTTCGTGATCGTTCCTTAGCCGTGTGCGGTGCCCCCCTCCACCATATTCCACCTCGGTATATATCGTAGCGGTGCTTAGGCGAAGCCCTGCGTCGGTAGAACATCATAAACGTCACCATGCTGTTGTGTTGACGGAACTCTTCCCCGACACCCTACTGGATCGAAGTTCGGGGATCGTCATCGAGCTGAACGTGTGCTGAACTCGGAGGTGCCATACGTTCGGTACTTGGATCGGTCGGATCGCGAAGACGTACGACTACATCAACCGCGTTGTTCTAACACTTCCGCTTTCGATCTATGAGGGTACGTGGACAACACTCTCCCCTCTCGTTGCTATGCATCACCATGATCCTTGCGTGTGCGTAGGAAATTTTTTGAAATTACTACGTTCCCCAACAGTGGTATCAGAGCCAGGTTTTATGCGTAGATGTAATATGCATGAGTAGAACACAATTGAGTTGTGGGCGATACAAGTCATACTGCTTACCAGCATGTCATACTTTGGTTCAGCGGTATTGTGAGATGAAGCGGCCCGGACCGACATTACGCGTACGCTTACGCGAGACTGGTTTCACCATTACGAGCACTCGTGCTTAAAGGTGACTGGCTGGTGTCTGTCTCTCTCACTTTAGTTAAACCGAGTGTGGCTATGCCCGGTCCTTGCGAAGGTTAAAACAACACTAACTTGACGAACTATCGTTGTGGTTTTGATGCGTAGGGAAGAACGGTTCTTGCTCAGCCCGTAGCAGCCACGTAAAATTTGCAACAACAAAGTAGAGGACGTCTAACTTGTTTTTGTAGGGCATGTTGTGATGTGATATGGTCAAGACGTGATGCTATATTTTATTGTATGAGATGATCATGTTTTGTAACCGAAGTTATCGGCAACTAGCAGGAGCCATATTGTCACATGCTAGTTAGCCATGCATTAGAGTGTTGCATCATGTTTACTTTTTCATCAGAAACTTGAAATGGGGATGACAGAACCCCCAGTCCCCTCTGAAACCAACTAGGGTTACTAAAATAATTTTCAATGAACCTGAAATGCCCTTCTAAAATGTCCATCATTTTTGTCTTGGTTCAGAACCTCTGCCAAAAGTGGTGCACATTTTCCTAGGCCATCCTAGGGTTTTTGAATTAAATCATAAATATTTGAATTTGGGCATTTAAAATTATATAAAATATTTAAATGCTCAAATATCTCCAAACTAAAATGTTTCATGTTGGAAATAATCCAACTATGGGCTAGGAATAGTTTGGTGATTTTTGAAGTTGCCTAGGTATTTTATTAAATTCAACAAAGTTGCAGATATATTAAATAAAAACAGAAACAGAAAAAAAGGGGAAAACTTACCTGGCGCCACCGCAGGCCCACCAGCCAGCCCACCTGGCCGGCCCAGCCCGGCCACCGCTCCAGCGAGCTGCTTGGCTCGCCAAGCAGGCAGCCAAGGTGCTCGGCGGCGGCACCGCAGCTCGCCACGCAGCTGCACGCCGCCCTGCCTCCCCCTCTCGCCGCCCTGATGGCCTGGACGAGCTCCACGTCGCGCCCCGACCCTCCTGGACACCTCCATTCGCCCCCAGTTCCTCTCCCTCGCGCTCCCACGCCATGGCCGACGCCACCGTCGCCGCACCTCCGCCGTAGCCGTGCTCCCCTTCGTCTCCACGCCGCGCCACCGTGTCCAGAAGCTCCGCCGTCCTCCACTTCTTCGAGCTAGTCGAGCCCCGAGCGCTCGCGTGCCCCGAAGCCGCCGCACCAACCTCGCCCGAACCGCCATCACCGGAGATCCCCTTCGCCGTCGCCACTGCAGCAGCTCGTCCCCGACCACGCCGTCCTCTCCATCAAGACCGCAGTGAGCTGGGCTAACTTCCCCTTCCTCTCTTTCTCTCTCTCGTGCACCACAGCGAGCACACCAAGCTCACCCGCACGCGCCGTCGCGGACCTCGTCGCCGACGTGCTTCCGGCCACACTCCGGCCACAAGATGGTGTCCATCTTACTCACCGAGTCCCACAACACCTAGCTAGCCACTCCACGAGCCTCACCGACCCCTCTAGCGCCAAGTTCATCTTCAACCGAACCCCGGTGGCCGCCAAAGTCGTCGCCGGCGCCAACTCCGGCCACCCCGACCCCAACGGACTACGCCAAGAGCTGCGGTTTGTCCTCAGCTCCACTCCGGTGGTCTCCGCGGCCCATTCGGTGGCCGAAATGGCCAAAACCACTCCCGCCGCCGCGTCGGGCTCGCCGGCGGCTAAACGCCGGCGTCGCTGGCTTTGACTTTGACCACGGGTGGGCCCTGGTTGACTCCCCTGAGTCAATGACAGGTGGGGCCCAGCCCTATTAATTATACAGGATTAGTTTTAGTTAAATCTTAATTAAAATAACCACCCTGACATGCGGGACCCACTGTCAGGTTTGACCCAGACCTGTTCCGTTGACCTGCTGACGTCACACTGACGTCAGGCTGACGCAGTAATTGATTTTCTGGATTTAATTTAAATCAGGAAATTCCAGAATATTATTTAAACTTCAAAAATTCATAACTTTTATTCTGTAACTCCAAATTGGACAAATTATATATGAAAAATGATCAGAAAAATCCAATCTATCCATCTGTACTATTTTCATGCATGATCAAACAAGTTGAATTGATGTTTTAAGCAGAACAAGGAAAAGCACTTTAAAAGGCCATATTTGAATTTGAAATTTGAATCCTTGATTCAAATTTGCTCAAACCCTTCTTGTTTTAGTTGCATTAGCCCAACACACTCATATTGCCATGTTTCATGCATGCATCATATTGTTGCACATTGTTTGGTGATGGTTGTGTATCGGTGTCCTTTGCGACAGGTTCTGCCTCCGAGGAGTACCGTGATTACCCTAACGAAGAACCGTATCAGTGCATCGAACCATCAGGCAAGCAACCAACCATTTGATCATATCGATACAATCCCATGTTCTCGCTCCTGCTCTCTTTTACTGCATTAAGACAACGCGTTTCAAACTGCTGTGTGCTACGGTAGTTGAACCCATTTCCTCTGCATGACCTGTCATTGCCACAGTAACTAGATGAAACCCACTAGCATGTGTAGGAGTTGTTTGAGCCATATGTATGTGTTGTTCCTACCTTGCTATGCCTGCTATGCTTAGAGTCGTGTCAGGTCTGGTTCATCTGGGTGATGGGCTAGAGTGAAATGTTTATGTCGGTAATGAGAGTGGTGTGGTGAACACGATTTGGTAAAGGTATCGATGAGAGGCCATGTAGGAGTACATGGTGGGTTGTTTCATTGAAGCCGACCTTAAGCACTGAGATCTGTATGCGTGATTTAAGATACAGCTACTACTATGCATTGGGCCCTGAAATATGACCCCGCTCGACTTCTTATTCACCCTAGCTCTCTGTCCAGGAGTTGCAAGTAGTTTCTGGTGTTTGTAGCCTACTGGAGGCCGTGGACAGCGCTGACCGTAGGGGTGGGCTGTGATGCGGTAGGTACGTGGCACGGTGTACCGAATACCCGTTAGGTATCTCGGGAACCCTGTTCACATCGTTCGGGGCCGTATGGGAAACCTCGGCTGGACTCCCTGCGGATGGAACCTGAATAGGCGATAAACCTGGACTAGAGGCTTAAGTGTTTAGGTAGGTCGTGGTCTACACCCACGTCGGCTTTCGCTTGAAGTCTGCCGAGCACATGTCGTGTGCAGACGCTAAGTGGTGGAAACATGTATGAAGAAGTACACCCCTGCAGGGTTATCATAATCTATTCGAATAGCCGCGTCCGCGGTAAAGGACTACTTGGTTGCCTATACAGTTCATAGACAAGTAAATGGAAACTACTAAAAGCCTCAAGATAAGTGTGAGTGCCGAGGTTGGCTCTTCCGTAGGAAGACGGAGGTGGATCCTCGGTAGTGTATTGAATTGGTGAGTAGTGGACTCGTGTGCGCAAAACCATTTCAAGTTGGAGTGTCGTAGGATAGTCTAGCCAAGAGTCAAAGCTGGCTTGCTGCAATAACTCCACCAACCCTTCTTGATAATATGCATGTATGTAGGATCTGATGTAAGTCTTGCTGAGTACCTTTGTACTCATGTTGCTATAATTTACATTTTTACAGAAGACACTGCAACCCCTTCTGATGGGTTCTATGTAGACGTTGACATCAACGAGTAGGCTAAAGACCCAGGTGGTGACCGTGAGCTTGTGAAGGACCACGTAGTATAGCTAGGCTTTCCAAGCCTCTTTTATTTACTAGTTGTCTGTACTCAGACAAGTTACTTCCGCTGCTGGTTTGTATGACTGTATGACTTGTATGTTGGGTCGTGAGACCCGTACCTTTGTGTATGTTATGTATGGCTCCCTGAGCCTTAAATAAAGTACTTGTGTCGTAGAGTCATGTTGTGATGCTTCGTTGTATTTGCACATATCGAGCATATTGTGTGTATGATTGAAATGCTTGGTATGTGTGGGATCTGACTATCTAGTTGTTTATCTTCAGTAGCCTCTCTTACCGGGAAATGTCTCCTAGTGTTACCGCTAAGCCATGGTAGCTTGCTACTGCTCTGGAACACTTAGGCTGGCCGGCATGTGTCCTTCTTCGTTCCTGTGTCTGTCCCTTCGGGGAAATGTCACGCTATGAGTACCGGAGTCCTGCTAGCCCAGTGCTACAGCCCGGACCCACTTGCTGATGACCGACACGTTCGAAGCTGGGTCATGGATGCCTGTCCCTGTAAGTCTGTGCCACTTTGGGTTTACGACTAGTCATGTCAGCCCGGACTCCATATCATATGGATGCTAGCGACACTATCATATACGTGAGCCAAAAGGCGCAAACGGTCCCAGGCAAAGGTAAGGCGACACCCGTGGGGATACCGTGCGTGAGGCCGCAAAGTGATATGAGGTGTTACCGGCTAGATCGATGTGACATTGAGTCGGGGTCCTGACAGCGTTGGTATCAGAGCCGGACTGCCTGTAGGTTCTCCAAGCCAAACTGGTCGATGTTGAGTCTAGAAATTCTTTACTTATATGTAGGGGAATTGTTTGTGGGTTGGAACGTAAGGCTCTTTTTACTCCTTTATCTTATGACATTCTGATCTGAGTCAGTCCATTCTTCCACCGGGGGATAAGGAATTAGGATCTGTTCTCTCTATCAGGATCACGTGTTACTAATCAGTAGTACCTTATAAGTTTGATGGATACAAGCCTAGTTCAGTTCTACTACCACATTATGTTGTTAGAATGGATTCAGAACTTTGTTATGATGATGATGAGTGTGTATGTAATCCTTTGTTAAATGTCTCAAAATCCTTCTTGAGCATTTACAGCTGTTATGCTGCCGAAATTTTGCTAGAAATTCTAATGCCTTTGCATTATGATTGTGCTTTCAGATGGCCACTCGCGACCTCAATCAAGTGGTTCGCCTGACTCGATGCCTAGATGTACCCGGCCATACTGCCAAGTTGGTCAGGGTAATGACTGAGGCTGGATACCGCTGGTATCCTGAGTACACGGTCGAAGAGCAATTCCGAGACTTTAATCAAAGCCAGTATCTCTGCACTGTCAGGATATTTCCATCCTATCCTGGATCCACCGAGCCCCTTCACTGCTCCTATGGACTCGGGGTTACTATTGAGATGGCTGTGCAGGACGCCGCCTACTCTATGATGACCATTATGCGAGTCAGATCTGGACTATTTCGGGACTCTGATTTCCGGTATATGCCAGGATCACTTCCGGGAGCACAAGGGTATCTCCAGGCTATCTATGCTGACCCCACTCAGGAGGATTCACGGACTCGCACCACTGCTGAGATGCTCGAGGATAAGGACCGTGAAAATCGGGCCTTGAGGTTAGAGCTCTTCAATACCCGTGCTGACCACTGGGCCACTTTGACTCGGTTCGCACCGGCGGTGCAAGCTGGATATTCAGATATGCGCGATCTCTATCCTGTGAGATCTGCTCTGCCAGACGTGATGGTTTGGCGTGATGTAGGAGGCATCACCCCACCTCGCGGTCCCCGCAGGCCACCGTCTGATGGTCCAAGACCTCATCCTAGCCCCTATGGTCCACAAGCTCCGCGAGATCGTCTGTTTCCGGATGATCATGTTGAACTTCCAGGCTATGGAGGTGACTTCTACGAGGACTACTACGGATCGGTCTGAGTTAGCGGTAGTATCACTAGTTCGCACTAGCTGTGTCTTCTATCGTCCCGCGTGACTCGTGGGATATGACCTAGCTTGTACTCTTTCCGGAGGTGTAGAAAAATAATGTATAGGAGCTTGGGATGCCTCCGATGAGATGTAATCCTCTTTTCATCGTAATAGTACTTGTTTGGTCTTGTACTAAACCCTGTATGGTGTGTATGACGATGGAATAAAGAAGCAGTTTCTGTATCTACCATGTCATACGGATGATCATCTTGCATTCCGAGTTATTCCTTACATTTTGTATCCTATGTTGGAATTTTATCATCCTGACAAATCGTTGTCTTGTTTACCTAGGATGGTCAACACGCGCGCTAACCCTGCTTCTCAAGAGCAGGCCGAAGGCAGTGAAGTCAGGGATGCAAATCTGCCTCATCCTCCTTCACTAGCCGAGGTTATGATGGAAGCTGAGAGAAACAAGCGGGAGACCAACCGTTTGTTGGAGCGTATTGAACAGAACACAGCACACCATCAAAGGACTAACGTGGTGTCACTCAGTGATTTTATCAAATTACATCCACCCACGTTCCACCACTCCGTCGAGCCTCTCGACGCTGATGACTGGCTTCGCAGTATCGCTCACAAACTGCGTTCCGCGCTGGTAGCGGAGGCTGACAAGGTCACCTTTGCTGCATATCATCTTGAAGGCCCCGCCAGTCTATGGTGGGAGAATTATGGAGCTATGCGCCCGGCAGGCCATGTCACTACTTGGGCTGAGTTCAGTGAGGCTTTCCGTGAACATCACATTCCGGAGGGTCTCATGGACCGTAAACATGAAGAATTTTGCAGTTTCACCCAAGGCCGACTTTCTGTGGATGCTTACAGCAGGGAGTTTGGTAATCTCGCACGATATGCAACTGAGGAAGTGTCTACTGATGCCAAGAAGCAAGCAAGGTTCCGTAAGGGACTTAGTCCTGAGCTTCGTCGTGACCTCCGTCTGCATGAGTGCACATCTTTTCAGAAACTGGTCAACAAAGCCATCAGTGCTGAAACTGGTCAGACTGACTATGACGCAACACGCAAGCATGGCCGTGATATGGGTTCCTCATCCGGTGCTGGTCCTCAGAAGCGCCGCGTGTGGGTACCCAACACCGCCCTGCCACCCAGGTTCACACCGAGGCCATCCTTCCAGGCGCCTCGCCCCGTTCAACAGTTTGCACCGGCCAAGCCCTATGGGGGACCAACCAACAATGTTCCTCCACGTACCAGCTCCGTGACTTGTTTCAAGTGTGGGGAATCTGGTCACTATATGCGTGAGTGCCCCCAGACCAACCCCAACCAGTCTGCTAAAGTTGTTGGCCGTGGCAAGCCGACGGGAAAAATATTCCACGCCAAGCCGGTCACCGCTTCACGTGGCCATGTCAACTGTATCTCTGCCGAAGAAGCTCAAGAGGATCCCAACGTCGTTCTCGGTACGCTTCTTGTTAACTGCCACCCGGCATCTGTTCCTTTCGATACAGGAGCCTCTCATTCTTTTATATCTGAAAACTATGCTCGGTTGCATAACGTCGCATTGGGTGATATGCCAACCTCTATGGTAATTCAAACTCCGGGATCCAAATGGCAAACTTCTAGAGTAAGCCATGGAAATGAAATCCAAGTCGACAGACTTGTTTTCCTCGCGTCTTTGATAGCCCTTAAATCTTCAGATATTAATATCATTTTGGGTATGGACTGGATGTCAGCTCATCAAGCCAAAATTGATTGCTTCTCTAGGACTGTTCAACTCACCCATCCTTCGGGGAAGATAGTCAATGTCTTGACCCGAATAGCCAAGCGACAATTATATTCTCTTAACGCTAGCCCTTTGCCAGACCTTGAGGACGTGCCGGTAGTCTGTGACTTCCCGGATGTCTTTCCAGAGGAATTGCCAGGTGTTCCACCTGACAGGGATGTTGAGTTCGTAATAGACCTCATTCCAGGAACCGTTCCGATTAATAGAAGACCTTATAAGATGGCACCCTTAGAACTAGCCGAGCTTAAGAAACAACTCGATGAGTCCTTGAAAAAGGGTTTCATCCGACCTAGCTCCTCTCCGTGGGCTTGCCCCATCCTATTCGTCAAGAAGAAGGATGGTACGGACCGGATGGTTGTAGATTACCGACCTGTCAATTTGGTCACAATCAAGAACAAATATCCGCTTCCCAGGATCAACGACCTGTACGATCAGCTCGCTGGATCCTCAGTCTTCTCCAAGATGGATTTGAGGTTGGGCTACCATCAAATCAAAATCAGAAACGGGGATATTCCTAAAACGGCCTTTGTTACTCGTTATGGCCAATACGAGTACACCGTCATGTCCTTCGGTTTAACCAACGCTCCAGCCACCTTTTCTCGGTTAATGAACTCAATCTTCATGGAGTATTTGGATAAATTCGTCGTGGTTTACCTCGATGATATACTCATCTACTCCAAGAACGAGGAAGAACATGCCGAACATCTAAGGCTAGTGTTGCATAAACTTCGAGAGCATCGCCTTTATGCCAAATTTTCTAAATGTGAATTCTGGTTGTCAGAAGTGACCTATCTGGGTCATGTAATATCTGGTAAAGGTATTGCTGTTAACCCTGAGCGAGTTCAAGCCGTCCTTAATTGGACTCCACCTGAATCGGTCAAGCAAGTTCAGAGTTTTCTAGGCTTAGCGAGCTATTGCCGTCGCTTTGTCGAAAACTTCTCCAAAGTTGCTAAACCTTTAACCGAACTCCTCAAGAAAGATAAAAAGTTCGAATGGACTCCACAATGTGAGCACAGCTTTCAGGAACTGAAAAGACGCCTGACTTCTGCTTCCGTACTGGTACCGCCAGACTTCTCCAAAGACTTTGTTATCTACTGCGACGCCTCACGACAAGGACTAGGTTGCATCCTTATGCAAGATCGACATGTAATTGCCTACGCTTCACGGCAATTGCACCCACATGAGGAGAATTATCCTACTCATGATCTAGAGCTTGCAGCCGTAGTCTATGCACTTAAGACCTGGCGGCATTACCTCCTCGGTAACCGTTGCGAAATATTCACTGATCACCAAAGTCTGAAGTACATTTTCACCCAACCGGATCTGAATCTCAGGCAAAGACGTTGGGTTGAGTTGATCACAGACTTCGACTTAGGGATAACCTACACCCCAGGGAAAGCCAATGTCATGGCTGATGCGCTAAGTCGTAAATCTTATTGTAACAACCTGATGTTACAACAAAGTCAACCGCTTCTCCATGAGGAATTTCGGAAGCTAAACCTTCACATTGTACCTCAAGGTTTTCTTTCCACCTTGGTAGCAAAACCTACTCTTACGGATCAAATCATCGCTGCCCAAAAGCGAGATAAGGGAATATCTAAAATCAAAGAGAACATTGCTAGCGGAGGTGCTAGTTGTTTCTCCACAAATGATCATGGTGTTGTGTACTTTGAGAACCGTCTAGTGGTTCCCAAGAACCAGCATCTACGGCAGTTGATCCTTAAGGAGGCTCATGAATCTCCTCTCACTATTCATCCCGGTAGTACTAAGATGTATCAGGACCTACGTCAGAGGTTCTGGTGGACTAGGATGAAGAGAGAAATTGCTCAGTATATTGCTAATTGCGACGTCTGTCGTCGTGTAAAAGCAGAGCACCAACGGCCTGCTGGCACCCTTCAACCCTTAGCTATTCCTGAATGGAAATGGGATAAAATTGGTATGGATTTCATTACCGGTTTTCCCAGGACCAAGAGAGGGAATAATGCTATCTTCGTCGTTGTCGATCGTCTTTCCAAAGTAGCCCATTTCCTACCTGTTCGTGAGAGTATAACCACTAGTCAATTGGCAGACTTATACATCTCCCGAATAGTGTCCCTCCATGGTGTTCCCTTGGAAATTAACTCGGATCGAGGAAGTCTTTTCACCTCTCGATTTTGGGAAAGTTTCCAAAATGCTATGGGAACCCGTCTCTCCTTTAGCACCGCCTTCCACCCTCAGTCGAGTGGTCAAGTGGAACGCGTCAACCAGATTCTAGAAGACATGCTTCGAGCCTCTGTTATCTCATTCGGAATGGACTGGGAGAAGTGTCTTCCATTTGCCGAATTCGCCTACAACAACAGCTATCAATCTAGCTTGGGTAAAGCCCCTTTTGAAGTTCTCTATGGACGACGGTGTCAAACACCCCTTAACTGGTCAGAGACCGGGGAAAGACAATTCTTTGGCCCGGATATGATTCAGGAAGCAGAAGAACAAGTTCGTATCGTTCGTGAAAAGTTGAAAACAGCCCAATCTCGTCAAAAGAGTCAATATGACCGAAAACATAGGACTATGACTTTCGAGGTTGACGAGAAGGCTTATCTTCGGGTCACCCCTCTGAAGGGAACCCATCGTTTCGGTATCAAAGGCAAATTGGCTCCTCGTTACATTGGACCTTTTCGCATTCTCGCCAAACGAGGGGAAGTTGCCTACCAGTTGGAACTACCTCCGCACCTCTCCAGGGTCCACGATGTCTTCCTCGTTTCTCAACTCAGGCGTTGCTTCTCGGATCCTATCCGTGGAGTGGACCACGAAACGCTTGATCTCCAAGATAATCTTACATATCGAGAGTACCCCATTCGTATCCTCGATCAGGCCGAACGTACCACTCGACGTCATAATATCAAGTTTCTCAAGGTTCAATGGTCGCACCATTCTGAGGATGAAGCAACTTGGGAAAGGGAGGATCGTCTTCGACTCGAGTATCCCGCCTTCTTCCCGGAGGAACCCAAATCTCGGGACGAGATTCTTTTGAGTGGGGGTGAGTTGTCACATCCTAGTTAGCCATGCATTAGAGTGTTGCATCATGTTTACTTTTTCATCAGAAACTTGAAATGGGGATGACAGAACCCCCAGTCCCCTCTGAAACCAACTAGGGTTACTAAAATAATTTTCAATGAACCTGAAATGCCCTTCTAAAATGTCCATCATTTTTGTCTTGGTTCAGAACCTCTGCCAAAAGTGGTGGACATTTTCCTAGGCCATCCTAGGGTTTTTGAATTAAATCATAAATATTTGAATTTGGGCATTTAAAATTATATAAAATATTTAAATGCTCAAATATCTCCAAACTAAAATGTTTCATGTTGGAAATAATCCAACTATGGGCTAGGAATAGTTTGGTGATTTTTGAAGTTGCCTAGGTATTTTATTAAATTCAACAAAGTTGCAGATATATTAAATAAAAACAGAAACAGAAAAAAAGGGGAAAACTTACCTGGCGCCACCGCAGGCCCACCAGCCAGCCCACCTGGCCGGCCCAGCCCAGCCACCGCTCCAGCGAGCTGCTTGGCTCGCCAGGCAGGCAGCCAAGGTGCTCGGCGGCGGCACCGCAGCTCGCCACGCAGCTGCACGCCGCCCTGCCTCCCCCTCTCGCCGCCCTGATGGCCTGGACGAGCTCCACGTCGCGCCCCGACCCTCCTGGACACCTCCATTCGCCCCCAGTTCCTCTCCCTCGCGCTCCCACGCCATGGCCGACGCCACCGTCGCCGCACCTCCGCCGTAGCCGTGCTCCCCTTCGTCTCCACGCCGCGCCACCGTGTCCAGAAGCTCCGCCGTCCTCCACTTCTTCGAGCTAGTCGAGCCCCGAGCGCTCGCGTGCCCCGAAGCCGCCGCACCAACCTCGCCCGAACCGCCATCGCCGGAGATCCCCTTCGCCGTCGCCGCCGCAGCAGCTCGTCCCCGACCACGCCGTCCTCTCTATCAAGACCGCAGTGAGCTGGGCTAACTTCCCCTTCCTCTCTTTCTCTCTCTCGTGCACCACAGCGAGCACACCAAGCTCACCCGCACGCGCCGTCGCGGACCTCGTCGCCGACGTGCTTCCGGCCACACTCCGGCCACAAGATGGTGTCCATCTTACTCACCGAGTCCCACAACACCTAGCTAGCCACTCCACGAGCCTCACCGACCCCTCTAGCGCCAAGTTCATCTTCGACCGAACCCCGATGGCCGCCAAAGTCGTCGCCGGCGCCAACGGACTCCGCCAAGAGCTGCGGTTTGTCCTCAGCTCCACTCCGGTGGTCTCCGCGGCCCATTTGGTGGCCGAAATGGCCAAAACCACTCCCGCCGCCGCGTCGGGCTCGCCGGCGGCTAAACACCGGCGTCGCTGGCTTTGACTTTGACCACGGGTGGGCCCTGGTTGACTCCCCTGAGTCAATGACAGGTGGGGCCCAGCCCTGTTAATTATACAGGATTAGTTTTAGTTAAATCTTAATTAAAATAACCACCCTGACATGCGGGACCCACTGTCAGGTTTGACCCAGACCTGTTCCGTTGACCTGCTGACGTCACACTGACATCAGGCTGACGCAGTAATTGATTTTCTGGATTTAATTTAAATCAGGAAATTCCAGAATATTATTTAAACTTCAAAAATTCATAACTTTTATTCTGTAACTCCAAATTGGACAAATTATATATGAAAAATGATCAGAAAAATCCAATCTATCCATCTGTACTATTTTCATGCATGATCAAACAAGTTAAATTGATGTTTTAAGCAGAACAAGGAAAAGCACTTTAAAAGGCCATATTTGAATTTGAAATTTGAATCCTTGATTCAAATTTGCTCAAACCCTTCTGGTTTTAGAAGCATTAGCCCAACACACTCATATTGCCATGTTTCATGCATGCATCATATTGTTGCACATTGTTTGGTGATGGTTGTGTATCGGTGTCCTTTGCGACAGGTTCTGCCTCCGAGGAGTACCGTGATTACCCTAACGAAGAACCGTATCAGTGCATCGAACCATCAGGCAAGCAACCAACCATTTGATCATATCGATACAATCCCATGTTCTCGCTCCTACTCTCTTTTACTGCATTAAGACAACGCGTTTCAAACTGCTGTGTGCTACGGTAGTTGAACCCATTTCCTCTGCATGACCTGTCATTGCCACAGTAACTAGATGAAACCCACTAGCATGTGTAGGAGTTGTTTGAGCCATATGTATGTGTTGTTCCTACCTTGCTATGCCTGCTATGCTTAGAGTCGTGTCAGGTCTGGTTCATCTGGGTGATGGGCTAGAGTGAAATGATATGTCGGTAATGAGAGTGGTGTGGTGAACACGATTTGGTAAAGGTATCGATGAGAGGCCATGTAGGAGTACATGGTGGGTTGTTTCATTGAAGCCGACCTTAAGCACTGAGATCTGTATGCGTGATTTAAGATACAGCTACTACCATGCATTGGGCCCTGAAATATGACCCCGCTCGACTTCTTATTCACCCTAGCTCTCTGTCCAGGAGTTGCAAGTAGTTTCTGGTGTTTGTAGCCTACTGGAGGCCGTGGACAGCGCTGACCGTAGGGGTGGGCTGTGATGCGGTAGGTACGTGGCACGGTGTACCGAATACCCGTTAGGTATCTCGGGAACCCTGTTCACATCGTTCGGGGCCGTATGGGAAACCTCGGCCGGA
This sequence comes from Triticum dicoccoides, assembly GCF_002162155.2. NCBI lineage: Eukaryota > Viridiplantae > Streptophyta > Magnoliopsida > Poales > Poaceae > Triticum > Triticum dicoccoides. Next base: position 546,987,503 of record NC_041381.1, on the reverse strand, counting down.
CTCCCTGCGGATGGAACCTGAATAGGCGATAAACCTGGACTAGAGGCTTAAGTGTTTAGGTAGGTCGTGGTCTACACCCACGTCGGCTTTCGCTTGAAGTCTGCCGAGCACATGTCGTGTGCAGACGCTAAGTGGTGGAAACATGTATGAAGAAGTACACCCCTGCAGGGTTATCATAATCTATTCGAATAGCCGCTTCCGCGGTAAAGGACTACTTGGTTGCCTATACAGTTCATAGACAAGTAAATGGAAACTACTAAAAGCCTCAAGATAAGTGTGAGTGCCGAGGTTGGCTCTTCCGTAGGAAGACGAAGGTGGATCCTCGGTAGTGTATTGAATTGGTGAGTAGTGGACTCGTGTGCGCAAAACCATTTCAAGTTGGAGTGTCGTAGGATAGTCTAGCCAAGAGTCAAAGCTGGCTTGCTGCAATAACTCCACCAACCCTTCTTGATAATATGCATGTATGTAGGATCTGATGTAAGTCTTGCTGAGTACCTTTGTACTCATGTTGCTATAATTTACATTTTTACAGAAGACACTGCAACCCCTTCTGATGGGTTCTATGTAGACGTTGACATCAACGAGTAGGCTAAAGACCCAGGTGGTGACCCTGAGCTTGTGAAGGACCACGTAGTATAGCTAGGCTTTCCAAGCCTCTTTTATTTACTAGTTGTCTGTACTCAGACAAGTTACTTCCGCTGCTGGTTTGTATGACTGTATGACTTGTATGTTGGGTCATGAGACCCGTACCTTTGTGTATGTTATGTATGGCTCCCTGAGCCTTAAATAAAGTACTTGTGTCGTAGAGTCATGTTGTGATGCTTCGTTGTATTTGCACATATCGAGCATATTGTGTGTATGATTGAAATGCTTGGTATGTGTGGGATCTGACTATCTAGTTGTTTATCTTCAGTAGCCTCTCTTACCGGGAAATGTCTCCTAGTGTTACCGCTGAGCCATGGTAGCTTGCTACTGCTCTGGAACACTTAGGCTGGCCGGCATGTGTCCTTCTTCGTTCCTGTGTCTGTCCCTTCGGGGAAATGTCACGCTATGAGTACCGGAGTCCTGCTAGCCCAGTGCTACAGCCCGGACCCACTTGCTGATGACCGACATGTTCGAAGCTGGGTCATGGATGCCTGTCCCTGTAAGTCTGTGCCACTTTGGGTTTACGACTAGTCATGTCAGCCCGGACTCCTTATCATATGGATGCTAGCGACACTATCATATACGTGAGCCAAAAGGCGCAAACGGTCCCGGGCAAAGGTAAGGCGACACCCGTGGGGATACCGTGCGTGAGGCCGCAAAGTGATATGAGGTGTTACCGGCTAGATCGATGTGACATTGAGTCGGGGTCCTGACACATATGGTTGTCGCTTTATTGTATGAAATGCAAACACTCTATAATTGCTTTACCTTATCACTAAGCGGTAGCGATAGTCGTAGAAGCAATAGATGGCGTAAACGACAACGATGCTACGATGGAGATCAAGGTGTCGCGCCGGTGATGATGGTGATCACGGCGGTGCTTCGGAGATGGAGCTCACAAGCACAAGATGATGATGGCCATATCATATCACTTATATTAATTGCATGTGATGTTTATCCTTTATGCATCTTATCTTGCTTTGATTGACGGTAGCATTTTAAGATGATCTCTCACTAAATTATCAAGAATTGTTCTCCCTGAGTATGCACCATTGCGAAAGTTCTTCGTGCAGAGACACCACGTGATGATCAGGTGTGATAGGCGCTACGTTCAAATACAACGGGTGCAAAACAGTTGCACACGCGGAATACTCAGGTTAAACTTGATGAGCCTAGCATATACAGATATGGCGTCGGAACACGGAGACCAAAATGTCAAACGTGAATCATATAGTAGATATGATCAACATAGTTCACCATTGAAACTACTCCATCTCACGTGATTATCGGACATGGTTTAGTTGATTTGGATCACGTGATCACTTAGATGACTAGAGAGATGTCTGTCTAAGTGGGAGTTCTTAAGTAATATGATTAATTTAACTTAAATTTATCATGAACTTAGTACCTGATAGTATTTTGCTTGTCTATGTTTGTTGTAGATAGATGGCTGGTGCTATTGTTCCGTTGAATTTTAATGCGTTCCTTGAGAAAGCTAAGTTTAAAGATGATGGTAGCAATTACACGGACTGGGTCTGTAACCTGAGGATTATCCTCATTACCGCATAGAAGAATTACGTCCTGGAAGCACTACTGGATGCCAGGCCTGCTGCAGATGCAACTGACGACGTTAAGAATGTCTGGTAGAGCAAAGCTGATGACTACTCGATAGTTCAGTGTGCCATGCTTTACGGCTTGGAACCGGGTCTTCAACGACGTTTTGAACGTCATGGAGAATATGAGATGTTCCAGGAGTTGAAGTTAATATTTCAAGCAAATGCCCGGAATGAGAGATATGAAGTCTCCAATAAGTTCTATAGCTGTAAGATGGAGTAGAATAGTTCTGTCAGTGAACATATACTCAAAATGTCTGGGTATAATAATCACTTGATTCAACTGGGAGTTAATCTTCCTGATGATAGTGTCATTGACAGAATTCTCCAATCACTGCCACCAAGCTAAAAGAGCTTCGTGATGAACTATAATATGCAAGTGATGGACAAGACTATTCCTGAGCTCTTTACATTGCTAAAAGCTGCGGAGGTAGAAATCAAGAAAGAGCATCAAGTGTTGATGGTCAATAAGACCACCAGTTTCAAGAAAAAGGGTAAAGGGAAGAAGAAGGGGAACTTCAAGAAGAACAGCAAGAATGTTGCTGCTCAAGAGAAGAAACCCAAGTCTGGACCTAAGCCTGAGACTAAGTGCTTCTACTGCAAGCAGACTGGATACTGGAAGCGGAACTGCCCCAAGTATTTGGAGGATAAGAAGGACGGCAAAGTGAACAAAGGTATATGTGATATACATGTTATTGATGTGTACCTTACTAATGCTCGCAGTAGCACCTAGGTATTTGATACTGGTTCTGTTGCTAATATTTGCAACTCAAAACAGGGACTACGGATTAAGCGAAGATTGGTTAAGGACGAGGTGACCATGCGCGTGGGAAATGGTTCCAAAGTCGATGTGATTGCGGTTGGCACGCTACCTCTACATCTACCATCGGGATTAGTTTTAGACCTAAATAATTGTTATTTGGTGCCAGCGTTAAGCATGAACATTATATCTGGATCTTGTTTGATGCGAGACGGTTATACATTTAAATCAAAGAATAATGGTTGTTCTATTTATATGAGTAATATCTTTTATGGTCATGCACCCTTGAAGAGTGGTCTATTTTTATTGAATCTCGATAGTAGTGATACACATATTCATATGTTGAAGCCAAAAGATGCAGAGTTGATAATGATAGTGCAACTTATTTGTGGCACTGCCGTTAAGTCATATCAGTGTAAAGCGCATGAATAAACTCCATACTGATGGACTTCTGGAATGACTTTATTATGAATCACTTGGTACTTGTGAACCGTGCCTCTTGGGCAAGATGACTAAAACGCCGTTCTCCGGAACTATGGAGCGAGCAACTGATTTATTGGAAATCATACATACTGATGTATGTGGTCCAATGAATATTGAAGCTCACCGCGGGTATCATTATTTTCTCACCTTCAAAGATGACTTGAGCAGATATGGGTATATCTACTTAATGAAACACAAGTCCGAAACATTTGAAAAGTTCAAAGAATTTCAGAGTGAAGTGGAAAATCATCGTAACAAGAAAATAAAATTTCTACGATCTGATCGTGGAGGAGAATATTTGAGTTACGAGTTTGGTTTACATTTGAAACAATGCGGAATAGTTTCGCAACTCACGCCACCCGGAACACCACAACAAAATGGTGTGTCCAAATGTCGTAATCGTACTTTACTAGATATTGTGCGATCTATGATGTCTCTTACTGATTTACCGCTATCGTTTTGGGGTTATGCTTTAGAGATGGCTGCATTCATGTTAAATAGGGCACCATCAAAATCCATTGAGATGACGCCTTATGAACTGTGGTTTGGCAAGAAACCAAAGTTGTCGTTTCTTAAAGTTTGGGGCTGCGATGCTTATGTGAAGAAACTTGAACCAGATAAGCTCGAACCCAAATCGGAGAAATGTGTCACCATAGGATACCCAAAAGAGACTATTGGGTACACCTTCTATCACAGATCTGAAGGCAAGATTTTCGTTGCTAAATTCGGATCCTTTCTAGAGAAGGAGTTTCTCTAGAAAGAAGTGAGTGGGAGGAAAGTAGAACTTGATGAGGTAACTGTACCTGCTCCCTTGTTGGAAAGTAGTTCATCACAAGAGCCGGTTCCTGTGACAACTACACCAATCAGTGAGGAAGCTAATGATATTGATCATGGAACTTCAGATCAAGTTACTACTGAACCTCGTAGGTCTACCAGAGTAAGATCCGCACCAGAGTGGTACGGTAATCATATTTTGGAAGTCATGTTACTTGACCATGGCAAACCTACGAACTATGAGGAAGCGATGATGAGCCCAGATTCCGCAAAATGGCTTGAAGCCATGAAATCTGAGATGGGATCTGTCGGTGTCAAAACCGGCGGATCTCGGGTAGGGGGTCCCGAACTGTGCGTCTAGGCGGATGGTAACAGGAGACAAGGGACACAGTGTTTTTACCCAGGTTTGGGCCCTCTCGATGGAGGTAAAACCCTACTCCTATTTGATTAATATTGATGATATGGGTAGTACAAGAGTGGATCTACCACGAGATCAAGGAGGCTAAACCCTAGAAGCTAGCCTATGGTATGATTGTTGTAATGGTTGTTCGTCCTACGGACTAAAACCCTCCGGTTTATATAGGCACCGGAGAGCGCTAGGGTTACACAGAGTCGGTTACAATGGTAGGAGATCTACATATCCGTATTGCCAAACTTGCCTTCCACGCCAAGGAAAGTCCCATCCGGACACGGGACGAAGTCTTCAATCTTCTATCTTCATAGTCTTGGAGTCCGGCCGATGATGATAGTCCGGCTATCCGGACACCCCCTAGTCCAGGACTCCCTCAGGATCTATGTATGAGAACAAAGTATGGACTTTGGTTGACTTTCTCGCTGATCGGCAAGCCATCGAGAATAAATGGATCTTCAAGAAGAAGACTGACGCTGATGGTAATGTAATTATCTACAAAGCTCGAATTGTTGCGAAAGGTTTTCAACAAGTTCAAGGGGTTGACTGCAATGAGACTTTCTCACCCGTAGCGATGCTTAAGTCTGTCCGAATCATGTTAGCAATTACCGCATTTTATGATTATGAAATATGGCAAATGGATGTCAAAATTGCATTCTTGAATGGATTTCTAGAAGAAGAGTTGTATATGATGCAACCGGAAGGTTTTTTCGATCCAAAAGGTGCTAAAAAAGTGTGCAAGCTCCAGCAATCCATTTATGGACTGGTGCAAGCATCTCGGAGTTGGAATAAATGCTTTGATAGTGTGATCAAAGCATATGGTTTTATACAGACTTTTGGAGAAGCCTGTATTTACAAGAAAGTAAGTGGGAGCTCTGTAGCATTTCTGATATTATATGTAGATGACATATTGTTAATTGGAAATTATATAGAATTTCTGGATAGCATAAAGGGATACTTGAATAAAAGTTTTTCAATGAAAGACCTCGGTGAAGCTGCTTACATATTGGGCATCAAGATCTATAGAGATAGATCAAGACGCTTAATTGGACTTACACAAAGCACATACCTTGATAAAGTTTTGAAAAAGTTCAAAATGGATCAGGCAAAGAAAGGGTTCTTGCCTGTATTACAAGGTGTGAAGTTGAGTCAGACTCAATGCCCGACCACAGCAGAAGATAGAGAGAAAATGAAAGATGTTCCCTATGCTTCAGCCATAGGCTCTATCATGTATGCAATGCTGTGTACCAGACCTGATGTATGCTTAGCAATAAGTTTAGCAGGGAGGTACCAAAGTGATCCAGGAGTGGATCACTGGACAGCGGTCAAGAATATCCTGAAATACCTGAAAAGGACTAAGGATATGTTTCTCGTTTATGGAGGTGACAAAGAGCTAGTCATAAATGGTTACGTCGATGCAAGCTTTGACACTGATCTGGACGATTCTAAATCGCAAACCGGATACGTGTTTATATTGAACGGTGGAGCTGTCAGTTGGTGCAGTTCTAAACAAAGCGTCGTGGCGGGATCTACATGCGAAGCGGAGTACATAGCTGCTTCGGAAGCAGCAAATTAAGGAGTCTGTATGAAGGTGTTCATTTCCGATCTAGGTGTCATACCTAGTGCATCCGGACCAATGAAGATCTTCTGTGACAATACTGGTGCAATTGCCTTGGCAAAGGAATCTAGATATCACAAGAGGACCAAGCATATCAAGAGACGCTTCAATTCCACCCGGGGCCAAGTCCAGGTGGGAGACATAGAGATTTGCAAGATACATACGGATCTGAATGTTGCAGACCCATTAACTAAGCCTCTTCCACGAGCAAAACATGATCAACACCAAGACTCCATGGGTGTTAGAATCATTACTGTGTAATCTAGATTATTGACTCTAGTGCAAGTGGGAGACTGAAGGAAATATGCCCTAGAGGCAATAATAAAGTTATTATTTATTTCCTCATATCATGATAAATGTTTATTATTCATGCTATAATTGTATTAACCGGATACATGATACATGTGTGAATACATAGACAAACTTAATGTCACTAGTATGCCTCTACTTGACTAGCTCATTAATCAAAGATGGTTATGTTTCCTAACCATAGACATGTGTTTTCATTTGATTAACGGGATCACATCATTAGGAGAATGATGTGATTAACTTGACCCATTCCGTTAGCTTAGCACTTGATCATTTAGTATGTTGCTATTGCTTTCTTCATGACTTATACAAAGTTCCCATAACTATGAGATTATGCAACTCCCGTTTACCAGAGGAATACTTTGTGTGCTACCAAACGTCACAACATAACTGGATGATTATAAAGGAGCTCTACAGGTGTCTCCAAAGGTACATGTTGAGTTGGCGTATTTCGAGATTAGGTTTTGTCACTCCGATTGTGGGAGAGGTATCTCTGGGCCCTCTCGGTAATGCACATCACTATAAGCCTTGCAAGCAATGTGGCTAATGAGATAGTTACGGAATGATGCATTATGTAATGAGTAAAGTGACTTTCCAGTAACAAGATTGAACTAGGTATTGGATACCGACGATCGAATCTCGGGAAAGTAACATACCGATGACAAAGGGAACAACGTATGTTGTTATGCGGTTTGACCGATAAAGATCTTCTTAGAATATGTAGGAACCAATATGAGCATCCAGGTTCCGCTATTGGTTATACACCGGAAACAGTTCTAGGTCATGTCTACATAGTTCTCGAACCCGTAGGGTCCACACGCTTAACGTTACGATGACAGTTATATTATGAGTTTATAGTTTTTGATGTACCGAAGGTTGTTCGGAGTCCCGGATGTGATCACGGACATGACGAGGAGTCTCGAAATGGTCGAGACATAAAGATTAATATATTGGAAGCCTATATTTGGATATCGAAATCCATCTGGGTGAAATCAGGATTTTAC
>NC_041381.1:546965703-546979442 GCF_002162155.2 Triticum dicoccoides | reverse complement strand
CGTTCGGGGCAGGCTGCGCGCCCCCTCCCCCTAGTCCGAATAGGACAAGGAAGGGGGGGGCGCCCCCCTTTCCTCTTTCCCCCTTCCCCTTCCTTCTCCAACAAGGCAAGAGAGGGGAGTCCTACTCCCGGTGGGAGTAGCACTCATCCAGGCGCACCCCTAGGGGCCGGCCGCACCTTCCCCCGTACCTCCTTTATATACGGGGGCAGGGGGGCACCCCATGACACAAGTTGATCTTCGTGATCGTTCCTTAGCCGTGTGCGGTGCCCCCCTCCACCATATTCCACCTCGGTCATATCGTAGCGGTGCTTAGGCGAAGCCCTGCGTCGGTAGAACATCATTAACGTCACCACGTCGTCGTGCTGATGGAACTCTTCCCCAACACCCTGCTGGATCGGAGTCCGGGGATCGTCATCGAGCTGGACGTGTGCTAAACTCGGAGGTGCCGTACGTTTGGTACTTGGATCGGTCGGATCGCGAAGACATACGACTACATCAACCGCGTTGTTCTAATGCTTTCGCTTTCGGTCTATGAGGGTATGTGGACAACACTCTCCCCTCTTGTCGCTATGCATCACCATGATCCTTGCGTGCGGGTAGAATTTTTTTTGAAATTACTACGTTCCCCAACAACGCTCACTTAGCCATAGAAGTCTACAATTTTAAATTTCAGCGAAGCCCCTAGTATTCGGAAGGCCGAACTTGGGGCTCTATACACGCCTAAATCGGACAAGGCCGATTCCTCGCCCGAAGCGGAAAAAATCTTTAAGGATTTGAGACCTCTCGAACAGCGACCAACTCTTGCCACATCATCACAGTCAGTTTTTGGCTTTCTCTACTGAGGTGCTCATCCGGAAGAACCGGGACACAATCGTAGTATTTCTCCCTGTGCTACCTTAGCCGATATAGCGGAATGTAAGGTACCAAAACATGGGAGCCGGGCAAACCCAACTATTGACCCAAGACATGATTCGGAGCTGATGCATATAATGTTATAAGTTCGCGGTGCCGCACTGTGGAAAGTGTTCAGACTTTTCTTGCCGTGTTATGGGGTACACTGAAGCCCCTGGTGAGCTGAATGTACCAAGGTGGACGGGTGCAATATGTAATAAATAAGAAGTCAAGGGAAAAAGGTAAAGGAATGTAATAATAAGCTGACGTTGTACATTATTTTCTATTGTTTATTTAAATAATATGTCAAAGCGTATGTATACAAGTAGTGCGATAAGCAAAATAGGACTGTTTGACATGTCCTAGCCAAGGGCAAGCTTTCGTGTGGGTATGTAAAACAGGTATAACGATCAATATCAGAAACCACCTGGGGATTCCCTTGTATTCCGAAGCTTCTTGTCTCCTTGGTGTTTCCATCCCGTTATGGCTCCGATAGTCTGACTATCGGAAGAGCCTCCCGAAAATAGGGACCTGAAAAGAAAAGGTGTGAGGTTATACGGAACCTGCGGTGGTTGAGCCGCATTGTGGGCCGTGTCGTAGCCGTGCCTCCGCCTATGCCCATGATATTTTGATTGCGTAATTATGTACGTGCGGCACAAATTTCACCTCTTGACTGGGACTAGGACGGAGGCCGAATTGCTAGTCGAGCTCTGGACGTGCCAGACGATCCTGTTGCAGGGTACTCCGGACTCGCTTGACGGTGTCCGGGGGCTTTATCACCGAATTAGCGGCCTGCCTAAGAAGGTTGCTTTGTACTTCTGCTGCGAGGGCCGTAGTGTGCTCCTCCATACGGAGCGAGCGCTGTGTGTTTCCATTAACTGTTATAACCCCATGAGGTCCTGGCATTTTGAGCTTGAGGTATGCATAATGCGGTACCGCATTGAATCTGGCAAATGCGGTTTGTCCAAGCAGTGAGTGATAGCCACTGTGGAAGGGGACGATATCGAAGATTAACTCCTCACTTCGGAAGTTGTCCGGAGATCCGAAGACTACTTCCAGTGTGATTGAGCCTGTACAACATGCCTCTACACCTAGTATTACACCTTTAAAGGTGGTTTTGGTGGTTTTGATCCTGGAGGGATCGATGCCCATTTTGCGCACTGTATCTTGATAAAGCATGTTCAGGCTGCTACCATCGTCCATAAGGACTCGTGTGAGGTGGAATCCATCAATGATGGGGTCAAGGACCAATGCTGCTGAACCACCATGATGGATACTAGTAGGATGGTCCCTGTGATCGAAAGTAATTGGACAAGAAGACCATGGGTTGAATTTTGGGGTGGCTGGCTCCATCGCATAGACGTCCCTTAGTGCACGCTTCCGTTCCCGGTTGGGAATATGGGTTGCGTATATCATGTTCACCGTTTTCACCTGGGGAGGAAACTTCTTCTGTCCTCGTGTGTTCGGCGGCCGGGGCTCCTCGTCATCGTCGCTATGCAGCCCCTTTTCCTTATTTTCGGCGTTCAACTTGCCAGCCTGTTTGAACACCTGGCATTCTCTGTTGGTGTGGTTGGCTGGTTTATCGGGGGTGCCGTGAATTTGACACGAGCGATCGAGTATGCGGTCCAGACTGGATGGGCCCAGATTGTTTCTTTTGAATGGATTTTTCCGCTGACCGGACTTAGAGGCACTGAATCCGGCATTGACTGTCGTGTCTTCGGCATTGTCGCTATTGTTGTGACGCTTGTGTCTGTTGCGTCGTGGCTTGCCGTTGCTTTCTCTGGCTTCTGAAGTGCCATGATTTCTTGATGTGCTATTGCTACGAGCTAGCCAGCTATCCTCGCCCACACAAAAGTAGGTCATGAGTGTTGTGAGGGCTGCCATGGACTTCGGCTTCTCTTGGCCGACGTGTCGGGGGAGCCACTCATCGCGGATGTTCTTCTTAAATGCTGCTAAGGACTTGGCATCCGGACCGTCGACAATTTGGTTCTTTTTAGTTAGGAACCGAGTCCAGAATTTCCTAGCTGACTCTCCGGGCTGTTGGGTTATGTGACTTAAGTCATCAGCGTCCGGTGGTCGCACAAAAGTGCCTAGGAAGTTGTCAAGGAATGCGTCTTCCAGGTTCTCCCAACTGCCAATGGAGTTTGCCGGCAAGCTATTCAGCCAATGTTGAGCCGGTCCTTTGAGCTTAAGTGGGAGGTACTTGATGGCATGTGGATCATCACCGCGGGCCATGTGAATGTGGAGAAGGAAATCTTCAATCCATACCGCGGGGTCTATTGTACCATCACATGATTCAATGTTTACGGGTTTAACCCCTTCTGGGAATTCATGATCGATTACTTCATCAGTGAAGCATAGGGGGTGTGCGGCGCCTCTATGTAGGGCTACATCATGACGCAGTTCAAATGAGTCTGGTCTGTTGTATTCAGCCTGGCCGTACTTGGTTTTAGTATATCCGGCGTGACGGTCATCATCACGCATTGTGGCGCGCCCCCGTGATCCGTAGATCGATCTTGACTGTCCTGCTTTGTTTTCCAATACGTCTCGCTCGTCCTACGTGTAGCCCCGGGCCTTAGTGTATTGTTTGATTGGCGACGGGGTGTGGGCTGGTGTTCGGGCGGATACGCCGCTTTGTCTAGGCCACGAGGTGGCCGGTCAGCCGCATCGTGCACTGGTAGTGTAGGATTTAATGCCTCCTTCTCGAGTTGAGGTAGCAACCTACGCTTTGGGTAAGTTTTGGTTGGGCACTCGAGTCCGTATTCCTCGGCTGCCAGGACCTCAGTCCATCTATCAGTTAGCAGATCTTGATCAGCTTGAAGCTGCTGCTACTGCTTCTTCAGGCTTTTTGCAGTGGCTATAAGCCGGCGCTTGAAGCGCTCCTGCTCGACGGGATCCTCGGGCACGATGAATTCTTCGTCACCAAGGCTCACTTAGTCTTCGGAGAAGGGCATGTAATTGTCATCCTCTGATTCTCCATCTGTTGCCTGTTCCTTAGGGCTAGCTTGCCCAACCTCCCGCTCGGCCTCCTCGAAGCCTAGCTGGGGGGGGGGGGTTGTTTTCGTCTTCGGCACCATCCGGATTACTATCGTCTCTTGTGCCGGAATCGCTATTTTCGCTATGGCGGGGTTTAGATTCCTTCTCACGAGGATTATCCTCCATTGCCTCATCACCATTGCTTTCTTTGGGAGTGTCCACCATATATATATATCATATGATGAGGTGGCTATCCAGCGCCCTGTGGGCGGTGGTTCTGGTTCTTCTCCTGCATCATCGTCCATATCGTCGATGTCTTCGGAGTTGAAGTCAAGCATATCGGTTAAGTCATCGACAGTGGCTATTAAGTGGGTGGTGGGTGGGGAACGAATTTCTTCGTCGTCCGCTTCCCACTCAAGCCGTACATAGTTCGGCCAAGAATCCGCTGACAGAGAGAGAGAGAGAGACCTCAATGAGTTTAGCACATCGCCCAAGGGCGAGTGCTAAAAGATATCCATAGAGGTAAACTCCATGATCGGTGCCCAATGAGATTCGATAGGCACGGACACACACGGTTCGGAACCTATAGCCGTAGCCGAGCCCAAGGGTTCAATGACACAGATCTTTTTGGAGGTGAAGAGTGTGTTCGGCTCTAGCGTCGATGAGTGTGTGGTCTCCGTGGCGGGGTCTATCCACCCGTCCTCGGATGGCACAATTTGTTTCGAATTAAGAGCCGGAGCAGCCGTAGGTGTGATCTCCCGAACACCGTCCGATGGCAGATCTAAGTCATGCTCGTCGTGACTGTATGGCGCACCTAACATGGGCTCGAATCCGTCGAAGATCAAGTCTCCGCGGATGTCGGCACCAATATCGGCAGTATAGTTCAAGCTTCCAAACCTGACCTGATGGCCAGGGACGTAGCTATCAATCTGCTCCAAATGGCCAAGCGAGTTGGCCCGCAGTACGAAGCCACCGAATATGAAGACTTGTCCGGGGAGGAAAACCGCACCCTGGGTCACATCGTTGCAGACGATTGAAGGAGCCATCAAGCCTTATCATGACGACACAGTGGAACTCTCAATGAAAGCACCAATGTCGGTGTCAAAACCGGCGGATCTCGGGTAGGGGGTCCCAAATTGTACGTCTAAGGCTAGTGGTAACAGGAGGCGAGGGACACAATGTTTGCCCAGGTTCGGGCCCTCTCGATGGAGGTGATACCCTACTTCCTGCTTGATTGATCTTGATGATATGAGTATTACAAGAGTTGATCTACCACGAGATCGTAGAGGCTAAACCCTAGAAGCTAGCCTATGATTATGATTGTTCTTGTCCTACGAACTAAACCCTTCGGTTTATATAGACACCGGAGGGGGCTAGGGTTACACAGAGCTGGTTACAGAGAAGGAATCTACATATCCGGATTGCCAAGCTTGCCTTCCACGCAAAGGAGAGTCCCACTCGGACATGGCACGAAGTCTTCAATCTTGTATCTTCATAGTCCAACAGTCCGGCTAAAGTATATAGTCCGGCTTTCCGAGGACCCCTTAATCCAGGACTCACTCAGTCGTCCTCGGCGACAGCTCTTACCCACTGCTGGCACATCCGATCAGCCTGCCTTGTCGTTCTCTCCCAAGCACCGCTGGCGAGGGAGGGCCTATGACCCCTTCTTTCTTGATGATGTAGTATGGGCAGATCCGGCCTCCTGTTGCCCACCTTGCGACATCCCAGCGACCATCAGGTATAACTTCCTTCGAAACCGGCCTTGCTCTACTTCCCGAGCTCCTGACGTCGCTGCATTTGTATCATTTACTATTTCTCAGGCCCCCTCGTAGATAGGATCGATCGGCTGTTCGAAAACCACCTATTTTTTTATGGTTAAGAGGTAAAACTAGTTCATGCACTCAAATCTAGTACTATTTGGTTCAAACAAGGAAGAAAGGGGGTGGGGTGGGGGAAGATTTGTTCTCTGAATCTAGGACTTGGTCGAAAGAGGAAATAATGGGGGCGAAAAGTAGTAGAGACTGGCTATCCAACTAGTCTCTAGGTCTAATAGGGAAATAAAGGGAAACGATGTACAAACTCAATATAAACCCGATCTATTGGTTGAAAAAGGAAAGAAAGTGGGGACTGGGGGACAAGTCAATAGAGTAGGTCCAGCACTAGATTTGCTAGCATCACACAGTATAAGGTGGCTATATCAAACAGAAATGGGACCAACCCAGATATCCTGTTCTGATGTTTGTTGCCCCGAGCCACTCTTATGTAATGCCACTGGTAAAATGTAGCAGTCGCACTACTAAAAGTAAGAACACGTTAAACCAATGTTGTTTTCAATGTAATTCCTCTAGTAATATGAATCAATGGCACTTTTTTACATGTCTTGCTAAATTTCCCATTAAGATAAGTTGGTTCTTTTCGTTAGAAATGCAACTGTCCTGGTCCGCCTACTCTCCTGTGCCCAAAGTAATGTCGTATTTAACGGTTATCATAGTTAATCCTAATGCCCACACTAATATCTAGCAATGCCACTGCTTTAGAAATTGCTACTATCCTTGTAGGATTGCCATTCAGATAAGGAACATGCTTCTTTTCATTTGATGCATGTTTCATCACTTGTTAGTCACCCTCCTTTCCACCTTTTTGTGCAAACAGAGATATACATTTCACGCTCGATCTAAGTTGAACTGCGCAAATGATATCCAAATTATAGTTGAACATTCCAGGAGCTTCACAACCAACCTTAATGTTGCTCAATTTATTGCAACTAATGAAGAAGAAGCTCTGTGGGTTTCGTTTTCTGATGGAAATGGAACCGGGGCTAGAGCCCTTTTCTTAAAAAAATGAAGAAGAAGCTGCTAGCTCACGGGACATTGCTTCATTTTAGGTGAACTACACCAAAAGGTCCCATGAATTGAATCATCCATGTTGGTGACTGAAAGAGCCAGCTTCAGCATCCCAGTCTAAGCACTTCGGCCTCCATCCTTGCGATGCACGGTACACCTCGTTTGCCACCTGCTCAGCCCTAGTGTCACTGGTAAAATGAAGTAATAATATAGTTAAAATAGAGCGAGTGTCCTCTCTATCATTTCATTTCCAATGTAGATAAAGAAAGTGCTTCTCTTTGTTAATGTATGTTTCATCAACTAGTCCCATTGTTTATGTTTAAGCGTTTCTGCAAACTGGGGTGCTTAATTTCAGTTGATCTGTACAAAAATAGAGATTTGAATGTCTCAAGGCGCCTCCTTGTACTATCGTTGTACACAGATGTTCATACTGGCAAAAGGTGTATCTGGGTGACTTGGGACGATTTCCAGTATGAGGCGTCACAGGGCCCGTCTCGCCCTCGCAGCATGGCATACTATGATACTATTGCAATATTTTCTTCTATTTATTTTGTGTGTTTCATCAACTAGTGCCACTATAATGTAATCATGCTTTTTCATTATCTATGCAAATAGGGTTATTCAGCTGCATTTTGGTGGAACTGCACAAATGTACATATGGAACCGGCATATATGCAGAGTGCGAGGTGTGCCAAGTACAAATTACCGACACCAACCATGCTGCATGCATGCATTGGCATCCACCACCACCAGTGGGATGTGTGGCGCTCTCTGTGGAAGGATCTTTCTCGGTAGCAAATCCTCTAACCAAATAATAGTATCTTATATTGCCAGTTTTCTAGGGAGTACTCTTTTCTGAAAGAAGCACCAATCTATTTTTCTTTATTTGTACACTGTGTCACAACTTTGACCAAAAGGTCCAGAGCTTTTTTAGGGTGATTGGCGTAGTACTCGGAGACTGGTTGTAAGCATGATTTTCATTAGCTGTCACACTGATTGTAAACATGAGCAGGTGGAAGATTAGGTTAGTGCGAAGCTTACTTTAAACCCTACCGCCACCGTTGAAATGAGGTGAGCATCGAGGGAACCATGGAGAACGGTGGGGAAGCGACATCGCGCCATCTGGCCTCCTCTTGCGGTGCGAGAACGAATACTCATGTGGCTCTGGCTGGCTCAGCACCGTCACGAACGGCACACCATACGCGATCGATTCGTTAGCCTCTGGGTGCTCGACCTTCGACCTGTACGCCCACCACCTCCGCCTGACTGTCGCCTCGGGCGAATCTGTCTGCTCCATCGCCCAGAGGAGATACTCGATGAACTCGAAGGACTGCGGCGTGACTGCCGCCGAGGAGTACATGTACATCGCCGCCCTCATCGCCGTCGTCTCGCTCTTCCGCATACATTGCCACATGGCCCACACCGTCCTCGAAATCTCCCACTAATTGTCAAACCAAGTAAGGATCTCCTTCAACCTGGCTAACTTTGCCTGGTCGCCGCTGGTGATCTGCCTGATTCGCTGCTGCATCCTCTCCATAGATGTCCTTCTGAGTGGTCCGGTGCTAGCTTTGGAAGATGGGAGGAGAGACGGTGGTCTTGCAATAGAGAAGAGGGAGAGGCGAGACGGTGGTTTTCGAATGGAGATGATGGAGAGGAGAGGAGGTGGTTTTTCAACGGAGAAGATCAGAAGAGCGAGAGGCGAGACGGCGGTTTTGGAATGGAGATGATGGAGAGGAGAGGAGATGGTTTTGCAATGGAGAAGAGGGAGAGGAGCGTGCGGCAGCGATTTAGGATTCGACGAGAGGGCCGGCACGCTGTGACTGGATCAAAATCAAAATCAATTTACCCTTTAATTAAGAAAGCGACCCCACATTAACTAGTCTCCCTTTTATTCTGGGTCATAATTGACCATGATTTTTGCACATAAAATATATGTTATACATTGCAAAAATAATATAATTTGAAAGTACATTCAAATATGAACCAAACGATACAATTTCTGGTGACATGCATTCACATTTTGCTTGTAAAATACAGTACGTGGTCAAACTTTGACCCAAAATACGCAAAACAACAAAAAAATACTTCCAAGACCAGCGTCACTCTTCTGCTCTTCTCCTCTTAAACCACCGCCGCTCCTCTCCTGTTCCAATCTAAATCAAGCACCGCTCCTCTCCTCTTCCATTTCAAAACCACCGCCCCTCCTCTCCTGTTCCAGTCCAAAACCAGCGTCGCTCCTCTCCTGTTCTAATCCAAAACCAGCCCTGCTCCTCTCCTTTTCCATTCAAAAACTACCGCCGGCGAGTGAAGGTGCTTTGGAGAAGTAGATCGATGGAGGAGTACAACTGATACGTGAGGATCGCAGACGGCAACCCTGTAAAGCTAGCTAGGATGTTGGAGATACAGTCTTGGTTTGACAACAAGGACCAACTAGCGGTGACGGCGACATCCATGGCCAAATATCTGCAACAGAGCGAAAAGGCAGCGATACTCCCGGAGGGAGTCACGCGGGAGTACATAGAGCTGCTCCTCTAGGCCATGGAGCAAACAGATTCACCGAATCCGATCATGAGGGAGCGGTGGTGGGAGTATCAATCCCAGATGGAGCATCCACCAGAGATTGAAGGATTGAGCATCTACAGGGTGTCGTTCGTGAGGGTGTCCTGCCAGAGCAAGCCGGTGGAGTCTTCATCGACCGAACCCAACTGCAAGAGGAGAAAAGCAGTTGGCCCGACGACGCTTCCCCGCCATCCTCTCCCTCGCTATTCAAATCATCTCATGGGGCGGCTGTCTGCCGCCGAGGAATAGGAGGGGACTGCCCCCCAGCCCAACAGTCGGGCAGGTTGTGAATTGTCAGGAGGAGCTTAGGGTTGTCAGTATTTGCAGGTTGTGAATTGTGTTTTGTGTTGTGTATTTTGAGAGTACTTTCAGATATGGATGTCTTTTGAATTTCAGATTTGTAGTATTGAGCATATGAAGTATTTTATGAATTCTAGAGATCTATTTTTAGCACTTAAAAAAATTTAGTTTCATAGGAGTATAAAAGTGCAGACAATGTGATTCTCAGAGAAGAAACTGTAAGTTTCAGTTTCAGATAAGAAACTGCAAGTTCAGTTTGAGATAAGAAACTGTAACTTTCAGAGGCAGAGCATTTATATTAACATGGCCTTTTCAAATAGGGTTAACATCATGTTGGAAGTTTTATTCATGGTCGAAAATGGAACTACCAGCCAGTTAACATCATGCTGATCAACATTCATGCATAGCACATCTTCATATGATGCATAGTCAAAAAGATATACTATTTTCAAAATGCCTACACAATGTCGAGTGTGCGAAACACAGAGAAAACGAGGGACGAAGTTTTGGCAAGTGTTGGACGTGGTGTGCGTAGATGACAATGGGGACCCACATGTCAATAAAGGCAGAGGCAAAAAATTTGGAGATATTTTCCCTGCATAGGTCGAATCGAACCCGGGCGGAACAGCTGTCGGGTAGTGTCACTTGGCCACTAGGCTAGTTCAGTAGTTTCATTAATAATAAGGCACTTCCTCAGGTGATCGGATCCCCTCCTGCGCCTTTGTGCGCTCGCCACGACGCCGCTGTCTGTCATTGTGAACATGCTGAACAAATGAGAGGAATCTGGAGAGGACTATACGTGGAGAGGCGGACAGTCGGGACCCACCGGGTCTATGGCCGTACGCAAGCAAGTGCCTCATCGAAAAAATACTTCCTCCTAATGCTATACTGACATTGGGGCCCACGGGTTTGTCAACATAGTTACATTTTTTTAGGTGCTTCAACGTAGTTACTATAGGAGATAAATTCACAACAAAGCCGGGGAGCTGGCAGGTATCATTTATTATCAAGTATCAGCTGGGTTTTGGGCTACCCCGTCTAGGCTTTCATTTTTAACATGCGCAGCCCACGACCTCGGATGGGAGGTCCATAGGCCTGTTTGTATTTTCTTCAGGGCCGTCATGTATCGACCGGCCTATGGACCTCCCATCCGAGGTTTTATTTTTCCTGAAACATCGGCAGCCCAATTTATGTATTATTTTGAAGAAAACACATAGATCTGTTCTATTTTTCTATATAAGAGTAGGAACGCCACGTCCAACTTATGTTTCCCTTCTAACTATATTATATATATTTAAATTATTTTATATGTTATTATATATTATTTTTATTGTCATCATATATTTAACAGAATACTTACATATGTAAGAAAACAATATCCCACATCTTATTAACTTATAAAAATAATTTCTTAACAATAAAATCCTGGATTGTTTTGCCACGAAAATCCTAGTGATTGTGTACAAAAGCTTGGTAAGATTTAAGGACGAATGTAATAATATCATTATTATTTAAATATATTTATAACAAAATGCTCAGCCCCTTTTTATTTTTTGATAACATTGCTAGCCCAACCCAACATTATAATTAGAATCAGCCCAGCAAAATCATGTATTTCGAGAAAGTGCAAATGGCCTGTAATTTTTTAGGAAATAAAATAAATGGGCCCCATGGACACTACATTATTTCTTCACCCAGCCCAGCTAATGGACTGTAATTCAAAAAAATCAAATTGACTGTAAATTCTACCACGCAAAAAAAATACTGTAAATTTTGAAAAAATTGGTTGAACACGTGCAACATTTTTGGAGGCTGAAATGTGGGCCAATAGGTCAAAGCCAACGCAAGTCATTGTCAATTTAGTCAACTAATGATTCTGACATGTTAGCCGTTGGATTTACATCCAACGACCGGCATCCATCGTCAATCTCTCGTCTTCTTCCTCCAGCGCCGCCGGGACCACCTCCCGCCTCATGCTGCTAGCAGCTCTGCTTAGCATGCCATCCCTCCACCCCTCCACACCTCCTGTTCTTCTCCACTGACTGCCGAACCACACTGCACTAGAACCAGTTAACCCTCGTACACCTCTCCATCTGCGACTCTACTCCTGCGTCTTCCCATCTTCGGCTCGTTGCTGTCCGGGGCCTCTCCGTCGTTCACCACCTTGGATGCGCTTGGCGTGGCGTGGTCCACGTGGTCAACGAACAACACCATCAGAAGTAGACTGTGCGTGGAGAGGCTGACAGCTGGGTCCACGGCCGCACACAAGGAAATGCCTCCTTATTACACGCAAAATAATGATTCCTCCACCTGACATCTGGTACCCACCGGAAGGGCCTCTGTATTTCGTGAAAAAAACATGCCCACGCTGACAGGTCGGACCCACCAGCTATCTTCTCATGCAAGGAAGTGCCTCCTTATTATGCACAAAAAAATGAATACTCCCCCTGCCAGCTGGAACCCAGCATAGTGGGAGGCTGACTTGTGGGCCTACCAAGTTGACGGGGACGGAGGGCTTTGTCAACTTAGTCAATATGAACGATTCTAGCTCCTGTTATCGTACGATGTTCGTCCAACGGCCGTAGTGCTTCTTCAACCTCTGGTATTCTTGCTCCAGCCGCCCAAACCAGTGCCGGTCATGCCGCGTGCTCCTGCCTCCCGTGGCCGGCTGTGATGCCACGGAGGCCTCACCGCCCCCTACAACTCCCACCGCTGGCCAAGTCATCCCTCTACTCACCCACACACCAGTTATTCTGTGGCGACGGCAGCCTCACACCGCAGCCCAACCAGTGAACCCACGTACTCCTCTCCGCGCGGGCTTCCACTGTCGCGTCTTCCCCGGCTCCGTGTCGTCCCCTTCCTAGGCATCGCCGTCATCCACCGCCCTGGTGCTCTCCGTTTGGCGTGGTCAACATGGACAATGAACGATTTCCATTGGAGTATTGTACGTGGAGAGGCTGACAGCTGGGTCCATGGCGGCCGCAAGGAAGTGCCTCCTTATTACAGGCAAAATAATTATTCCTCGACCTGACAGCAGGGGCCCACCAGACGGTCCACCATAATTCACGAAAAATGATTCGCCCCCTGACTGCTGGGACCCACCAGCTACATCTTCGCACGCAAGGAAGTGCATCCGGGAAAAAAAAATGATTCGCCCCCCTAACTGCTGGGACCCACCATCTACATCTTCGCACGCAAGTAAGTGCGTGATAGTCGGGACCCACCTGGTCAAAGCATACGTAGCATTGTCATTATGGTCGCAAATGTGTACGTACATACTGGTGGATGTAGAAGCACCCATGTGTCATAGTGGAGGCATGCACGTAGCATGTACACATACGTACAGCGGCCAGTGTGCAAGAAAGAAAATATGGCCACGTACGTACATAAGGGCGGGGTTTCGAACACCTACTCGCCCATACGTACGGCCAGGGCTCGTGTACATGGCTGGGTCGGAACGGAGAAACAGCGTCGTTGTCATGTTCATGGGGAGCCAACCGTCTGGGTCGGAACGAAATGCGTTATCGTGTTCATCGGGAGGGCTTGGACGGAACACGCGATGGAAATGAGGCCGGGCGGACCAAAGAACAGAGGAAACGGCCTTGTGTTCGACATGCCACGTTCGAAACGGGATTCTGTTCATCGGGAGGGGTCTGGTGTACTGCAAAACGGAGGAAACGGACTTGTGTTGGACCTCCTTCGGTCGAAACGGGGTCCTATTGATCGGCATGGTTGTGGCGTACCGCAAAACGGACGAAACAGACTTGTGTTGGAGCGCTACGATCGAAACGGAGGTCCTGTTCATCGGGAGGGGTGCGGCGTACTGCAAAACGGGACTCCACGGGATACTGCTCATCTCCACCGTCGACCTCCTCCAGCCTCCACGGGCTACTGTTCATCCATCGTCGACCTCCTCCAGCCTCCACCTACGACTGTTCATCCACAGGCTCCTGTTCATCCAGCCTCCACCGTGCGCTACTCCACCGGCTACTGTTCAACCACCCCTCTCCACGGGCTCCTGTTCAACCACCCCTCCATGGGCTACTGTTCATCCACCCGTCCACCATCTACTATTCATCCAGCCCTCCATGGGGACCTGTTCATCAAGCCCCAACCGGCTCGATCGATCGGGGTCCTGTTCATCTAGAGGAAACACCACGGGGTCCTGTT
>NC_041381.1:546964308-546965549 GCF_002162155.2 Triticum dicoccoides | reverse complement strand
TGTTCATCCAGAGGCAGCATCGATCGGCTTCAGTCAGCAGCAGTAGCGAAGGAATCGCTCGATCGGGTTCAGTTAACAGACATCGATCGATCGCTCGGGTTCAGTAATGCGTAGCCTGCAGTGCAATCGCTCGGCTTCAGTTAGAGCCCAATGCCTCGCTCGGGTTCAGTTACAGCCCAACGCCTCGCACACACGCGCGTACGTGTATGAGAGGCACGCGCATCGCTCGGCCCCCGACCACCCACCGCTACCGGGAACTCCCCGAAATTTTCCTCGCCCTAGCTTCTACCATGGTTTTTACCATCATGGACGGCCCAAAGAATGTCATGCAGCTGCATCTCCGGCCCGCCCAGGACAAAAAGCCCATTTTCTCTCATGATTTTTTGTCATGGAAGTAGGAGCCCGCCACATCTATGATGATACCGGGTTTTGTCACAATTATCATCATAGAAGTGTCATAAGTATGACAGAAGAAAATTTCGTTCGGCCCAAAATGTCACGGATGTGTCTTTTTTTGTAGTGATATATACTTCCCCTCTTCTCTTCTCACCGTCCATGCCCCCCTATGTCCAATACGGTTCCACTCAGGTGCACACTCCTGCCCCTCTTTTCATTGATCTCATACTCATACACTCCTCCCCCCTCGACATGGTAGGCCTCTCGCACCACCTCCTAGCTGCACCCCTCTCCCCCTGTCTGTCTCTCCCGGCCTTATTTGCTTCTAACACATGCAGGCGTATATACGTACTGATCTCCCTACATATATCGAGGTCTACTATAATTCGTTTTCCCCATGCACCGATACACTTACCTCGCTAGTTATGTCTCTCCCTTTCTCGGAAACACGATGGTTGATCTCCCTATGTAGTTATGTATGCTTACCACAACCATATCGTCTCCCCTCATCATCCTTGCATACCTCCCGACCCGTCTCTCACACGCACATGCATAGACAGATAGACATCCCCCGCCCTCTCTTATTGATATTTCACTCGTACCCTCCATTTGTCTAGCAAGCCTCTCCCACCATTTGTGAGATGCCACTCCACCACCAACCCTCCGACGCTCTACCTTTTTCTTTCTCCCAACCTTATTCCTCTGCTACACATATCCATGGATGTCGATCGATCTCCCTCAATACATAGCTAGGTCTCTCTCCTTCCCCACACATATACTAGTCGATCGGTCTCTACCCCCTCCCCTCCCCCCCCCCACACACACACACCGATAGTCGAACGTTG
>NC_041381.1:546930502-546964087 GCF_002162155.2 Triticum dicoccoides | reverse complement strand
GAACGTTGTAGGTAGGTATCCATGCCACGGAGAAAAACCGCACCTCTGCCCTCTCAATTTCCAGTAGGCCAACCGGCCTGTATCTTTGACATGGTCAAACACAAATTCGATGGCACTCTTTATCGATCGCACGGCCACACACTTCATCCCTGTTTTCAATTCTATCGATATCTCACGCCCATGACTCCGTTTCACACACATTGCATATGTTATGTTTTTCTGTTTGAGATATCATCAACACATTGCCTTTGTTTCGCACAAACCATCTCTCTCACTCCCACCCACGTACGTACCTGCACCTAAAGAAGAGGTGCACGCAGGACGCACGTACTCACGTCTCGTTCCCGGCCACACCCGCGCGGCTACACGGAGGAGTTCATTTCTGTATGAAAAGGCAGCCCACATGATAATTTGACGCGTGCAACGGTTGTTTACTCGAAGGAGGGTCGGGTACCACGCCTAGACGGAACAAAGTTCGACTTGACGCATTAGTATTAAACAAAGATATATATTCCTCAATGGCACATACAGAATATAAAACGATTGCCATGGGGAAAATGGAAAAATGGGTATGTCCCTCGTCACACCATCTCACACAAGGCGGCAGTGGCCTCTCTCTCTCTCAGCGTTGGTCAGTGATCCGGCCGCATCCCGTACGCCGGCGGAAAGGGTGGATGTGCATCGTCTCTCCGTTCGACGGTGTTGAGGCAGCACGTCCCGATCTACGGTACCCGCCATTCTCTCTGACCAAGCTCCGGCACGGTAAGGCCTTTGCAACTTGCTCGCTGCCGCAGTATGGGCAGATCCCGGCCGCCGGCGCCCTCCTAGTAACATCCTGACGACCCTCAGGTACAGCTTCCTCCAGCCTTGCTCCACTGCCCATCTTCCCACATTGCTGCATGTCAATCTTCTTTAGTTGTTTTCTTAAATCGTATCTCGGCCGGCGTACTTCCCATCTTGCAATCTCGTCCTCAAACCATTTTTGATAAACCACCATGTGCTATCTTTCCCTTATTACATGGAATATGATTCTTTTTTGTCGGCATATGTGTCTTCAACTTGTGTTATTGGGCAGTAATTGTTTCCTTTCTACCTCCTTTTGCAAACAGGCTATCCATTTTCACCTCGTTGCTATTGCGACCTTTTGGTGAACTGCACATATCACTTTTTTCTTAATAGTGTTTTGTGCAGTTCCGCTAAAATGTCACACGGGCAACGTTTTTACATTTCTGTGGGACTGCAGAAAGGGAGATTGGTTTTACTATCCTCCTCATCCAACTCCGTGCCTAATCTTCTCCAACAAGAAGTTAGTCCTAAAGAGATATCGTAGAGGTGATCGGCTTCTATTTATGTGTGTTATGTTTCATCATCTAGCTCCACTATTATTGTAATCACACTGACAGGATATCTTTGCAAACAGGGATGGTCCGCTCGATTTTAGTGGAGCTGCACAAAATGATCAGATTGTGGTGTCCTCCATACACCTCTTTTTTGGCTACAAAGCTGGGTGAAACTAGCTGCCAAGCAATGAACACTGTGTCAAGGAAATGGAGCCATGCCTACAAACAACATCGATCAATTATATTTTTTTTGTATTTGTACACCTTCTCACAACTTTGTCTTCAGTTGTGATGTGAATATTGGTGCTGATATGCGAACCATTGAGATGCATTAGCCATGGTAGCCATGGTAGTTTCATTTGTATTTGATGGAATGTTGTAACGAGATAATCTTGAGGCAAGACACAGGAATCCTAAGTTGAAACCTTCATAGCATCACAGTACAATTTCATTAAAATTATGCGTACATATAAACAAATCCTGAAGGATTGATAGCAATGCCAGAAACAATTCAACTTCGTTTCACCGACATGTTGGACACCCTTCATCCGGCTCCACCTGCCATGCAGCAATATTGAGTGCACAACACAACTGCAAGGAAAGATTCACCCCGGTCGTTGCGCCGCAATAGTAATGACTAGTGAGCAGTCAAATCACAAAGCCCCACCTTTGCCATAGTAAGTTGCTCGAACGAAGCAACCATCATTTCTCTGTTCCTTGAATCCGCTGGTACTCCCATATTCCCACAGTAATAAGTTGCTCGGGCGGATCAACCATCATTTCACATTTCCCACAATAAGTACTAATACCTCCTTTTTTACTCTAGAAACAACCACACGCGAATATTGGACGGTAGAAGCACAGCAACCGAACCAAAAATTCAATAGTATGAGAATAACTTTGAACGTAAGCCATTGACACTCTATCCAATGGTCATAGTTGGAAAATCCAAACAAAATCAAGCATTGGATCAACTCTTTTAGCACTTAGATTGTTGTCTCCTGCTCAACCGCCTGCCCACCTAGCCCACCTATATATCCGCTCTTGTGTGATGACCACAGGAGCTATCCATTCAGATTGTATGTTAAAAAATAAAGGTCGATAACTAATGGGGCAAACTTTCAAAAAAATAACTAATGCGGCACCTCGGGCCAACGCAGCCAGATCGCATTTTGCACGAGAAATTACACACCATGTTTCGTTGACATGTGGTCTCGTTCCAACATGTCAGTGAGACGACGATGAGTCCTTTTCTACTAGTATTTCTGAACGGACGTGTAGGCCGGGGCGCCTCTTTGTGTACCGTGGCAAACTGGCAACCGTCCACCAACTCTTTGCCTTTCCCTCTTGATTTGGAACTGTTGTCGCATGCTCTTCCTCCCTCCTCCATTTGCCTTCACCCTTCCTTCTGCCATTGTTCGATCGTCTTCTCCATGGAGGGAATAGGCCGGAAACGACCCTGTTATTCTTGCCCCGATCTGAAAGATGACGTAGTGGAGGAACTCATTGATCGGTGCGACGTCATCACCTCAGCTAGCATGGTAGGTTCGTTCAAGACCATTCTTGACTCAACTAATAACATCATTACAAGGAACCCAAGGGTCCAGGAGCGGTTTGATCTCACATATCTTCTTCGCCATGACCCTGATGACTAGCGCGGGGACGATGGAGGCCTCGCCTTGTGCAAGTTGATGCCGCTTGATAATGATACGTATGATGTTAAGATGCCATCGCTTGAGGGAAAGGATTGGGCAGGCGCAAATGGAGATTGGGTTGTTTGCATTGGGTACAACTGCGAGTGGGAACTTGTGAATGTGTACACTTGTCACCGGGTTCCACTTTGAAAAATCTCAGCAGACTGCCAGAGGTTGAGCACACCGGTATTCTACGCACGTTCAAATACGATCATGGTGACTGTATTCTACGAAAGATAGCAATTTGTTGAGTTCCCAACTGCTCTTGGAATTACAAGAACTATGAAGTTGTTGCTATCTTCAACAAGCTTGTTGCCGTCCTTTGTGGTTCGACTCGATGGATATTGCACAAAAATCAGTTTCTATACACGGATGTGTACTGTGATGCAATTCAATACGAGGGTCTTGTGTTTGCTTCCACCAGTGATGGCACTGTTTTTGCATGGGATCCTCGTAGTTTCAGTACATTTTTCTTCCACCATAATTATAATTGTTTCATCCACATGCATGCGGGTTAGCAAGTTTCCCTTTACTAATTAACCTTCTTCTTGTGTTTCCAAGGTCCTGTGAACATTCCACCACATATACTTGAAAAATTTTATAACCAAGGGGGAGATGACGATGGTGATGATCACGAGCATGAAGATGAGCAAAACTTATATACTCAGTGGCGCATGGCAACTAATTCCGATGGGTCACCTCTTCTTGTCTGTATACAGCGCACTGAGTTTGTTACTACTGAGGCAGCACGTGTTGTCTCCCATGGTCGCACTCTCCGGACCTATTCCAACACTCTTTGCATGGTATTCGGGATGGATACTAGTGTGCTAGTGCCAACACCTTCTCCCTGGTACAGTATTGATAGTCTTGGATAAAACTCGCTCCTCCTTGGACAAAACTATCTGATGATGGTGAAAGGCGATCCAACTGCTGTTGACACAACATTACTACTATTTATGAGAAGCAACTATAGACATTTGGGTGGTTCCCTACCCTGGTACTGATATACTAGGCCGCTTCAGCCCGGATGATCAGTCATGCCTTGGTCTCGAGATGGACAATAGATGGCCTGTCCCAGAGAATCACTTGTGGTTCAAAGCAAGTGTTTCCAACGCCGAGGATTGGTTGAGTTGAATTTCATTTCATTGCTTGTTATTTGTTGTGCGATGAAAACTTTAGTATTTATAATGTATCCTCGTTGTCGATGTGGGTTGATGACCTGTTGTATGTAATAAAATGATATGCCTGTGATAAACTTACTAAATTTATGAATGGCTTTCGAGTCACTTCTTTGAGTCAGTGTTGCGACGATGCAAAAAAATATTTTCCGAATACATAATTGTACGTGCATTGCAATAGGTTATCGGATGAGGCCAATCAACAATATTGTACACTATTTGTACTAGCTTCACATGCTTCGCGCGTCGGGCGGGTGTTTTTACTGCCATATGTTAA
This sequence comes from Triticum dicoccoides, assembly GCF_002162155.2. Lineage (NCBI taxonomy): Eukaryota > Viridiplantae > Streptophyta > Magnoliopsida > Poales > Poaceae > Triticum > Triticum dicoccoides. Next base: position 546,959,598 of record NC_041381.1, on the reverse strand, counting down.
TGTGTTCACTGTACGTAACCAGCACCTCGAACCCTCGATACTACTAGTACTATATAAGTAGTAGGAGTAGTAGGGTGGCATGGGCCAGAACAAGCATTCATGTCCAGGAGTACGGCACATGCCACCAGCATGACTTCCATCTGACACCATATTTCTTGGAGTCTGTGCTAGAGCAATCTTTTCAACCTCGTCGTTTCTCTAACTCAGCCACCACACGGCGGGCGAGGTGGGGGTTTGTCGATAGTCGGTTTCCTCAACTGCGGTCCCACTTGTAAGGCCAACTCCAACGCAAGACCCCAAATGGACCTCCGTTTTGCCCGGATTCTGTCTGTTTGGGTAGGGCAATGGGGTCGTGTGTAGGCCATTTCTCGGATGCGGTGGCCGTGTGCCGAATGTTCGGTCGCATCCCGGCCGCGTACATTTTTCTTTGCAAACACATATCTTTTTTTCATCATTTATTTTTTGGTACATGGAAATTCATCACCAAAATTTTGACTAGAAAAGAAAGACCAAAGAAAACAAGAACCACAAGAATACATTTTAGAAGATATCCACCTTCCATAACTGCTCTTGAGTTGGATTAGTGCCTTCTCGATGCATTCATTGTTGATCTGCAGAGGCTCGATCTCGCGTGCTTCTTTCTTCTTCGAGTGTAAAGAAGTAGACGTTTCTTCCTCGCATCTAGTCTCATGTCTAGCCTCTATTCTATCAACAAGTGCACTAGTCTCATCTCTAGCCTCTATGCTAGCTGAAAGTGCTAGAACATCTACTAAATTGTGCTCTATTAATATATCGATGTACTCTTCTTTCCAATACCAAAACTTGCATCCATTCTACACAATAAAAATTTAAGTTAGCACAACTAGTCTAATCCGAGAGCACAACCGAAGATTTGGTCGGGTTCTTCCTCCTTTTACCGACATGTGGGACATCCAGCATCCACGTCGTGTCATGCAAGAAAATAGAGTGGTAGTTGAAGCCACATGATGTGCATCTTGGGTTAAACTGTAAATAGAATCTTACTACTCTTGAGTAACTCCAAAAGCAGCCACCGAAGATCTTTATTGGATTTGTTTTTCATCACCAGCACGTCGAGGTGAAAGATGTGCAGGTTCAGTGGGTCCTCTTGCATTTTCACTGACATGTGGGACCGCGTATGAGCAAACAGACGATGGGCTCCGCGTGTCCGCAGGATGGCTGAGAAGAGAGATAGATGAGGGATGAGCACGGACTCCAGGAAATTTGTTCTACGTAACCAGCACCTTGATATTCATGTGTGGTTGTTTCTAGAATAAAAAATAGGAGGTACCCCTACTTATGTTACTCCCACTACGCCTAGCCTAAGGTTAGTAGACCATGCGCTTGGCTCTTCGCCTCTTCCGGAACTCGACGGTTCTACAGTACTAATTTTGGCAATCTGACACCAAATGAACTGTTGCACGTCCACCACTTGTAAGCAAAAGTTTCTCCTCGTGTTGCGAGCCACCGCGCACGCGTTAGCGAGGGAGAAGGCATAATCAAGCTTCTCGTTGTTCTGCGAGTTGACGGGACACATCAAAGTTATTTAGTAGGCACTCTCTCCAAAAAAGGGCTGACCATGTCATTGCTACCATTTCGTGCTCCGTCATTGAGTACATGCACTATTCACATGCCATCGAGGAGAAAAAATATTGCGTAGGTGCCGTCAAAGTGCGCGACTCACTTACGCACTGCTTATCTGATTATCTCCATTTTCTTGCATCACATGTGCACCTTGATGCTAGATGTCTCACGTGTTGGGAAAAGGATGAAGAAAGCTCACTTAAAAGAAAAGAGTTGAAGTACATAGATTCCCGAAGACCGAGAAGGACTAAGGAACCTCGCGGTGGAGTGTCTGCAAGGAACCTTGCGCATTTTCCCCTGTTTTTGCCACCTGCCCACATATAAACAAATAAAAGAACATGAACTCTTCGCTAACCACTAGAAATGATACATCAGGATGCTAAGTTGAAGATGTTTTATAGTTTATATTGATAACTACGCAACAAGCCACGCATGTAGAGGACGCATGCAGCCACGCATGTACACAAGCCAACGCACTAACTCCATCTGATCCAACTCATGCACATACACGCACAGCATGGAGCACACAACGCACGTACACAACATGTGCATGCACGCACACTCGGCCGCAGAATGCACGTGAATAACACATGCATGTGCACACACTCGGCTGCATGGAGGCATGCGCCATCTACGATGACGTCTGGTTCGTCGTGCTACAGTGAAGCTCGCACACAACAGCGCATACACATCTCTTGCAGCACCTCTTTGCCATCATTTCTCAACAACTAGTCGGAGACGAAGACGACCGCAACCTCGGCCATAGAGCTAGCACCAATGGAAAAACAGGCACGCTGCATGCACACGAGCATGTACAGAGTGCATCCCCAGTCGCCTCTACTCCTTCTGCGCATGTTGTCTATCAAGGCGGCTGCATGCCTAATGATGATATGGGTAAGATCTTCCAGGACTCAGATGATGACGAGGAAAATTATGAGACACAAGGTGATGTACATCATCAAGGTCCATGGTCAAGGGGGTGCAAAGTTCTAAGTGCTTAGATGTGCTTAGATGAGGTGCTAAGTGCATTAAATGGCTTAGTAACTCAAGTCTTCAATGCCTAGGTGCTTAGTTTATTGTTGCTAAGCTTGCTTCATTTAATTAGCTATAGACTCAAAACTGTCTTTCCACCGTTTCTTCCTGCGGTCACCAAACTAGTTTCTCTCTTCTTAATTAACTTGCCACATCATATTTTATGCCTACGTGCTTAGTAGCTATACATGGTGGAGCACTGGGAGAGGCCATGGCTGGTCATAGTGGGGAGTAACTTATACTGTAACATATTACTATGTTACTCTAAACATCTCTATAAACCGGAAAGGAGGGAGTAGTAACATAGACTAGTGTCATATGAAGAGTATGGGAGCACATGATATTTCCCCGTCCGGACCGATCCCAAGTTGGCTTCTCACCTTCTTGTCCCAACAAAAACCCCTCCCCTCTCCAGCGCGTGCTTCTCGCCCGGCGCCAGCTGAGGCCGCCTCTCCACATTGATGGCAAGTCAGGGCGACGCGACCTCTCACTACTTCCGCCGTTGAAGCGTAGCGCCAACCGAGGGCACCGCCTGCTACATGCCCGGCATTTTAGACTACACAGTGGAGAGTAACTTTAGAGTAAGTACTACAATTAGATGACATAAGCAGGCTATAAGGATTTAAATATAGTATTTGCGCTTAGTTGAAGGAGAGAGAAGAGAAGTGGATTGTAAACTTGTAGCCGGTTGTAGCAGGAGCCCCAACATACTTTGTGAGACAAAAAGTGGGGCCATTATTAATGATATAGTATTTATACTAAAGGGACTAACGAACGCCTTAATTACTCCATTTATTTTTGAGACAAACCTTGGTGGGGCTATTATTGACTTGGACGTGGGGTTTGGGGCCCAAAGGCCTACTATTATACTTGGTCTTACTTGCACGACTGACCTGACATGCTTTACCCTAGCCGCCGCTTTATCATATGGTTTCGCATTGTTCCAGATCTTAGTGCCGCCACGCAATTCTTCTCCAGTCCTCCTTCCGGCGTGCACCGCGAGACGGGATAGCAGTCCTCCGAACCCCGCCTTTCGTGATCCTGTACGGAGAGGGGCGATCAGGTTTTTGGGGAGCACACTCCTACGACTGCTGCCAGCGACGACTTCTTCAATGACAGCCTTCTTCCCTAACCTCAATAACCTCTTCATCAACGACATGAGTGACAACATCAACCACAGCGGTTCTGCTCCCGCTGTACAGTATGTGATTCTGTCCTCCTGGTTTAGTACGCATCATTACTTTGATGTTTGCAATTGTCTTCCTGATCTATTTACTGCTGATTCAGATTAAATCTCATAATAAATTTCTCATATATTCAACAATCCAATCCAAAAACCTGATTAGAGGCAATTTATTGCGAGTGGTTTTGCTGCGCTTTTGAAGCCACCTACTTTTAAGGGGGTGCAATATAAAAGGTGGCGCACAAGAGCAGTATATTGGTTTCAGATAATGTACTGCTATGATGCCACTAAGGGTAAGCCTGAGGGCGATTTTAATCCTACAATGCATTAAGCTTTTGAGAACATGGATACCCTCTTCAAAGCCGCCCTGCTGAGTGTTCTTGACCATTCCATTGTGGATTCATATATGTCGTTTGACAGCAGCAAAGACATGTAGGCTACGCTCGAGGCCACGTTTGGTCCCTCGGCCGCTGGCAACGAGTTGTACGTCATGGAGCAATTCTGTGACTACAAGATGACTGATGAGCGCTCTGTTGTTCAGCAAACTCATGAGATACAGTTACTCTCTAAGGAACTTGAGTACTTTAAGTGTGTGTTGCCGGATAAATTTGTTGCTGGGACCATCATTGCCCAGCTTCCACCTTCGTGGAACGATTTTGCTACTTCTCTGAAAAATAAGAGACATGAGTTTTCTGTTTTGGATCTCATTAGCACTCTTGATTTTGAGGATAAGTCGAGAGTAAAAGACACACGTGCTCGGGTCGCTAAGGGAGCTTCTAGTGCCCACATGGTACACGAGAAGAACTTCCAGCCCAACCAGCCCCAAAACAACAAGAACATATCTCAGGGGAAAGGCAAGTTTGATGCAAAGAACAAGCCATCACATTCTACCAACTTCAAGAACAACTCTCATAACGGGAAGGGATACAAACCTCAATTGGTAGCACCGCAAAAAATTTATATGGCTGCATCTACCTGCTGTCAGCTAACCTCATGGTGCTCCAGGTATTCCTACATTCGTAACTAGGTACAATGACCACCGCAAGATGAAATTAGCTTATTCGTACATTGACTTGTTGAATGCAGTGCGGAATGATCCTGTCATGTGTGGAGGAGCAAACAAGCAGTGCAGCCGTAGGTGGAAATCAACCAAGGACTTATGAAATTATATATAATCTTCCTCAGGCAGGTCAGTATCCCCTTCATCCAGATGATTGTATTTTGTCATGCCGAGCTATTGATATGTGCTACTGTTTTGCAACACCGTTTAAGTATAGCTACTGTTTTCCTATCTTTCGAGATTCAGGACAATGAATATGATTTCAGGGGAACTGCACAATGTGGACTCATGTTGAGTCATCTCTATTGCCTCATGTGTTTGCTGCAAATGTGTCAGCATCAATTGCAAGATGAGGCAGCTAGCTAGCTGTGGAGTTGCGAACATGCTCAAAGTGCTCGCAACATTGAGAAGAAACAAGCATGCCCAGGAAATTAATGCGTGCGCAGGGAGGCCCTTTGCTCAGAGAAGCATCGACCAATTTTCTTTATTTCGACACCTTCTCACAGCTTTGTATTGGTTATAGTATGGTGAATCATTGATATGCATAAACATGCTGAACTTTTGTTCTTCTGAATGTTAGTATGCATACCATATCTTCTGAAGCTTAGTTTAATGTGAGTGTCTGCATCCAGTCCCGCATCCTCTAATTTGGTGGATGCACACAGAGAAAATAAATCTCCTTAATTTACTCCATAACCACCCTATTAAATAGGCCTAGTAACAAACCAGGCGCATGCAGTGGCCAGCGGGCACATGCATCTTGCATGCATGGCCAGTCAGCCAAGACCATGCGCCAGCTCCAATGCAGCAACGCAAAAGAAGAGAATGGTTCTTGGGAAAAAGTGAATAGTTAGTGCAGCAGGCCTTATAAACACGAACATCACGCTCTCCCGCTTCCGTCTCCCCCCAATTCCCCCCGCTCCCTAATCTTCCTCGCTCGTCCAGAAAACCCCCGCTCACCTTCTTCCTCACTCGTACAAAAAAGCCTACTCCTCTTCTTCCAGTCCTACAGAAATCCCCAGCCCTCCTTCTTCCCCACTCGCACTGCCACTAGGCTCATCTCTGGCTACTCATCTCAAACTCGTGAGCTCGGCGTGACGCCCACAAGGAAAATGGAGTCGGCTGGCCCCAGCGCCAAGAAGATGAGGCTCCCGCCAGCAGCGATGCCGGTTGTAGATCCCGCACCCGGCAGCGCGGGAGAAGCGGCGAGCCCCCCCCCCCAACCCGGATCTGACGAACTGGTAGAATATCCGGTGGACTGCATCAGCGATCTCCCGGACGTCATCCTTGAGGAGATCGTCTCACTTCTCCCCACTAAGGATTGATGCCGCACACAAGTCCTCTCAACTCGGTGGCGCCCTCTATGGTGCACCGTGCCCCTCAATCTCGACTATCGTCAGATATCTATCCTTCCTGAATTTGATCTCCTCAGAGCCATCGTCTCTTCTCACCAGCAGGGCCTCGTTCAGTGCCTATGCATCCCGACACGCTACCTGCTGTCCATACCCGACACAGTGGACGCTTGGCTGACATCCCCTGAATTCGAAAAACTCCAGCAGTTTAAGTTGTACCATTACCACAAAAGTTTCATACCATGAACACACCAAGAATTTGTGCCCACACCACCATTGTTCGTCTCGTGGTTTTCCTCCTCTCTTCACACCGCCACCTTCGCCCGGTGCCATCTACCAGACGATCTGGTAAAGATGCTTCGACTCCCACTGCTAAAAAAACTTTCGCTTGTGGTGGTTTATCTGTCGGAGGCCTCACTGCACAGCATCATCCACTCCAGTTGCCCTGCCCTGGAGCGCTTGCTGATTGTTTTCAGAATAGAAATCCGTATCAGTTGTCTCCAAATAAAGTCGCCTCACCTTAAAAGCATTGGAATTTGTTTTAAAGGATAGCAGCTCATCATTGAAGATGCCCCTTCACTTCAAAGGTTGCTCCTTGATAATTTTTATACACCTTCACAAATAACTGTCGTCTCTGCGCCCAAACTGGACACCTTGGGTGTAATTCATGACCCGTTTAATGATCACAAGGAGTTGGTGTTTGGCTCCTTACTTTTTCAGGTACCATATATTATCATCTATAGATTTTTAATCATATGCTGCATTTTTCATTTGTGCGCATAAGTTTTATATCATCTTGGAGTACACTTTGGGTACTAATATTATGTTATATGCTCAATGAAGAGTTTGTCCATTGATGCCTATGAATGCTGCTAGATTCTGTCAAGATCATATATATCAGAATGTTTAGTTTTGATCTGGACATAATTATTGGCTTGGTGCGAAGCTTTCAATCTCTGGAGAATTTATATATAGAGGTGATGATTTCATGCACATTGAAAGAACGTATATATTGTACTAGAATTAACTATTCAGTTGTCGTTCTTTCGACATACTCTTTTTTCAGACCTTAACTGTTTTCAATCTTCATGTCTACTTAGGCAGAACCACATGGAGAAAAACATATAACCAATCGGTGGCGTAATAAGCACCAGGATTTTCTCAGTTCTCATGACATTCATTTGAGGACAATAACGATGGAACGATATGTATCCAACCAGGCAAACAGAAGCTTTGTCACATTCTTCCTCTTGAATGCGAGGTTACTATTGTCCATGAGGCTTAATTTTTACCGCAAGAGATTTCTCACAAACGGACGTGTTGAACAACAAAAAAAGAAGTTTCAGGTGGACAAATGGGCTTCTAAACGTGCTCAGCTTCTATTTAGAACAAGTTGTAGTCATCCTGAAATAATTTTTTTTTGCACAGGATGTTGATTTTATGGATCAGACTGATCCATTTGTTTGTGACTGCAAAAAAAGAGTAGTTGGGTTAGATGTTAATGCCATGTTCAATCTGGGTTTTTTCTAAAAATTTGATGAACAATTAATCCTTGGGCTTTTTGTACCATTTGTATGCTTGAGTTGCATGTTGTTACCCTCGTACTCCCCTCCACCTGCCACTACACTGCCGCATCTTCCACGGTTGCTGTTCGTTCCCGTCCGAGGCCTCGCCGTCATTCTCCGCCTTGGTTCGCTCGATGTTCCCGCCGTCGTCTGGTGTTGTCAACATGATCAACAACCAAGAGGAATTAGGAGAGGACTGTACGTGGAGAGGCTGACAGTAGGGACCCGCCAAGGTCATTGCATTTCGCAAGCACGTGCCTCGTTATTACAAGCCAAAAAAATACTTCCTCCTAATTGTTTGACAACTAGGTCCCACGCCATTGTCAATGTAGTCAATAAATGATAAAATTACACAACGAGCGGATAACACCAGGGACCCAGCAAATCGCCCGGTTGTTTTTTAGTTTTAGAGACGGAGCTCAACTGCTCGTTGTGCAGGGGTTGTGCCCTGTTTAGCCCATGCTTACACTTTTATTAAGCACATGATGAGCCTAGTTGATATATTTTTTCTTTCTGAAAATGGCTAGCCCAGTTCTTTTTCTGGAGAATACCAAAACCGAGGCCTACTTGCTTTTCCCAGCCCTGCTGGGCTGCAAATCTTTCAAGACGAGGAGGGATGTAAGTAGTAAGAAATGGGCTTCCCCAGAAAATGGGTTATAAGTTGTAAGAAATGAGCTGTAAATTTTTAAACCAAAGCCAACCTGCAATTGCATTAAAATATCATTTTTTTCCAGGATTTCTCTACTCTCCACTCTTATAAAAACCAAAGCCAACTAGCAATTACATTAAAATATCATCTTTTCCCCCACAAGATAAACTACTCATACAAATGCATCTTCATGTTCCGTGCAACGAACGGGCATATTGCTAGTTAAGATTCTAAATTTCATTCTTTTTTTTGCGGAGAATTGTTTTTTGAATTTTATTTTGATATAATTCCTTGAAAATTATTTTTAACGTGACTCGAAATTTTGTGATTAAAAGAAGACCCCACCGAAATATGAAAAAATTTGTTGAATTTTTTAGCAGTGCCCAGAATATATGGTCTGTAATGCTAATAAAAAGAATACGGGCTTCAAATATCCTTAAGAATTAGCAAATGGGCTATAAATTATTGAAAATAATGGCTAATGGGTTGTATGCTGTTTTCCAAAGATTTGGAGGCAGACTTCTGGGCCTACTAGGTTGACGATAACGCTGTCCTAAAAAAAATTTGACGCGTACGCAAGGCTTTGTCAACTTAGTCAACACATAGCAATGACTGTTGGATGTCCATCCAATGGCCGCCGTGCTTCTTCAATCTCTGATCTTCCTGCTCCAGCCGCCCAAACCAGCACCAGTGGGACTGCTTGCTCCCTCCTCCTGTGGCTGGCTGTGCTGCCGCCAGGCAATCCCTCTAACCACCCACACATCCTGTTATTTTCGGGTGACGTCAGCCTCACCCCGCAGTCGACCAGTCAGCGCTCGTACTCCCCTTAGCGTGGGCATCTGCTGTGGTGGCTTCGCCAGCTCCGGGTGGTTCTCTTCCTGCGCCTCGCCCTTGTCCACCGCGTTTGTGCTCTCGGTGCGGCGAGGTCAACATGGTCAACAAACAACAACCATCGGAAGAGGCTGACAGTAGGGGCCCACATAGGGAAATGCCTCCTTATTACGCGCAAAATAATGATTCTTCCACCTGATAGCTGGGACCCACTAGAAGGGCCTTTGTATTTCGCGAAAAAAACGTTCCCCATGCTATCAGCTCGGACCCACCGGAAGTGCCTCCTTATTACGCATAAAAAAATAAATACTCCCCCTGCGAGCTAGGACTCACCTTGGTGGGAGGCTGACTTGTGGGCCTACTAAGTTGACGGGGATGGAGGGCTTGGTCAACTTAGTCAATATGAATGATTCTAGCTCCACTGATCGTACGATGTCCATCCAACGGCCGTAGTGCTTCTTCAACCTCTGGTCTTCGTGCTCCAGCCGCCCAAAGTAGTGTCGGTCGTGCCGCATGCTCCTGCCTCCCGTGGTCGGCTATGCTGCCAAGGAAGCCTCACCGCCCCTACTATTCCCACTGCTGGCCAGGCCCTGTGGCGACGGCAGCCTCACACCGCAGCCGAACTAGTGAACCCTCGTACTCCTCTCCGCGCGGGCTTCCACTGCTGTGTCTTCCCCAGCTCCGCGTCATCCCCTTCCTAGTCCTCGCCGTCGTCCACCGTCCTGGTGCTCTCGGCGCGGCATGGTCAACATGGTCAAGGAACGACTTCCATCGGACGTGGACTATACGTGGAAAGGCTGACAGCTGGGTCCATGGCCGCAGCAAGGAAGTGCCTCCTTATTACGCGCAAAATAATTATTCCTCCAACTGACAGGAGGGACCCACCGGATGGGCTACCGTATTTCGTAAAAAAAACGTTTCGCACGCAAGGAAGTGGTTCCATATTACGGCCAAAAAAATGATTCGCCCCCTGACTGTTGGGACCCTCCAGCTACATCTTCGCACGCAAGGAAGTGCCTGAAAGTTGGCACCCACCTGGTCGAAGCGTACATAGCGTTGTCATTCTGGTCGTGAACGTGTACGTACATACTGGTCGATGTAGAGGCGCGCACGTGTTGTAGTAGAGGTGTGCATGTAGTATATACACGTACATACAGCGGCCAGGGTGCAAGAAAGTAAATACGGCCACGTACGTACATATGGGCGGGGTCTCAAATGCCTACTCGCGCATACATATGGCTAGGGCTCGTGTACATGGCTAGGTCGGAACGAAGAAACTGCGTCGTCGTCGTGTTCATGGGGAGCCAACCGGCTGGGTCAGAACGGAATGTGTCGTCGTGTTCATCGGGAGGGCTTGGACAGAACAGCCGATGGAAACAAGGCCTGGCGTACCGCACAACAGAGGAAACAACCTTGTGTTCGACCGGTCACGTTCGAAATGGGATCCTGTTCATCGGGAGGGGTCCGGCGTACCGCAAAACGGAAGAAACGGACTTGTGTTGGACCTCCTACGGTCGAAACGGGGTCCTGCTGATCGGGAGGGGTGTGGCATACCGCAAAACAGAGGAAACGGACTTGTGTTGGAGCGCTACAGTCGAAACGGGGGGTCATGTTCATCGGGAGGGGTGTGGCGTACCGCAAAACGAGACTCCACGGGATACTGTTCATCTCCACCGTCGACCTCCTCCAGCCTCCACGGGCTACTGTTCATCCACCGTCAACCTCCTCCAACCTCCACCTGTGACTGTTCATCCACGGGCTCCTGTTCATCTAGCCTCCACCGCGTGCTACTCCACCGGCTGCTGTTCAACCACCCCTCTCCATGGGCTCCTGTTTAACCACCCCTCCACGGGCTACTGTTCATCCACCCCTCCATGGGCTACTGTTCATCCAGCCCTCCATGGGGTCGTCCTGTTCATCCAGCCCTCCACGGGGTCCTGTTCATCTAGCCCCAACCGGCTCGATCGATCGGGGTCCTGTTCATCCAGAGGCAACACCACGGGGTCCTGTTCATCCACCCCCACCGCTCATTGTTCATCAAAACACCCCAGCAACGCTCACTGTTCATCCAAACCCCCCAGCAAACACTCACTGTTCATCCAGAGGCGGCATCGATCGGCTTCAGTTAGCAGCAGTAGCGAAGGAATCGCTCCATCGGTTCAGTTAACAGCCATCGATCGATCGCTGGGGTTCAGTAACACGTAGCCTGCAGTGCAATCGCTCGGGTTCAGTAGGCGAACGCCTCATTCAGGTTCAGTTAGAGCACAACGCCTCACACCCACGCGCGTGCGTGTATGAGAGAAACTCGCAAACCACCATGCATCGCTCGGCCCTGACCACCCACCATAACCGGGAAGACCCCGATATTTTCCTCTCCCTCACTTCTACCATGGTTTTTCCGTCAAGGATGGCCCAAAGAATGTCATGCCGCTGCATCTCCGGCCCGCCCAGGACGAAAAGCCCATTTTCTGTCATGATTTTTTGTCATAGAAGTAGGAGCCCACCACATCTATGATGATACCAGGTTTTGTCACAATTATCATCATAGAAGTGTCATAAGTATGACAGAAAAAATTTCGTTCGGCCCAAAATGTCACGGATGTGTCTTTATTTTGTAGTACTTGCACAAACGCTTCCACACAAAGAACTGTGTGTGATATACATACCTACGGAAATGTTTTTTCTAGGATTCACCATTTGGGATGTACATACCTACGGAAATGATTGGGTTTTGATGTCTCGCTCGATCGCACACGAGCTCATTTGGTGTCCGAGGAGGGCCTATCCCTGATGGTTTCTGGGTCGTGTGGGAAGGACCCCCCTATCGCCCACACTCACTTGGCGACGATTCCAAATGCCGTCGTGGAAAGGGGTTAAAAACCGTTTGTATAGCACGTCATTGTACAGTGATTAGAGCATGTGCACGTAGTTCAAATTTGAATTATGCACATGAATGCATTGAAAACTCAGTTAATGCATTAAAATGTCCGAACAAACCCCAAAAAATCCCAAAAATTGACACAACACTCCTGTTGTTCTATGTTGATACTAGGAATTTTTTTGAAAGAATAAGAAGCAGTGGATATCGTTTCAACCAGAAAGGTGAAACGTTCCCTAATGAAACCATCTGGCTTGTTGTGAGAAGCTCTGGTTTGTGAGAAGCATATCCCCAAACCTGCCCCAGATGGGACAAAAATTTACCACGGCATGTTGATGCCGCTCCATGACAGCATGCCAAGTTTCATGAATTTCATACGAGCTTTGGATTTACTAGAATTTAAAAAGCAGGTATCTCAATGTTTGCGGCCGAGTGAGGTGGCAGGGTGTTTGACATTCATTCCCATTTCTTGCATGGGACCTAAGCATGCAACCAAGGACACAGATTTGAATTTTCAACCAATTTATATGCATTATTAGAGCATGTGCGTGTAATTCAAATTTGAATTATGCACATGAATGCATAGAAAACTCAGTTAATGTATAAAAATGTCCAAGCGAACCCCGAAAAATCCCAAAATTTGACACAACACTCCTGTTGTTCTATGTTGACACTAGGAAAAAATTTGAAATCGAGAAGAGGCGATGGATATTGTTTCGTCCAGAAAGGTGAAATGTTCCCTACCGAAATCATCACACTTGTTGTGAGAAGCTGTGGTTTGTGATAAGCATATCCCCAAACCTGCCCCAAATGGGACAAAAAATTTACCACGGCATGTTGATGCTGCTCCATGACAGCATACCAAGTTTCATGAATTTCAGATGAGCTTTGGATTTACTAGAATTTAAAAACTAGGTATCTCAATGTTTGTGGCGGAGTGACAGTGGCAGGGTTTTTGACATTAATTCCCATGTGTTGCATGGGACCTAAGCATGCAACCAAGGACACGGATTTGAATTTTCAACTAATTTATATGCATTAGAGCATGTGCATGTAGTTCAAATTTGAATTATGCACATGAATGCATAGAAAACTCGATTCATGTATAAAAATGTCCAAGCGAAGCCCGAAAAATCCCAAAAATTGACAAAACACTCTGTTATTCTATGTTGACACTAGGAAAAAAATTGGAATCGAGAAGAGGCAACGGATATCGTTTCATCCAGAAAGGTGGAACGTTCCCTACCGAAACCATCACACTTGTTGTGAGAAGCTCTGGTTTATGAGAAGCTTATACCCAAAACTGCCCCAAATGGGACAAAAATTTTACCACGGCATGTTGATGCCGCTCCATGATAGCATGCCAAGTTTCATGAATTTAGGACGACTTTTGGATTTACTAGAATTACAAAAGCAAGTACGTCGACGTTTGCCGGAGAGCCACGGTGCTGTGGTGTTCAAAATTCATCCCCATTTCTTGCATGGGACATAAGCATAAACCCATGGACACATATATGATTTTACAACCCATGTTGCTGCACCGGAGCATGTGCATAAAGTTTAATTTTGAATTGTGCACCTGAAATAGCTAGAAAACCAATTTAATGTATAAAATGTCCAAACGAACCCTGAATAATTCCAATTCTTTGACGACAGACATATAGTTGCATGTTCACTGCAGATAAAAGGTCTAGCAATTCAAACACTATCCATTGCCGCTGTGACCCATTATGTAATTCAAATCAAGATGAAAAATCAAGTAGATCCCACACAGTTTATTATCACCAACCGTGTGAGATACAACACAAAATATCCTGGAGCACCATCGGTGTATAATACACCTATGGCTTACGCGAGAAGGTGCGTCGGCTACAGTCCAAACCGGCGTGTCAAGCACACTAGCTCGCTCCCCAAATATCATTTCACTGTTCAATCGTCACCGGTGAAAGATGGGGACATGGACCCGCCTCATGAGGGAAAATTCGGCGGCCTACTCCGGCGAGAGCGCGACCGCAGCCGCCATGCACGTGCTAACAAGGTGCATGAGCGTGGTCGCAACTTCGACCGGGCAGCCAAGGCAGCCCAAACGACCGTTGTTGCTTCTCAGGTGGCAGCAGCAACATCTGCCTCAGGGATACCAACTGGCGAGAGCGGCACAACAACTGTCCATTCCGTAGCGGCGGCCTTAGCCCTAATGGAGGCCACCCCGACCATGTCGAGGGCGCCCACGCCCAGCTCGTGGCGGTCACCGCACAAATCAAATGAAGCTTCTCCGACAACGGTCGGCAACCCACGACCGAAGAGTTGGCAATCGCCGAGAGCGTTCGAGTAGCCGTCTGTTCCTCCTTCGCATACCTTGCGATGAGGGAGCCCCTCCCAACCCAGATCATGGCCACCCACGCCCAGCTCATGGCAGCCTTTTCCAAAGAGATGGCCAACACGGATGGCGAGATGCTTGCCGAGTATGGTGCGATGGATGCCATGGAGCCCCTTCCCCAGGAGACCAACCGTAGTAGTACTCTTTGTTTTGTTTAATAAAGAGTGTTGGTCTTTAATTTGTTAGAGTAATGTTTAGGTCAGCTAGCTCTGTTTATTTGCTGAACTTGCTCGATTAAGAAGTGTGGGTGTGTTGTAGTCTCCTTTGTGTACCCAAATTATGCAATGACGTGGATGACCACTTTAACCAGGAAAATTCAAACCAAAAATTTTGACGTTCAAACTCATCACACATGGGTTAAGCTATCTGAATCATTTGTGATGTTCACATATCATACATAGTTCTAAATAAGGGACGGTGTCTGAAGAAACTTTGCACGCTAGTTTTTTCGCTGAAGCGATTCCAAATTTTAGGCTTCCGCGGAAATATCTACCTCCCCGCCCCCTCCCCCTTACCAAAAGCCACATTTCTCCTATTTTTGCATTTCCTTTCCAAGTTGAAACCTTCACTCCTTACTTGCAGCGCCGCCTCCTCGCCGGTGATCCTCCTTCATGCTGCTCGACCTCGTCTATCCAGGCAGGTAATCCACACCCGACCCCCATCCTCCTCCTCCTACCACATCCCACATGCCCTGACCGCCGGCGCGACACCTTCCACCCAAATCACCGACCCCTCCACCAAATAAGCGCCTCCCTAAGCCGTGGTGCACGTAGTATAGCCAGGAGCTCAAGGAGCATTTGGCAGCGGAGAACGAAATCACGGCCACACGCGCGGATGAGGTCGTGATGGCTGTCATTCGTGCCGACCCCCAGATCTTGGAGGAGCACCTTGCCATTTGCTAGCTACGCCGGTTAAGCATGCTCAGTTTACCCGTTGCGTGTGCTGCTCCTACCTTTCCTTCACAAATTCTAGTGAATTGTGCTATCTAATTTTACCATGCAATCTGTTGCTCTAGTGTATATGTTCTATATATCATCCAGTGTGGTGCTCACTTATTAACTGTTTGGTTAATTAGTTGTTGTCTTCAGTTAACTGTTTGGTTCAATTCTGCAAATGTGATGTTCAATTCTTCAGGCTGCAATTTTGTATTGTCTTCCATGCGAGAAATAAATCGAAATTATCTTTATAAAATACATGAGAAACGAATACAATTGCTATATTTCCAAGTTGTCAAGCATGCTTGGTTTGGTTATACATTATGCAATGTGGTGCTCAGTTAACGTTTGGTTCATTTGTGTTGTGGTGTTTAGTTAACTATTTGGTTCAATTCTGCAATGTGATGTTCAATAGTTGTGGGTGCATTCTGTTATTGTATACCATGTGAGGAATAAATTGAATTTGGCTATAGTAAATACATGAGAAACAAATACAATTGCTATATTTCCAAGTTGTTAAACATGCTTGGTTTGGTCAATTGTCTCATCATCTATTAGGAGTAAGTTATATTGTGCAATGTGGTTCTTAGTTAATGTTTGGTTCATTTGTTGTGGTGTTTAGTTAACTGCTTGGTTCAATTCTGCAATGCGATGTCCAATTGCCATGGCTAGAATTTTGTATTGTTGTGCATGTGAGGAATAAATCGAATTTCGCTGCACTTAATACATGAGAAACATATACAAGTGCTATATTTCCGAGTTCTTAATCATGCTTGGTTTGGATAAATGGGTTTTCCATGTGGCTGAATTAATCTGATGAATCTGCAATGTGCTTAGTTTTAATCAATGTATTTTACTGATATCATGCGAACCCTTACTCAACCTGATGACTAACTACCTTATATGTGTTGCAGGGAAACAATGGGAAGCACTGAGGTTTACAATCGAGGTTAGGACGTGCATGGTCCGTTGTCTAATAGCACATTATTGTGCAATTGCAGGAACCATTCTAAAATTTAGGTTTTTAACAATTTGGTCTTGCACATGTAGGTCCTGCTGTTAGAGGTTTTGACCCACTATTCGACCCTTTTTGCATATGGGGAAATGAGTTGTCCATGAATATGAATCAAGTCAAGAAACTCAGAAAGATTGTTAGGATAAAGAAATTAGTGACAAAAATCAACAAGATCTTTGTTTGCACAATGAAGAAGACATCAGTTCACTACAAGATGGTACTCACTATTATACCTTGCCTTTTTTTATTCCTTTGCCCCATTTCCAATATAGAGAAGATATTTATGCACATCCTTGTTTTCAGGCCTTTCCAAAGTAGTTCACTGATGATTACCTCTCAAACCACCTCTATGGTCAGGAGGCAAGGAAGGTTTTTATACAACACCCACGGTTCAATAATGAAGTGTTCCTGAGGAGGACGAAGGACGGACGGTCAATCATCCACAAGCACTGGCCTAAAGTTGCAAAGATCTTCAACATAAATGAAGGCTCAATATTCGCCTTCCTCTTCAGTTGTTTTCCAGATGAGATGCATCTGTCTATATACCGTCTATGATGCTAATTTTGAAAGATTCTACATGTTGCATGTGAAACTTGGTGCTGGTGCAGTTGTGTAATGGGGTAGCTGAGTGCTGAAGCTATATCATGTTGTACTCTGATGTATTTCAATTATGAAATCCTGCTTCCTTAATATGGAAATGAAATATATTATGTGCTTAATATGAATGTCAATTAGATTAATAAATGTATTATTAATAATAGGGCAATTAGCCTACTAATGGTGGATTAGCCTGCTAATTGGGTTTTGCTATTGCAAACGGTTATTGAGAAAATACCGTGGGCGATGACCTCAGGCAATGCACACATTTTCTAGGAATAAACCGTGTTGGATCAATGAACAATCACACATGACCTTCTCTTCAAAACTGTTTGTGTTAGGCCACCTTGCACAAACGTTTACCACATAAAAAATGTGTGTGATGCACAACCTTTGCCACATAGTTTCTTCTATGCACCGTGTGTGATGCATTCAATAACACAAACGATAAAATTGTTAATATCGTGTGCAATGGCAACGCTATCACAAACGATTTAATGGGGAAAATTGTGTGTGATGTACCTGTGAACGAAAACGTTTTCCTTGGAGCGATTGTGTGGGCTGTACATACGAATGGAAACGTTTAGCGGGGACTGACTGTGTGGGATGTACTTGCGACCGAAAACAATTTTGCCTATATAATTGTACTTTTTAAAGCTCTACTGTATGTATTATTGTATTTGAGCACTCGCCGGTCGCACACGACCTCATTTTGCCGAGCATGTGTTCCAGGAGGACATATCCCCGACGGTTTATGTGTCATGTAGGAAGGACCCCCCTATCGCCCACACTCACTTGCCGATGGTTCCAAATGTCATCGCGAAATGAGGTTTAAAACCGTTTGTATAGCACTGACGCGTACAAGTGCGAGCTACAGAACAAGCCAAATAGAAACCAATAGCTGCCACCAAACAAGTAGAGACAGCCCTAGTTGTTGCAACACCTTCTACAGTACCACCAGCTGCACGAGTTACTCATTCGGCAACTCAGCTAGCAGCACGTTCCCGAGCTCCCTTGCCACCTGACACTACTTCTGAAGCACTCTTGACACAAGACGAGTTGGCAAGATCAGATGAACTTTGTGAGCTTCAACAACAAGAAGGTAGTTGCTGGATTCAAGTTACAGTTGCATGCATCTTTATATGTAGTCTCACAGTTTGATGTACATTAACACTTCCTATGTTCGTTGTTGGACTAGCACCTAGGCGCAATAGGAAACAAACATCAGGGATAATGCTCGATAGGTTAACTAAATCTATAGGAGGAAGAATGGAGATCCGTTTTGAGGCAGGTTTAAAAAGGCCACGTGATGCTACAAAGTTAGCCAAGTTAGTATCAGAGGCAGCAGTTGCCGTTAGGTGTCATGCACGTATCCTCTTAACATGGATTCAGTACAGGAATGACAAAGACGAAACCCAGTTCAACACCTTCCTCGACCATTTATCTATAAGTATGGTTATGTATGGAAACTAGTAATATCGTCTTGCGTTGTCCCATACTTTCTAGGTTGCTGATAATGAGACTCCCATATTTTTCAACAGATGAGGTTCAAGTTAGATAGCCAAGATGATGCAACCAGACAAGCTTGCACCCATGTTTTCAAGTCTGCTCTGCGACAGTATCGGTATAACTTGACGAAAACTCACTTTGAAGGCAAGGCTAAGAGTGAACTTGCCCAAACATCTCTAGTGGAAAATATACCGGATGAAGACTGAAGAGGCCTCGTTAAACATTGGTCTGATCCAAAGTATTAGGTACGTTATATGTATGTGATCAGATCACATGTTGAACTCCTATTTATGCATGTGCCTCACAAATCTATCTTCTTGTAGGTGAACTGTTCAAAGAACAAGGCCAACCATATGAAAGTGAAATTCCAACAAACGACAGGATCGCATAGCTATATTGCACATTGCGAGGCTCTTGCAATAAGCTATTGTTTCACTCTTTTTGCTGCACCATATTATCATATCTATATTGAATTGTTCCAAATGTAGAGGAAAGCCTGCAAGGACCAAAAAGTACCTGAACCAAATGCTGTGGAAATCTTCAAGGACTGTCACACTAGCAAGACGAAGGGCATGACTACAGCAGTCAAAGCCGCTGTTGTAAGTCCTTAATCCTCATGCCTTTTAACTACTACTTACTCTGACTTGTGCATTGAACTGCATGGTTTGCAGCCAATGTCTATTATTCTTTTCAATTTTATACACAATTGTCTTAGCGTATCATTGCACCTTACAAGGTTTAAAAGTGAGGAGTGAAGTTCCTTTGATCTCGATCTATAATCTAGTTCAGTGCTGGACTTGCCCACACAACGTTACAATTGCCTGTTTGTCTGTTCTCAGTTGTTTTGTGATATGAATGATGTCATATTATGCTTTCCATATTATAAATTGTCTCTTTATCCTTAGTTGTCAATACAATGTGAAGAAATAGACAATGCATTAGCCATGGCACATGGTCATATGTTTGGAACCTCATTTTATTATGTACTTTGCAGTAAAATACAACTCATATTTTACATGTGTTCACCAGAATAAGTTCTGTATACAGACCAAAGCTAATTTGTTTGATTTTGCTGCCTCCTTAATATCTTATGTTCGGGTACTACTAATGTAAAAACTCAACTTTGCAGCAAGCTATGGAAAAAATGGTGGAACCGCCACCTTCTGAAGGTGACGAGGCAACTATAACTGCAATGTCACCTCTTGCTACAGTGGGTTAGTACATGTCCACTAACAGTGCCAAAAGCACGTTCTTGCGTAATACTGGGTTGGTTGTTAAGGCAATCTCGTCCAAACTGCCTCATGATCAAGATATGCAAGCTCAAAACAATGTTATATCTGCCCTCCAGACACAAGTCCATTCCCTAACAGAGACCCTTTGTGAAACAAGCACATTCATTGTTCGATGTCGTCAAGATATGTATGGTTTTGAATCCAAAATATCAGATATTTGCTATGTTGTTCAGGAGCCTAGGATAAATGAAGGCAAAGGTTATGGTGCTCCATCGGACAATACAGCATGAAAACATAACAGTCAGGTCAAATGAACTGAGCTTCTGAACTTCTTGTGGTGCATTTATCTGCCAGACTATTAACTTTTATGCCAACCTTCCATTTGTTTTATGGTTGTAATTTGTTTTGTTGCGATAAAAAATTTGTTCTTAACATGCAGCCACCGGCTGAACAAAACAACAAGCCATTTTTGTATAGTGTAGGGTGTTCACTATATTTGCACTGGTGGCGAACTTTTATGCCCAGTGGATGTAATCTATGCAATCGCCTTAATAGCCTAGCATTAGTTTTGGGCTTATTTATTTCCTTGTCTTCTTTTTCCCTGGTTTGCTAGTGGTCGCAACAACCATGGGCCGTATACGGTCCATGGTAACCTTGACCCTGCTACAGGCTGTAGGATCCATGGGCCTCCTACGGGCCGTCAGATAAATGGGCCTCCAATGGGCCGTAGAATCGGTGGGTGTCGGGCCGTCAGATAAATGGGTCCACATGGGCCATAAACGGGCATAATTGGTATTTGGCCAGCACGGTAACGGGCCGTTAACAGGCCAGAAGATAGCAAGGGCTTAATTCTGTCACATGAATAACAGGTCGTTAATGGGCCATAATATAGGACGGGCTGGAAATGGCACAACGGATTAACATGCCACAAACGGGCCGATTCTAGCCACGGGCCGAATTTGGCCCATTAGTGGAACAGGCCAGTAAAAGTCCGGAAGTAATCTAGGGCCGGAAAGGAGCCCAAGAACGTATGGGCCGTCAGTAGGCCGAAAGCTAACATGGGCTAGAAACGGCCCATGTGAATCATGGGCTGTTAATGGGTACAAAGAAATTTACTGTGCATTATGGGCTAGAGTCACCGTGGGCCACTAAAGGGCCTAAAGATACGAAAGGCCTCTTATGGGCCAAAAGACGTCATGGGCCATACATGGACCGAAAGTGAAACAGGATGGTGTTATATTCGACGGCCCACATGATGCTGTTGGGCCGATTTTGATAAGGCCCTAACGGGTCATGAGTTGTCGGGCCGTAAAATGGGCTATTTGCAAACAGACCGTTAATAAGCTTTTCATGGGCCAGCCCATTAACTTTTTACCAAGTCAAACAGGCCGACCTTTGTAAGCTAAATGGGCCAGTGGTGGGTCGTCACATGCGTCGACCTATCATAGGCGATGTCGGATATCGGGTTCCGGAAAAACCCTTAAGGTCCGAACTCTATGGTGCACACGAAGATCTACTCCCTACCAATCCACGTCCCAACGCCTCACCGTGAATCTAAAATACACGATGCACAACACGAGGGACACAAGGTTTATACTAATTCCGGCCACCGTTGTGGTGTAATACCCTACTCTAGTGTGTGGTGTGGTGGATTGCCTCTGGGGCTGATGATGAATAGTACAGAGGAAGAACAGCCTCGCGAGGGGTGTTCTTGTGGTGGTGTGCTTGGGGAGGAATGGCTCCTTCTCTCTTGGCTCTAGGTGAGATCTCTCCCCTTTGTACGGTGGTAGCTATCTCTATTTATAGAGGCCCTGGTCCTCTTCCCAAATATTGAGCGGGAAGGGAGCTAACAACGGCCATTTTGAAAGGGAACAGCTAGTACAAGCTATCCTTACTAAAGTTGGTCTTCGACTGCCAAAGGTACCGGCGATGACGCTGTCTTGGGCTCCACAGTGACCTCCGTCCTGCCGCTCTGCTGGTCTTGGTCTCGTTGCACCGATATGGTAACCTTTGCTTGATGCCTCGGTCCTCCCCACCTGCGCTTGCTCCCTTTGCACCAAAGAGGAAACGAGGACACTGCACTGGTTGGCGCCCGCCTGGTCTTGATCGTCATGGCTTGCGTCATGAGCACCTCGCAAGGTACTCCTTGCATTGATCTCTCCGCCTCCTCGCGAGCCTTCCTGGCGAGGCCACCCCTGAGGAAGCCTTGCGTCATCCGCCCCGTGAGGCTTGGCCCCTTGCGAGGGTCTTGAGCTTGGGTTGACGTAGATGGTCCATACTGGGCCACTGCTTGAGCCACGCCGCAGGCCGCAGGCAGGCAAGTCTAGGGACCCCCTTTCCCAGAACGCCGACAGTAGCCCCCGGGCCCAAGGCACGCTCGGGCTTGGCTTAGCGGCAAAGCCAAAGGGCAAGTGAGGAGCGCCGCGGGCCCCAACAGCCTGCGGCCTTGGTCGTCGTGTGGAGGTTGATTGGATGTGGGCGCCTCTGCTTCCCCATGCTGCCTCGGCAACTACCCGATTTGATGAGTCCCTGCTACATGCAAAAAGAGTCATGATTACCTATGATCGTGGAGGCCGATAGTTGGCCTCCTCTGGACTATAAGTACGGAGAAGCGCGAGCCCCCGCAGTCCATCTCTTCTCCCTCCGCTCGCTTCTTCTTCCTTGATCCTCCTCCATCTTGCCACCAATGGCACCGATCCGGCGGTTCTCAGCCGAGGAGAAAGGAAACGCCCCCCGGGAGGGGCCGACCAACTCCCGCCAAAGAAGCGGTCGGTCCTCGGCCGCCGCAACGAGGTCGCATGACTGGAGACGTCAAGGCCTTGGTACGAGCGGCCACCTCCTGGGTTTCCGCTACCTCTGTACGCCCGGGCTGAGGGCCCTGGAGAAGAAGGCGTTGAGCGGCGCCGCCCGTGCTGCCAGCGATGCCGACAAGCCACGGCGGTGCGCGCCGTTGTTCCTGGAGTCCATGCCACGGACTCCTCTCGCGAGCTTGTGCTCCACACTGCGATGCCTCAGGGCACCTGGATCCGCTTTCCTCCCTTCTTCGCCTTCGAGATGCCACTGCGGGGGGCCCTCGAGCTCTGGTTGCAGCACGCCGACTGCGGTACCCCGACGACCGGAGCAGAGGTCGAAGTCATCGCTCCGGGCAAGGTCTACATGACCCGAGGCTGGGGCGAGGTTGCCCGGGTCTACCGAACAGGGGGGTGCCCTCGTGATTCATTTTGAATATGATGGCGCCTCCTTGATGCTCTTCAAGGTCTTCGATGCAGAAGGTCGCCGACTGGAGTGCTGCCCCAAAGGAGGCAGCCGGGACGTCGATGTGGCAAGGGCTAGGCCTGCCACCGGCTTCCCTAGTGGCCCCTCAAGCAGCAGCGGCGATGCTTGGGAGTCTAGCGACTCTCCCGAGCTCTTTGAGACTCCAGAGACAAGCGATGACAGCTACGTGCCCCCGAGCTCACGTCGTGCTCGGAGCAAGGCGGCTGCATCAGGCCGCCGGCGCGGCTGATCTGGATGGGGTTGGCGCCGGCCTCCCGTGGCCCACTGTTGATGATGGCGTCGGCCATGCGAGCGCGTAGTTAGGGCTCCCTAGGATTAGCGCCTTTTGCTCCCTGTGAGGAATTGAGAAAGTACCCCGTGGGGGCATGTAAAGTTTCCACAATTATCGGATTTCGGGTTCCGGCAGACCCTTGAGGTTTGAACTCTGGGGTGCGCACGAAGATCTTTCCCCTACCAGCTCACGATGTTTCTCAAGGAATCTAGGCTAGAAAGAAGAACACACACGGGACACGAGGTTTATACTGGTTCAGGCCACCATTGTGGTGTAATACCCTACTCCAGTGTGTGGTGTGGTGGATTGCCTCAGGGGCTGATGATGAACAATACAAAGGGGAACAGCCTCGCGAGGGGCTGTTCTTGAGCTGATCCAATGAACTGCTTGGGTGAGTTCGGTCGCTTCTCTCTCTCTCTCTCTCTATCTATCTATCTATCTATCTCTCTCTGTCTCTCTCTCTCTGATCGATCCGTCTGTCCCCCTTGCCCGGTGGTGGCTAGTCTCTTTATAGAGGGAGGCCCTGGGCCTCTTCCCAAATAATGAGCGGGAAGGGCGCCAACAATTGGCCATTTTGAAGGGGAACATCTAGTACACTTATCCTAACTAAAGTTGGTCTTCGGCTGCCAAAGGCTCTGACGATGACGCCGTCCTGGCCTCCACGATGACCTCCATCCTGCCGTTCTACTGGTCTTGGTATTGTTGCACCGAAATGATAACCTTTGTCTGATGCCTTGGCCTGTGCTTGCCCCCCTTGCACCAAAGGGAAAACAAGGACACTACGCAGGCCGGCGCCCGCCTGGTCCCGATCGTCATGGCTTGTGTCACGGGCTCCTCGCGAGGTACCCTCCCTTGATCTCTCCGCCTCCTCGCGAGCCTTCCTGATCAGGCTGCTCCTGAGGAAGCTTCCTGTCGTCCGCCCCGCGAGGCTTAGCCCCTCACGAGGGTCTTGAGCTTGAGCTGATGAAGCTGGGCCGCACTGGGCCCCCACTTGAGCCACGCCGCAGGCCGCAGGCAGGCAAGTCTAGGGACCCCCATTCCCAGAACACCGACAGTAGCCCCCGGGCCCAAGGCGCGCCCGGACTTGACTTAGCAGAGAAGCGAAGGGGCAAGTGCGAAGCGCCGTGGGCCCCAATAGCCTGCGGCCTTGGGCACCGCGTGGCGATTGATTGGACGTGGGTATCTCCGCTTCGCCACGACGCCTCGGCAACTGCATGACTTGACATGTGCCTGCATGCAAAAACGGGTCATGATTACCTGCGATCGTGGAGCCCGGCGGTTGGCCTTCTCTGGCTATAAGTACGCCACGGAATGAGCCCTTCCAGTCCATCCCTTCCTGCTACTCCTTTCTCTCCATCCCAACCACTCGCCATCCCCATGGCTCCACCGAAGAGGTTCTCGGCCGTGGAGAAGGGAAAGGCTCGTCAGGAAGGGCCTGACTCTCCTCCGACCAAGCGCGGTCGTGGCCGCCCTTGCAAGCATCCTACGGCCCCCGTAGTGGCTTCCCGTGGTCGTGGAGGCGGTCCCCTGCGCGGGAATGAGCACCCGGTTGCCGATGAGAGGTACGTCATGGCTGCGCGACCCCCCAGGCCACGCTTCTGCTCGGCGGAGGTGCTGCCGGAGTTCGTCGTGTGGTCGGTGGACCCGACCAGCACCTGGCTCCAGCTCCCCCGCTTCTTTGTAGGTGAACTTCCGGCTGGCGCTCCGGGCGGCCTCTGGCTTCAGGCGGACGGTTGCTGCAGCAGGGCCTCCTGGGCTTTGCTGGAGGTCTCCGTCGCCAGGGTGGCGGCCCTGACCCGCGGCTGGCAAACGTTTGCCCGCGCGCGTGGCCTGAGCCGGCGGTGCACCCTGCACTTCAACTTCGACGGTGATGCCACCCTCTACGTGAGAGTGTTCGGGGAAGACGACCGCCGTGCTGGGTTGTCACGCCCAATATGCGACCATATCCAAAAGGAACTCGAAGGTCCCACCAAGGATAGACCCGCATATTGAAACGCTTTTGCAAGGTGGATATCATTACATCAACATTACATAATAGATGGGGATACATACAAAAGGCATACAATGCCACACGAATAAAACATCGTCTTACATAAGAGCACCATCCGACTATGGATGAAACACAAACAGAAACTCAAACGACATCCACCCTACTAGCCCAGGCTGCCGACCTGGAACCTATCCCCTGATCGAAGAAGAAGCAGAAGAAGAACTCCAAAACAAGCAATCATCACTCTCGCGTCAAGATCATCGCAAAACCTGTACCTGCAACTATTGTTGTAGTAATCTGTGAGCCACGAGGACTCAGCAATCCCATTACCATGGGTATCAAGACTAGCAAAGCTTAATGGGAAAGGAAGTGGGTAAAGTGGTGAGGTTGCAGCAGCGACTAAGCATGATATGGTGGCTAACATACGCAAATGAGAGCGAGAAGAGAAGCAAAGGAACGGTCGTGAAGCTAGCAATGATCAAGAGGTGATCCTGAGCACCTACTTACGTCAAACATAACATAGAAACCGTGTTCACTTCCCGGACTCCGCCGAGAAGAGACCATCATGGCTACACACTCGGTTGATGCGTTTTAAATCGGATCTGGTGTCAAGTTATCTACAATCGGATATTAACAAATTCCCATCTGCCACATAACCGCGGGCATGGCTCTCGAAAGTTTATACCCTGCAGGGGTGTCCCAACTTAGCCCATGATAAGCTCTCGCGATCAACAAAGGATATACCTTCTCCCAGGAAGACCCGATCAGTCTCGGAATCCCGGTTTACAAGACATTTCGACAATGGTAAAACAAGACCAGCAAAGCCGCCCGATGCGCCGACAATCCCGATAGGAGCTGCACATATCTCGTTCTCAGGGCAACACCGGATAGGTCAGCCTACGAGTAAAACCAGACCTCGAGTTGCCCCGAGGTGGCCCCGCAGTCTGCCCGGTTCGGACCAACACTTAGACAAGCACTGGCCCGGGGGGGCTAAAATAAAGATGACCCTTGGGTTAATTACTCCCAAGGGAAAGGTAGGTGGTGGTGAGGCAAATGGTAAAACCAAGGTTGGGCCTTGCTGGAGGAGTTTTATTCAAAGCGAACTATCAAGGGGGTCCCATAAATCACCCGGCCGTGTAAGGAGCGCAAAAATCCGGGAACATAACACCGGTATGACAGAAACTAGGGCGGCAAGAGTGGAACAAAACACCAGGCATAAGGCCGAGCCTTCCACCCTTTACCAAGTATATAGATGCATTAATTAAATATAAGAGATATTGTGATATCCCAACATAACCTGTCCACCATGGAGCAATCATCAACTTCACCTGCAACTAACAACGCTATAAGAGGGGCTGAGCAAAGCGGTAACATAGCCAAACAACGGTTTGCTAGGAAGGGTGTCAAAGGTTAGAGGTTCATGGCAATTTGGGAGGCTTGAAGAACAAGTTATAGGAAGCGCAGCATAGCGATAGAATGAAGCAACTAGCATAGCAATGATAGTAGTGAGATCCAGGGTAGCGGTCATCTTGCCTGTAATCCCGCAAGGAAGAAGAACGAGTCCATGAAGAAGATGAAGCCACGAAGACGAACCAAGCGTAGACGAACGAATCCTCACGATCGCAACGAAACGGGAACTATCGAGAAGAAGCACACAACATGGTAAACGCACCACACATAGACAAGACGTGATGCACAACAAGCATGATGCATGACAAAGCTACATGAAGCTACTCATGGCAAGAGATGATGCAAACAGGAACAACACATCAAGGCAAGTTTAAATGAGGCCAGAAACAACATATAACAATTTTGGTAAGTCCTCATATGCAAATTAAGATGCACCAAGATGATCTACACGAGATTCTAGTCAAGTTACATATAAAGTTCATTAGATTTAGAGCTACGGCCTAGAAGATATGAGCAAAACAAGTTAATCATGGCATTGATGCAAAAGGCATACCAACATCAAGAAAACACCTCAAAACAAGGATGCAACATGATAATATGAAAATTCATGCAAAACCAAGCAAGTTTAATATAAAGCACACTCAAAACGGAGCAACGGTTCAACACATACACTATATACAAGACATAACAACAATCTGTCCAAAACAGCAACTAAGCATATTGCAAGCATCAAAACAACAAGCTACAACATCCCAACATAAGAACAAAAGGCATGAGCATGAAGTACAGGTAAAGCATGACAAGACATGAACACTGAGCTATCTCCAGGAACAACTAGAACATGCTCAAAAAGACATGGGAAGATTGCAAATATTAACAGTTTCAGGCTTAGCAGAAATAACATCAGGTTGCAAAGTTTAGAGCAAGGAAACAACATGTTACAGGAACATATCATGGCAAACAAAGGCATGGCATGATACTACTAAATGCATAGAACAAAAGTCCCTTACTGACCATGAGCCAAAAAGGATCAGAAGATATGATGGCACCCATGTAAACATGGCAAGTTATATGACAGATTTAAACATGGCAGGAACAATAATAAGTAGGCATGTTGGTGAGCTTACCATTCACCACAGAGCAATACATGGCATGGCAAGGCAACCAACAGTAAGAAGACATGTTTATGAAGCTAAGCATGGCAAGATCAAGTTCATAGGGTGCATGGATCACTAGAAAAGCACATTGCCAAAACTGAACTTCATGTTAACAGGTTGACAGCAACATTATTTAGCAACTTTGGAGCAAGATAACAACATGATACGGCAGGCTATAAATGCAACCAGGGGCATGAATGGATAGAGCAAGACATGTACAACAAATTATCCTTAGTGAACATCTCCAGATTATGCATAGAATGACTAGTAGCAGCAGGTTTACATAGCAACAAAATATCACAGAATCAGCCTAGCAAACCAGCAACAGCAAGTACCCTAATTAACAAGCTTGATGCACTCACTACACAACTCACAAAAATACATGGATGGCACCCCTGGAAATATGACATAGCATAGATCAAAACACATGTAGAGCTCACGCTCATAGGATGCACACATCAAACATGGCAAAAATGACAAATGAGCAAGTTATAACAGTTCCAGCAGATTAACATCACATAGCACTCTTACAACGATGGTTCGGGCATAAAGATGAGCTCAAATGAAAATGATGCAATGGAATGAAATGAAGTACTCGTTGAGACGAACAATTCGACATATTACACGCACGAATCGGAGCAGTATGCAGCAAGTTATGATGCGATGAACATGGCATGATTATGCAAAATATTTCGGGACTTGGCAGTTTTTTGGGGAAAAAATGACTGAGCGCTGAATAGTAAAAATCGCACGGGCGCGGGATAGCGGGGGCTGCTCACCATGGGCCGAGCCTAGGTCGGGGAGGAGACAGGCCGGCAGACGGGGCGCTGGGCCGGGCGACTGGGCCGTGGCCCACGCAGTCGGTCAACGGGGCGCGACAGCCGGATCGAGCTCCTCTCGATCCCGCAAGGCGGCGGCAGCAACGGGAGCGGACGGCGGCGGAACCGGTCGGGCTCCGGTGAGGGAGGTTCGCCGGCAAGCCGGGTGGGTGGATCCGGCGAGGGAGGCGCCAGATCCGGCGATGGGGCGGCGAAACGGGGCCGGCAACGAGCTCCCATGGCGGCGGCGGGGCCCTGGGGTCCGCGGAGAGGTGGTGGCGGCGGCAGTTTGCGGGCGGCGGGGCGGAGGGAGCCGGGCATGGGGGCCGGGTGGCGCGCGGCTCGGGGCGAGGCTGC
>NC_041381.1:546922973-546929943 GCF_002162155.2 Triticum dicoccoides | reverse complement strand
CGGGCGACGGCGGCGGCTGGGTTCGCACGGGCCCGCGGCGGGCCTGGCGGGCCGTGCGGCGGTGGAGGAGAGAGAGAGGAGACGCTGGGTGATGTGGCGGCGGCTGATTCGTCCGGCGCGGCGGCTGGATGTGTCCGGCGGCGGAGTGGACATGTCCGGCGCGCGGAGGTGGAAGAGGCTAGGGTTTGCACCGCGAATTTCGGAGGGGAAGGTGTATTTATAGGTAGAGGGAGCTAGGAGAGTCCAAATGAGGTGCGGTTTTCGCCCACACGATCGTGATCGAACGACCGAGAGTATGGAGGGGAGTTTGATGGGTTTTGGGCCACTTTGGAGGGGATGTTGGGCTGCACACAAAAGAGGCTTTTACGGTTCCCCGATTAACCGTTGGAGTATCAAACGACCTCCCAATGGCACAAAACTTGACAGGCGGTCTACCGGTGCTATACCAAGGCCGCTTGGCAAACCTCGGGCCATTCCGAGAATGTTTAACACCCGCTCACAACGAGAGACAAAAGGGGGACATCGGAGGACATAGGAGTGCCGGATTGCAAAACGAACAACGGGGAAAATGCTCGGATGCATGAGACGAACACGTATGCAAAATGAGATGCACATGATGGCATGATAAAATGCAACACGCAAGCAAAAGACATGGCAATGACGGCAAATAACTGGCGGACACCTAGCGCATCGAATCCGGGGCGTTACAACACTCCTCCACTAACAAGAGATCTCGTCCCGAGATCTTAGGACCGAGACGGAGGGGAAAAGGGATGAGGCGAAACACGAACTCAAAAGAAGAAGCAAGGAGTCGAGAGCACTCGAGAAGATGAGAGGAACGACGAGGATGACGAGAATCGAAAGCTCACGGAAATGATTGACTATGAAACCACTCCGGTTAGAACGAGATAAGAAACGAATAAGACTGAAAGGATTTAGACAGCGCTCTGGCTGAACATGCAAAGAATAGAACACGAGCTTGAGAGGATGGAATGTTACTTAATGAAGACATGACACAAAACCTCCGGAAAGAATTGAAATAGTGGAATGAAAATAACTTAGAAGGAAGGGGTGAACGGAGTTGTTGAGAAAATCAACAATGAAAGAATAAACCTGTTGTGGACTTATAGGTAACATCTCAAGATTATAAGGTGATAACCGGCCACCAACGGAAACGATTGGGTAGCTGAGAAGAACGAAGAAATGCAAAACTCCACTTCAAAAGAATACGGAAATTAATTGCACTTCGAAAAGCAAGAAGGAAAGATACTTGAGCTCCACCAACAAAATCTTGATGAACTCTTGAAGAATGAAATAAATCATGAAGAACCACCATGAAGAACTCCGGTACAAAAGGATGATGAGATAGAATTGAAAGATGAAAGAATAAGATTAAAACCTTGCGATGATTTAGATGGATGTTCCGAGGAAATGGCCGAGGAAAATTGAACTCTGGAAAAGAATAGATGAAAACACTTGGAACTAGAATTTATTTCTCAAGAACAAACTCCGAAGGAAGGGATTACTCGCTTGGATGAAATAAGAATAAGATTTATTGTATGCTTATCCTTCATCAAATTAAATTGATGACAAGCAACGGATTTTGCATACTACTTATTCTTCTTGAAAAGGGATTGAGAAGTGACATATCGCAAAGTTGAGAAGGTCTTCATGAACCACCGGTAGGATTGAAAAGAATGAATGAATTAATATGATAATCAAGGACAAAGAATCTTGAATGAACCACCGTAAGAATTCGGAAATGACTGACGAACGCGAATGAATCACCGGGAAGAATTAGAAGAACCAATATGCTCGAGGGGATTTAGATGCAAAAGAACAAAGAGATCATGAGCTGATTAAAGAACACTTGAACGAAGCACCAGGATAAATAGAGAACGATAACTGGAGCGATGGCCTCCGGTGAAAAGAAACGGGAAAAACAACTCCTGCCATACTCCGGATGGGTGAGAAAAGAATATCTGACAAATGGAATAATTCACGAGGATAACATGAAGCTAGAACCACGAATCTTCGAGAGAACGGGAAAGATTTAGAGGAAAAACTCGTCTTCGGTCTTCAATTGACGATGAGAAACACCACCAAAATTACTGAGGTACTCCGGTAGAATGAAAACCAAAAAGGTTGAGCCAACAATGAAAAGAATTTGAAAGCGATCTTGGAAAAGGCATGTGACTGATGAAATTCATTCTTACGTCACACTTTGAAAAGAATTTGAGAATAACTCCGGGGAAACAAAAGAGACAAGTAAGATCCTGGGAAAAGACCTGTGGGTTAGGGCCCACTAAAAGAAAACACCGTTGAAAAGGATTGTTGAACAGATAGATGATGCACCGGAACAATTGAAATATTTGAATGAGGTGACAACCTCGAATTAGTTCGAACACAGACGAATCTCCTGAGATGTCTTGAGCACTCCGGAAGGATAAACTGGCGAGAGGCGAATGAACAAGGAGAACACTTGAGCTGAGGAAAAGAATATAATCACCACCGGAAAACTTGAATTGAATCCACCAGAAAAGAAAAAGAGATGAAGAATGACGAACGAGACGAGAATTCACCGGTTGAAATAATTGAGGGAAGACTGAAGAGACTCCACACGAATGGAATTGATGGTCGAAAGAGACTCAGACTCTGTGAAGAAAAAGGGTGGGAGGGCGGGAAAACAAAGGCAACTTGGAAGGGGAAACTGACGAATATCTTGAAGAGAAAACACCGATTGAAATCATTGAGGAAAGAAAGCAAGGACTTCACGCGGATGGATACTCGATTACGGACTCCGGCTCCAAGAAGAAAAAGGGGTGGGCGGGTGGGAAAAGAAAACAACTAAGGATTGATCTCGCAAAAGACAAAGAGGTTCGATTCAACTTGACGAGAAATGCACCGGATAAAAAGAGCTGAGAACCAACGATCGGAAAACCAACTGCGTGAGCCTAAAGAAAAATTTGAAGGGAAGAAGAGTAGTTCAAAACACCTACATCAAGATTCCTCACCAGAGCGACGAAGGGGCAGAGGAGTAAAAAGAATTCCTACTCTCCGACATAACTAGACTCTGAAAACAGTTTTCTTCTAGACTCAACAACGGCGAAACTACACGATCAATCAAGGGGGCTCCTAGGGTCGGTCGAGGCTCTGATACCAACTTGTCACACCCAATATGCGACCCTATCCAAAAGGAACTCAAAGGTCCCACCAAGGATAGACCCGCATATTGAAACGCTTTTGCAAGGTGGATATCATTACATCAACATTACATAATAGATGGGGATACATACAAAAGGCATACAATGCCACACGAAAACAACATCGTCTTACATAAGAGCACCATCCGACTACGGATGAAACACAAACAGAAACTCAAACGACATCCACCCTGCTAGCCCAGGCTGCCGACCTGGAACCTATCCCCTGATCGAAGAAGAAGCAGAAGAAGAACTCCAAAACAAGCAATCATCGCTCTCGCGTCAAGATCATCGCAAAACCTGTACCTGCAACTATTGTTGTAGTAATCTGTGAGCCACGAGGACTCAGCAATCCCATTACCATGGGTATCAAGACTAGCAAAGCTTAATGGGAAAGGAAGGGGTAAAGTGGTGAGGTTGCAGCAGTGACTAAGCATGATATGGTGGCTAACATACGCAAATGAGAGCGAGAAGAGAAGCAAAGGAACGGTCGTGAAGCTAGCAATGATCAAGAGGTGATCCTGAGCACCTACTTACGTCAAACATAACATAGAAACCGTGTTCACTTCCCAGACTCCGCCGAGAAGAGACCATCACGGCTACACACTCGGTTGATGCGTTTTAAATCAGATCTGGTGTCAAGTTATCTACAACCGGATATTAACAAATTCCCATCTGCCACATAACCGCGCGCACGGCTCTCGAAAGTTTATACCCTGCAGGGGTGTCCCAACTTAGCCCATGATAAGCTCTCGCGATCAACGAAGGATATACCTTCTCCCAGGAAGACCCGATCAGTCTCGGAATCCCGGTTTACAAGACATTTCAACAATGGTAAAACAAGACCAACAAAGCCGCCCGATGCGCCGACAATCCCGATAGGAGCTGCACGTATCTCGTTCTCAGGGCAACACCGGATAGGTCAGCCTACAAGTAAAACCAGACCTCGAGTTGCCCCGAGGTGGCCCCGCAGTCTGCCCGGTTCGGACCAACACTT
Source organism: Triticum dicoccoides (assembly GCF_002162155.2). NCBI lineage: Eukaryota > Viridiplantae > Streptophyta > Magnoliopsida > Poales > Poaceae > Triticum > Triticum dicoccoides. The sequence continues at coordinate 546,925,743 of NC_041381.1, read as the reverse complement.
AGACAAGCACTGGCCTGGGGGGGCTAAAATAAAGATGACTCTTGGGTTAATTACTCCCAAGGGAAAGGTAGGTGGTGGTGAGGCAAATGGTAAAACCAAGGTTGGGCCTTGCTGGAGGAGTTTTATTCAAAGCAAACTGTCAAGGGGGTCCCATAAATCACCCGACCGCGTAAGGAACGCAAAAATCCGGGAACATAACATCGATATGACGGAAACTAGGGCGGCAAGAGTGGAACAAAACACCAGGCATAAGGCCGAGCCTTCCATCCTTTACCAAGTATATAGATGCATTAATTAAATATAAGAGATATTGTGATATCCCAACATAACCCTGTCCACCATGGAGCAATCTTCAACTTCACCTGCAACTAACAACGCTATAAGAGGGGCTGAGCAAAGCGGTAACATAGCCAAACAACGGTTTGCTAGGAAGGGTGTCAAAGGTTAGAGGATCATGGCAATTTGGGAGGCTTGAAGAACAAGTTATAGGAAGCGCAGCATAGCGATAGAACGAAGCAACTAGCATAGCAATGATAGTAGTGAGATCCAGGGTAGCGGTCATCTTGCCTGAAATCCCACAAGGAAGAAGAACGAGTCCATGAAGAAGATGAAGCCACGAAGACGAACCAAGCGTAGACGAACAAATCCTCACGATCGCAACGAAACGGGAACTATCGAGAAGAAGCACACAACATGGTAAACGCACCACACATAGACAAGACGTGATGCACAACAAGCATGATGCATGACAAAGCTACATGAAGCTACTCATGGCAAGAGATGATGCAAACAAGAACAACACATCAAGGCAAGTTTAAATGAGGCCAGAAACAACATATAACAATTCCGGTAAGTCCTCATATGCAAATTCCGAAATTGGTACAGACCTGAATAAACCTTATGTTCAAGTTGTTAAACAGCAAGTTAAGATGCACCAAGATGATCTACACGAGATTCTAGTCAAGTTACATATGAAGTTCATTAGATTTGGAGCTACGGCCTAGAAGATATGAGCAAAACAAGTTAATCATGGCATTGATGCAAAAGGCATACCAACATCAAACAAACACCTCAAAACAAGGATGCAACATGATAATATGAAACTTCATGCAAAACCAAGCAAGTTTCATATAAAGCACACTCAAAACGGAGCAACGGTTCAACACATACACTATATGCAAGACATAACAACAATCTGTCCAAAACAGCAACTAAGCATATTGCAAGCATCAAAACAACAAGCTACAGCATCCCAACATAAGAACAAAAGGCATGAGCATGAAGTACAGGTAAAGCATGACAAGACATGAACACTGAGCTATCTCCAGAAATAACTAGAACATGCTCAAAAAGACATGGGAAGATTGCAAATATTAACAGTTTCAGGCTTAGCAGAAATAACATCAGGTTGCAAAGTTTAGAGCAAGCAAAAAACATGTTACAGGAACATATCATGGCAAACAAAGGCATGGCATGATACTACTAAATTCATAGAACAAAAGTCCCTTACTGACCATGAGCCAAAAAGGATCAGAAGATATGATGGCACCCATGTAAACATGGCAAGTTATATGACAGATTCAAACATGGCAGGAACAATAATAAGTAGGCATGTTGGTGAGCTTGTACCACTCACCACAGAGCAATACATGGCATGGCAAGGCAACCAACAGTAAGAAGACATATTTATGAAGCTAAGCATGGCAAGATCAAGTTCATAGGGTGCATGGATCACTAGAAAAGCACATTGCCAAAACTGAACTTCATGTTAATAGGTTGACAGCAACTTTATTTAGCAATTTTGGAGCAAGATAACAACATGATACAGCAGGCTATAAATGCAACCAGGGGCATGAATGGATAGAGCAAGACATGTATAACAAATCATCCTTAGTGAACATCTCTAGATTATGCATAGAATGACTAGTAGCAGCAGGTTTACATAGCAACAAAATATCACAGAATCAGCCTAGCAAAACAGCAACAGCAAGTACCCTAATTAACAAGCTTGATGCACTCACTACAAAACTCAAAAAAATACATGGATGGCACCCCTGGAAATATGACATAGCATAGATCAAAACACATGTAGAGCTCACGCTCATAGGATGCACACATCAAACATGGCAAAAATGACAAATGAGCAAGTTATAACAGTTCCAGCAGATTAACATCACATAGCACTCTTACAACAATGGTTCGGGCATAAAGATGAGCTCAAATGAAAATGATGCAATGGAATGAAATGAAGTACTCGTTGAGACGAAAAATTTGACATATTAGACGCACGAATCAGAGCAGTATGCAGCAAGTTATTATGCGATGAACATGGCATGATTATGCAAAATATTTCGGGACTTGGCAGTTTTTTTGGGGGAAAAATGAGTGAGCGCTGAATAGTAAAAATCGCACGGGCACGGGATAGCGGGGGCTGCTCACCATGGGCCGAGCCCAGGTCGGGGAGGAGACAGGCCGGCGGACGGGGCACTGGGCCGGGCGACTGGGCCGTGGCCCACGCAGTCGGTCAACGGGGCGCGACGGCCGGATCGAGCTCCTCTCGATCCCACAAGGCGGCGGCGGCGATGGGAGCGGACGGCGGCGGCACCGGTCGGGCTCCGACGAGGGAGGTTCGCCGGCAAGCCGGGCGGGCGGATCCGGCGAGGGAGGCGCCAGATCCGGTGATGGGGCGGCGGAACGGGGCCGGCAACGAGCTCCCATGGCGGCGGCGGGGCCCTGGGGTCCGCGGAAAGGCGGTGGCGGCGGCGGTTCG
>NC_041381.1:546909708-546922556 GCF_002162155.2 Triticum dicoccoides | reverse complement strand
TTCGCGCGGGCCCGCGGCGGGCCTGGCGGGCCGCGCGGCGGTGGAGGAGAGAGAGAGGAGACGCTGGGTGACGTGGCGGCGGCTGATTCGTCCGGCGCGGCGGCTGGACGTGTCCGGCGGCGGAGTGGATTGTCCGGCGGCGGAGTGGAATGTCCGGCACGCGGAGGTGGAAGAGGCTAGGGTTTGCACCGCGAATTTCGGAGGGGAAGGTGTACTTATAGGTAGAGGGAGCTAGGAGAGTCCAAATGAGGTGCGGTTTTTGCCCACACGATCATGATCGAACGACCGAGAGCATGGAAGGGAGTTTGATGGGTTTTGGGCCACTTTGGAGGGGGTGTTGGGCTGCACACAAAAGAGGCTTTTACGGTTCCCCTATTTACAGTTGGAGTATCAAACGACCTCCCAATGGCACGAAACTTGACAGGCGGTCTACCGGTGCTATACCAAGGCCGCTTGGCAAACCTCGGGCCATTCCGAGAATGTTTAACACCCGCTCACAACGAGAGAAAAAAGGGGGACGCCGGAGGACATAGGAGTGCCGGATTGCAAAACGGACAACGGGGAAAATGCTCGGATGCATGAGACGAACACGTATGCAAAATGAGATGCACATGATGACATGATAAAATGCAACACGCAAGCGAAAGACATGGCAATGACGGCGAATAACTGGCGGACACCTGGCGCATCGAATCCGGGGCGTTACATGGGTGCTGCCCCGAAGACGATGACCGCGGGCGTGAGCCCAGCCCCAGCGTTGATCAGGATGAAGGTGGCGGCAGGCACGTGGGCAGCGGCGCTCAGGGCTTGCCAAGCTTCGGTGACTCTCTTTCAGACAGTAGCTCCTCCAGCGGTGGCCGCGACCAGCCCCCGCGCCGTCGCGCTCGCTTGGGGGAAGGTAGCGGGTTGGTCCGCTGCCGCGCCCCGGTGAAGCGAGAGAAGGGATCTAACTGAGCTCCAGAGGCAGTACGAGCCCTCACCGCGAGTTGGTGCCGGGCAAGTCGTGCCTATTTTGTTTTTCTTCCTTCCCTGCGCAAAAAAGAAGGTAGTATAGGGCCCTGCGGGGGCGTGCTGAACTGTTGCTGTTAATTATCGTGTTGTTTCTGCTATCTCTATGCTATGTTTCTGCGCCGCGTGCCCGCGTGTGGGAATTACTTAGCTCGGGGAGGCTTGTCGCGGTCTTTGCCTCCCGAGGCCGAGGCCTCGCCATGCGCTTCATGTCCTGCAAGGATTAGTCAGGAGAGGTAGTTTCCGGCCTCGGTTGTGGGGGCGACCGACCCAGGTCCTGTGCTTGCGTCACGATGCCCGTGGGGCACGGACTAGGGGGAGTGCTCCCGCGGTGGACTCGAATAGGAAAGCTTCAAACGACCGGGGCAGAAAACACTCGCAAGGGTGCCCACGTACCTCCCTCGCAAGACTTGCGAGAGAAAACGAGGCAAGTGAGTGAAAAAGACAAAGGGTCACAAGCTAGAGACGGCAACAGCTCCAATAAAACTTCAAATAGGAATGAACAAGCCAAATGCAGAAAGCAAATGAAAAAGCCGCGTCCGGCACCTAATCTACTCTTCAACGTCTTCTCACCAGCGCGGAGCTAAGTGCTGCTAGTGGGCATGGGCGGGAGCCCCCGAGGCCCGAGGGCGGCACTCCGGAGACTCCGGGGCATGTACAGCCCCACTCATTATTACGTGAGAGTGTCACGGGCGACGAGCTTCACAGGCATTGGCCTTCTTCACAGGCACCGGGCCTTTTCCAAAATGCGGCAGCTTCACAGGCATTGGCCTTCTTCACAGGCACCAGGCCTTTTCCAAAATGCGGCAGCTTCACAGGCATTGGCCTTCTTCACAGGCACCGGGCCTTTTCCGAAATGCGGCAGCTTCACAGGCATTGGCCTTCTTCACAGGCACCGGGCCTTTTTCCAAAATGCGGCAGCTTCACAGGCATTGGCCTTCTTCACAGGCACCGGGCCTTTTCCATAGGCACTGGGCCTCGCTCAGGGGTAGAACCTTCGAAGATGTTGAATGTTCAATGCGTTCTGGACGGGTACCCCCTCCTGGGTCTCCAAGCGCGCGGAGCCGGGCCTGGAAACATGAACAACCTTGAATGGGCCCTCCCACATGGGAGAGAGCATGTGCAACCCCTCCCTGGAGGGAAACCGTCTGAGCACGACGTCCCCTACCTCAAGAGTTCTGGGGTGGATGTTGCGGCAGTGGTACGGTCGCAGCGCCTGTTGATACCTTGCCGCTCGCAGCACGGCTTCTCGATGGTGTTCCTCCCCCAGCATGAGATCCGTCCCCCGCATGGCGTCCTGCTGCGTCTTGTCGAACGCCAGGACCCGTGCGAAATGACGCCTGACCTCGTTAGGGAGGACGGACTCAGCTCCGTAGAAGAGGAAGAACGGGGTCTCGCCAGTCGGCTTGGCCGCGGTCGTGCGGATAGACCACAGCACAGACTGGAGCTCGTCGTACCAGCCCCTGCCACAGGCCTCCAGCTTCTTCTTGAAGGTCCTTGTTTTGAGGCCCCTCAGGACCTCCGCTTTGGCTCGCTCGGCCTGGCCATTGCTCCGGGGGTGTGCTGCCGAAGCGTAGCATATCTGCGTTCCAAGGTTAGCACAGTACGTTTTGAAGAGATTACTGGTGAATTGCGAACCGTTGTCGGTGATGATGCGGTTAGGCACCCCAAATCGGCTCATGAGGCCCTTGATGAACTTGACTGCGGAGCCCGCTGGGATGGTGTGGACAGCTTCCACCTCAGCCCACTTGGTGAACTTGTCCATGGCGACGTAGAGGTAGCGATAGCCCCCTGGCGCTCGAGGGAACGGGCCTAGAATGTCCAGCCCCCAAACTGCGAACGGCCATGAGAGGGGTATAGTTTGCAGACCCCCCGCCGGCTGGTGGATCTGCTTGGCGTGGAATTGGCAGGCCTCACAAGCCTTCACCAGCTCAACGGCGTCGCTGAGTGCTGTGGGCCAGTAGAATCCACTGCGGAACGCCTTGCCAATGAGGGTTTGTGAGGATGAGTGGTGCCCACAATCTCCACCGTGTATGTCCTCCAATAGCTCCTTCCCTTGCTCTCTGGAAATGCAACGTAGGGACACGTCATTTGGTCGCCTCCGGTAGAGCTCTCTATCCTTGATGTAGTAGGCCGTGGCCTGCCGCGCCACACGCTCCGCGTCCTCCTCCTTCTCCAGCAGGGTCCCTTGCGTCAAGTAGTTCTTGAGCTCTGCAATCCAACATCCTTCTTAAGGCTCCAATGCCAGGAGCAGACGTGCCCCTGAGGCCGGGCCGCAGGCTGGGGCTCCCGAGGCAGGCGGCTGAGGGAGCTCCTCCCTGGGTTGTGCCGTGCTCGATAGTGATGGTGCCGCCGAGGGTTTGAAGAGTCGCTCCTCGAAGACGCCAGGCTCCTGAGGCAACCGCCTGGATGCCCTCTTAGCGATGTCATCAGCCTATTGATTGGTGCCGCGAGGCACATGCTGCAACTCAAGCCCCCAGAACTGTTTCTCCATCCTGCGAACCTCCGTGAGGTAGGCTTCCATGTGCTCGTCCTTCGTCTCGTATATTTTGTTGGAGAAGTTGACGAGGAGTTGCGAATCGCCCTTGATGATGAGGCGCTTTACCCCCAAGGCGACTACGGCTTTCAAGCCTGCTATCAGGCCTTCGTATTCTGCTATGTTGTTGGAGACCTTCTCTCCATGCTGGAAACAGAGTTGCACGGCATAGTAGAGCTTGTCCTGACTAGGAGATACGAGCACTGCGCCAGCCCTCGCACCATGTTGGGAGAATGCCCCGTCGAAGTACATGACCCAGCCGTCCGGTGCCTCGCTTCCCGAGGAAAGTGATCGGTCCTCGCCTGCCTTGAGGCCCGGTGCCTCTGCCCATTCTGCCATGAAATCTACAAGTGCAGCTCCCTTGATGACTCTGGTCGTGCTGAACTCTAACTGAAACGCTTGCAATTCGATGTTCCATTCAGCGACTCTTCCAGCTGAGTTGGGGCTCCTGAGTACCCTTTCTAAGGGGTACGCTGAGACGACCTTCATGGGATGGCCTTGGAAGTTGTGTCGCAGCTTGCATGAGGCTACCAATAGCGCGAGGAGGAGTTTTTGAGGCATGGGGTACCGCGCCCTTGCGTCCTGTAGCACCGTGCTGACGAAGTACACGGGGTGCTCGACGAGGTTGAGGGTGCTGGCGCAGCTTGCGTCCTCCAGAGGTTGAGGCGCCTCCTAAGATGAGGGAACCCTAGCGCTTGGTCGCTTGGAGAGGCCTCCTCTGCCCCAGGTGCGTTCCCCTACTGCGGCTGGTCCTTTGCGGGCGCGGTCTTCATGAGGTTGTCTTGGCTCTGCTTTGCTTCGGCCTGGACGGTCGCTGCTGCCTTGGTCTGACGCTCCTCCCTAATCGCCACCAGGGCTGCACTAGCGGAGTAGGGGGTGGCCGCAAGGTAGAGCACCAGGGGCTCCCAAGGTCACGGAGCTACCATCACCGGAGGGCTGGTAAGGTACCTCTTGAGATCTTGGAATGCCTTGTCAGCCACTTCAGTCCATTCAAAGAGGCCCTTCTTCTTCATCAGCTTGAAGAAGGGCAGTGCTCGTTCCCCCAGCTTGGAGATGAAACGTCCTAGCGCGGTTACACGCCCGGTGAGCTTCTGCATTTCTCTGAGGGTCTTCGGAGGGCTCATGTCTTCAACTACCTTGACCTTCTCTGGGTTGGCCTTGATTCCCCTGTGGGACACGAGGAAACCCAGGAGCTTGCCCGAGGGGACTCCAAACACACACTTCTCCAGGTTGAGCCGCAGGTCCACTTCATTGAGGCTCGCAAAGGTTTCGTCCAAGTCCTGTATCAGGGTTCTTGCCTCCCGAGACTTCACCACAATGTCATCGACGTAAGCTTCAGCGTTCCTCCCGAGCTGCCGGCCCAAGGCGATGTGCATCAGCCTCTGAAAGGTCACGCCTGCATTGCGCAACCCAAATGGCATGCATGTCTAGCAGTACACTCCACACGGGGTCAGGAAAGCCGTTTTTTCCACGTCTTCTACCGCCATCTTTATCTGGTGATAGCCCGAGAAGGCATCCAGGAAGCACAACAGGTCACACTCAGCGGTGGAGTCGACGATCTGGTCGATGCGGGGGAGCGGAAATGGATCCTGCGAGCAGGCTTTCTTGAGGTTGGTGAAGTCAAAACACATGTGTTCCTTTCCTCCCTTCTTCGGCACGACGACTGGGTTAGCCAACCAATCTGGGTAGCGGATCTCGCAAATAACATCTGCTGCCTCTAGCTTGCGGGTCTCCTGGATGATGAAAGCTTGTTTCTCAGTGGACTGCCGCCTCGCCTTCTGCTTCACGGGGCACATGTTGGGGCACACGTCGAGGTGATGCTCAATCACACCACTCGGGACCCCTGCTAGCTGATCAGGTTCCCATGCGAACACCCTTCTTGTTTGCACGCAGGAACTTCACCAAGGCCTCCTCCTTCTCGAGTTCAAGGTTGGCACCTATGGTGAAGGTGGCGTCAGTGGATCCGTCCTCGTCGACCGGTACCTGCTTGGTTTCCGCCTTGTCTTGGGTGAATAGCTGCTTCTTCTTAGCCGGCGCAGCCCCCTTGGGCTCGAGGGCGTCAGTGCTGGCGGGCTGCACCACTGCGGCCGTCTTGAAAGAGAGCTTGAGCACCTGCAGTGGATCCCTTGTGTCTCCTGACACGGTAAGGACGCCGCTGCTCCCGGGCATCTTCATGAGGTTGTACGCCGGGTGAGTTGTTGCCATGAACTGGGCCAAGGTCGGGTAGCCAAGGATGGCGTTGTAGGGGAGGCTGATGGGGGCGATGTCGAAGCCGATCGGCTCTGTGCGGATGTTATCATAGGTGCCGAAGGTCACCGGGAGGCGAATCTATCCCAAGGAGGCGGTGGAACCGACTCCGACGCCCGAGAAAGGCCTGCTGGGCTGAAGCCGCTCTAGTGGCACGTGGAGGAGGCTGAAGGCCTCTACTGAGAGCACATTGAGGCCGGCACCGCCATCGATGAGGGTCCTAGTGACGGCAACTTGGAAGATGGTGGGGGTGCACAGCATCGGGAGCGCACCCGAACCGGCGGGGTTGGAGGGGTGATCGTCCGAGTTGAAGGTCAGATCGGCCTCGAGCGCCACCCAGCCCGGGGGAGCTTCTCGGCGCTTGGAGGTGGTGCCGATCTGGCGGGTGAATGGCTTGACATGGCGGCTCGAAGGTGGTGCCTGTGAGCCGCCCAAGAGAGCTGCGACAACCGGGGGCACTAGTGTGGCGTAATGGGTGAGGAAGAGGTCGCGCAGCTCCCCCCAGGAGGTCACAAAGGCCGTTGGTAGCTGGAGCAGCCACATGCGCGGAACGCCGGCGAGGGCCATGGGGAACCAGTTGGCCATCACCCTGTCGTCGCCCCTGGCCTTGAGGACGGCCTCCTCGTACACCAGTAGGAAAACCAGCGGATCCGTCATGCCGTTGTAATGCGGCGGCATCTCTGGCTTGAACTTGTGCGGCCACTGCACTTGTCGCAAGGCAGGGGCCAAGGCTCGGAGCCCCCTAGCCCCAGTGCCGGCATCGGCTGCCGGAGCGGGTGGCGTGTTGTCCGCCATGAGGGCGAAACACGATGTCGGTGGAGAGTGGGTCGTTGGCAGGGAGAACTTTGGCACACCCCTACCTGGCGCGCCAAATGTCGGATTTCAGGTTTCGGCAGACCCTTGAGGTTCGAACTCTGGGTGCGCACGAAGATCTTTCCCCTACCAGCTCACGTCTCGATGTTTCGCAAGGAATCTAGGCTAGAAAGAAGAACACACAAGGGACACGAGGTTTATACTGGTTTAGGCCACCATTGTGGTGTAATACCCTACTCCAGTGTGTGGTGTGGTGGATTGCCTCAGGGGCTGATGATGAACAATACAAAGGGGAACAGCCTCGCGAAGGGTTGTTCTTGAGCTGGTGCGATGAACTGCTTGGGTGAGTTCGGTCACTTCTCTCTCTCTCTCTCTCTCTCTCTCAATCCGTCCGTCCCCCTTGCTCTGTGGTGGCTAGCTCTATTTATTGAGGGAGGCCCTGGGCCTCTTCCCAAATAATGAGCGGGAAGGGCGCCAACAATTGGCCAATTTGAAGGGGAACATCTAGTACACTTATCCTGACTAAAGTTGGTCTTCGGCTGCCAAAGGCTCTGACAATGACGCCGTCCTGGGCTCCACGATGACCTCCATCCTGTCGTTCTGTTGGTCTTGGTCTTGTTGCACCGAAACGGTAACCTTTGCCTGATGCCTTGGCCTGTGCTTGCCCCCCTTGCACCAAAGGGGAAACAAGGACACTGCACAGGCCGACGCCCGCCTGGCGCCCGCTTGGTCCCGATCGTCATGGCTTGCGTCACGGGCTCCTCGCGAGGTACCCTGCCTTGATCTCTCCTCCTCCTCACGAGCCTGCCTGATGAGGTTGCTCCTGAGGAAGCTTCCTGTCGTCCACCCCGTGAGGCTTGGCCCCTCACGAGGGTCTTGAGCTTGAGCTGATGAAGCTGGGCCGCACTGGGCCCCCACTTGAGCCACGCCGCAGGCCGCAGGCAGGCATGTCTGGGGACCCCCATTCCTAGAACGCCGACAGCAATGTCTTTGGTTGATATTATCCTTATTATGAAGTGGTGCAAATGCTTGTCCTGTTCCGGCTTGGTTCCCTCTTTCTAACCTCGCAATGACTTGGTGCTCTACGCTGATAGGTCCCGGTCCCCAGGCAGGCTTCAGCCATCGCTGGTATGCCAGGTCGCGATGCCGTTGGCAAGGCCAGGAGGTGAGTGGCCCGAGGTCCAGTAAGAGCCCCTGAGGCGCGATGCTCAGGAGGTCCCCTTTAGCGCTCAAGTAGCTGCCAAAAGGTGAGAAAGGAAGGCAATGTCGTTGTCACAGAGCCGCATTAAGTGGGGGTTTCATGTCGCATCGATTAGCTATTCCGGGGGTGAGACTTATCTTGAAAGCAGAGGGTAGATCCTTCGCGAGGCGCCAGACTTGCATGTTTGCAGCTGGGATGTAGCTGGGTTAGGCCTTCGTGAGTTTCGCCTCCCTTCTCCGCACTCTCCTTCGTGCTCTACGTCCTCAGGTCCTGGCCCTCCAGCGAGCTCAGCCGCCGCTGGTATGCCAGGTCGCGATGACGTGGACAACGCTAGGGGTGAGGGCTGGAGAGCCAGTGAGAGCCCCTGAGTCGCGATGCTCAGGAGCCCCCCTTTTAACGCGCGAGTGGATCGTACGGGTAAGGGAGAGAGAGCTCACGACGCCCCCCACATTATTCCTCAGGTAGTCCATGTAAACCAACATGAGAGAACCAAGGGTTGCCATTACGATTGCTGGCCGGCCATTGGTTGCACCAAGAGTGTGGTCTGGGCACTGAGGGCCTGGTGAGGTGACGCTTGCGGGGCTGCCGTGGGCCAGAGCTCGACCACTCAGATTTGTCGACGTTGCAGGGACGGACCCATGCACAAGCGACGTGCCAATGCGAGCGGCTCCAAAGGTAGGTGTCAATTGAGCAGGCGATTATCACAAGCGGGTTAAGCATGAAAGGCAAATCAGCTTAGATAGACACAGGAAAGATACCTGCCACTGGGTCAGGCCCGAGCGGCTTGGGGATGATGCAGCCCGAGGGGCGCCCCTGACAAGGTGAACTAAAGACATAAGCAAAAGGGATACATGCCGCAGGAACAGACCCACGCGACCTGGAAATAATGCAGCCCTGAGGGCGCTCCCAGCTGAAATGAAACTTGAAAGATGTCACCTTATGTATACTACACAACCTTCTTCTTGTAGACGTTGTTGGGCCTCCAAGTGCAGAGGTTTGTAGGACAGTAGCAAATTTCCCTCAAGTTGATGACCTAAGGTTTATCAATCCGTGGGAGGCGTAGGATGAAGATGGTCTCTCTTAAGCAACCCTGCAACCAAATAACAAAAAGTCTCTTGTGTACCCAACACACCCAATACAATGGTAAATTGTATAGGTGCACTAGTTCGGCGAAGATATGGTGATACACGTGCAATATGGATGGTAGATATAGGTATTTGTAATCTGAAATTATAAAAACAGCAAGGTAACAAGTGGTAAAAGTGAGCATAAACGGTATTGCAATGGTAGGAAACAAGGCATATGGTTCATACTTTCACTAGTGCAAGTTCTCTCAACAATAATAACATAACTGGATCATATAACTATCCCTCAACATGCAGCAAAGAGTCACTCCAAAGCCACTAATAGCGGAGAACAAACGAAGAGATTATGGTAGGGTACGAAACCACCTCAAAGTTATCCTATCTATTCTATCTATTCAAGAGTCCGTAGTAAAATAACATGAAGCTATTCTTTCCGTCCGATTTATCATAGAGTTCATACTAGAATAACACCTTAAGACACAAATCAACCAAAACCCTAATGTCACCTAGATACTCCATTGTCACCTCAAGTATCTGTGGGCATGATTATACGATATGCATCACACAATCTCAGATTCATCTATTCAACCAACATAAAGTACTTCAAAGAGTGGCCCAAAGTTTCTACCAGAGAGTCAAGACGAAAAGGTGTGCCAACCCTTATGCATAGGTTCATGGGCGGAACCCGCAAGTTGATCACCAAAACATACATCAAGTGGATCACGTGATATCCCATTGTCACCACAGATAAGCACGACAAGACATACATCAAGTGTTCTCAAATCCTTAAAGACTCAATCCGACAAGATAACTTCAAGAGGAAAACTCAATTCATCACAAGAGAGTAGAGGGGGAGAAACATCATAGGATCCAACTATAATAGCAAAGCTCACGATACATCAAGATCGTGCCATAGACAGAACACGAGAGAGAGAGAGAGAGAGAGAGAGAGAGAGAGAGAGAGAGATCAAACACATAGCTACTGGTACATACCCTCAGCCCCGAGGGTGACCTACTCCCTCCTCGTCATGGAGAGCACCGGGATGATGAAGATGGCCACCGATGAGGGATCCCCCCTCCGGCAGGGTGCCGGAACGGGCTCCTGAGGGGTTTTTGGTGGCTACAGAGGCTTGCGGCGGCGGAACTCCCGATCTATTGTGTTCTTCGATGGTTTTAGGGTATATGGGAATATATAGGCGAAAGAAGTCAGTCAGGGGAGCCTCGAGGGGCCCACGAGATAGGGGGCACGCCCTCCTATCTCCTGGCCTCCTCGAAGATTCCCTGGCTTGTACTCCAAGACTCCCGGATCATGTTCGTTCAAAAATCACGCTCCTGAAGGTTTCATTCCGTTTGGACTCCGTTTGATATTCCTTTTCTTCAAAATACTGAAACAGGCAATAAAACAGCAATATGGGCTGGGCCTCCAGTTAATAGGTTAGTCCCAAAAGTAATATAAAAGTGTATAATAAAGCTCGTAATCATTCAAAACAGATAATAAAATAGCATGAATGCTTCATAAATTATAGATACGTTGGAGACGTATCAGCATCCCCAAGCTTAATTCCTGCTCGTCCTCGAGTAGGTAAATGATAAAAGAAAGAATTTATGAAGTGTGAATGCTAGTAGGTGCACAAGTTTGATCAATGATAATTTCAATCACCTCTTCTAGCATGATTATATGTCATAACAGTAGTTCATCTCATAAAACTTCTCACGACCAAGTAACAAGCTATTCACATGTTAAAGCATAGACCATAAAGTTTCTTGGAAACTAGCAAACTTTGTTCTCAGTCATCAAACAATTACAATTCATCTTATTTTCAGTAAGGGTCTATGTCAGAGCTTTGATTTAGCAAACTCCACATACTCAACTATCATATAGACTTCTACAATTGCTAACACTCACGCAATACTAATGGTTATGGAGTTTTAATCGAACACTGAGAAAGATAGGGGCTTATAGTGTTGCATCCCAATGTATTCACCTTTGGGTGATGTCAACAATAATAGTTCATGCTAACTTACATCCAATTGGATATGTATATCAGGATCTTTCCAACACGAGGTGCTTGCCAAAGGATAAAATGAAAAAAGGAAAGGTGAAGATCACCTTGACTCTTGCATAAAGTAAAAGACATAAAGTAAAAGATAGGCCCTTCGCAGAGGGAAGCAGAGGTTGTCATGCGCTTTTATGGTTGGATGCACAAAATCTTAATGCAAAAGAACGTCACTTTGTATTTCCACTTGTATATGGACCTTTATTATGCAGTCCGTCGCTTTTATTGCTTCCATAACAAGATCGTATAAAGCTTATTTTCTTCACACTAATAATAGATCATACATATTTAGAGAGCAATTTTTATTGCTTGCACCGATGACAACTTACTTGAAGGATCTTGCTCAATCCATAGGTAGGTATGGTGGACTCTCATGGCAAAACTGGGTTTATGGATATTTCGAAGCACAAGTAGTGTCTCTACTTGGTGCAAGGTATTTGGCAAGCATGAGGGGGAAAGGCAAGCTCAACATGTTTGAATGATCCATGACAATATACTTTAACTGAGATGTGAGAAAACATAACCCATTATGTTGTGTTCCTTGTCCAACATCAAATCTTTAGAATGTCATACTTAATGAGTGCTCACAATTATAAAAGATGTCTAAGATAGTATATTTATATGTGAAATCTCTCTTCCTTCAATATTCTTTTATGAATTGTTCAAATGACCAATACAATGCTTGCTAACCTTTAATAAATATACAACCTCTACTTCTTAGATGTGAAGTCATTACTCCCCATGGGATAAGCAAATGAAACATATAAAATTTCAGATTTATGACATTCAACCATTTACTCATAGGATATAAGTGAAGCAGACGAGCAAATGACAAACTACTCCAACAAGATATAAGTGAAGATTAATGAGTAGCTAAATAATTATGTAACTATGTGAAGACTCTCTCTCACTTAAGAATTTCAGACCTTCATATTTTATTCAAACAGCAAGCAAGGCAAACTAAATGACATTGCAAGGATAGCACAACTCATGTGAAGAAGCAAAAAACTTAGGCTCAACCCGATACTAACCGATAGTTGTTGAAGAAGAAAGGTGGGATGCCTACCGGGGCATCCCCAAGCTTAGATGCTTGAGACTTCTTGAAATATTATCTTGGGGTGCCTTGGACATCCCCAAGCTTGAACTTTTGTGTCTCCTTAATTCCTCTCATATCATGGTTTCTCTTTTTATCAAAAGCTTCATCCACACCAAACTCAACAAGAACTCGTGAGATAGGTTAGTATAAACCAATGCAAAACCTTATCATTTTCTACTGTAACAAATCACTAAAATTATTATTCCACATTGCATACTAAATGCCTCTGCATATTTAATACTCCTATCCTCAAATAGAATCATTAAACAAGCAAACATATGCAAACAATGCAACCATAACAGCAATCTGCCAAAACAGTATAGTCTGTAAAGAATGCAAGATTCATCATACTTCCCTAATTCCAAAAATTATGAGAAAAATACTACGCTGTAGAAGATTTATCATATCTCATTATGCAAAAAAATTCAACATTATACCATTCTCTGACTTTTCTAGGGAATTTTTGCAATACCGGTAAACTTTCTGTTTTCAAACAGCAACATGCATACTAGCAAAATAAGCATGGTAAAGGCTATCCTTGATATTTTTATTGAAAATAAAGATTGTCAGAGTAATGGGCCACGGGTAGGCTAACCCGAGTCCCAGAACCTTTCAAGACATCGGGGCAGGCCGCGCCCCTCAGGCCGAGTCCCAGGAGCCGACACCAAGACAAGCCGAGTCCCAAGAGGCGACTCCAAGACGAGCCGAGTCCCAGACGGCGACTTCGAGATCAGCCGACTCCAAAACTGGCGACCTCCAGAGAGGGCGACTATGGAGAGTCAGCCCATGACTCCTCCCTCATCGC
>NC_041381.1:546896715-546909330 GCF_002162155.2 Triticum dicoccoides | reverse complement strand
GCATGGCTACAGTGAGCCGTATCGCTGGAAGATCTCCGGCGAGGCGTGGCACTGTTGCCATGCCTGCCCTGACCTCAGCCATAGTGCGCGACGCACTGTGCCCATGACGCCGGCCTGTACGGCCCGAAGACCGCGGGGCCGTCTGTCAGTGAGCGGACCGAAGGCGGCCTGGATGCCCCGAAGACGGATCTGTGGGAGTCGGCCTCCCTGGAGTCCGCCGACTCCTCCCAGGGGCCCACGAGCCATTAACCAGATAGGATGGGGAATGGCGACAGTGATCGCCCGATAGACGGCGGCACTGTTGCCACGACCCAATGACCAAGCCTGCGTCATCAGGAGTACCGCTACAGCGTCAAGCCTGTCCGCGGGACCCACCAGTCGGCGGGCCCCAGAAGCCGGCGGGAAGAACGGCGGTCTGAGAGACAGACGGTTGGGACCCGCGCCTAGCCGGATTACCATTGTACCCCCGGGGGGTAGGCCTATATAAACCCCCCGGGGCACCCATGCAAAGGGTTCGGACATTGATAGAGATAGACCAGATAGCGCAGGGAGGAGAGAACCAGCCTTGTCCTCTCCTGCCTCCTGATACAGCTCTAGGAGCGCCATTGTAGTCACTTTGCTTTAGTGATCATGCAGAGACCCCGCAGAGCAGCAGTAGGGGTGTTATCTCCTCGGAGAGCCCCGAAGCTGGGTAAGATTCGCCGGCGTGCATGCCTACGCCTCATCCCGTTTCCAGGCATCGGCGACGTTCTACTCGCCCCCACCATGATAAGCCATCCTTTGGCATATGTCGCACCCAACACCCGACATTTGGCGCCCACCGTGGGGCCTGGTGCACTGTCGTCCGGAGATCTGTTCTGGATGGGAACCCTCTTCCTCCCTGGCAAGCGCAGCCAGCTAGGCTCGCCAGATGGCGTCTGCATCGACGCGCTGCGTGGCGCTGAGGCCGCATGCGCAGCGAGCAGCCTCGCCAAACTTGTCGGCGAGGTTCGGCTCTCCGACGAGCCTGCATCCGACGCAGGCACGGGTGGCCCCGAGAGTCTTCTCGCGGGCCTCCTCGACCAACTCCACATCACCGGCGAGCCTGTCGTGGACTTGGAGTCCGTAGGCTCCACCGACTTGATGTTGGTCGACTCCGACGCCGTGTCGCTTGACACTTTCCCCACCAATGTGGTGGTCTACGACGAACCGCTTCCGTACGAGGAGAGCGGCGGAAGCGCCGTCACGGAGGTTCTCGTCATCAGTCACGATGAGCGCTCCAGTGAAGAAGCTCAGGACCCACTTGCTGCGGCCCTGCAAGACCTTACTGCGCCCATTCCAGAGGACGCGGACGCCGAGACGCTGGAGACACGCCGCCTTCAGATCATCGAAGGCGCTAAGAGGCTGGCGAGCATGACGCACTTGTCAGAAGCATACCAGCGCGAGATGGATCGCGCCGTAGGCGGCTCGCCGGCTTCGACAGGGCCGAGCCGCCTAGGCGCGGTCCGGCAACGTGGCGCGACCATCGCCGACTTGCTCGGGGCTAAACGCCCCGTATACGCCACCCCAGCGGAGAACATCCGCGCTGCCCAAGCGGCGACTGGCGAGCTGAAGAACTTCGAAGGCGAAGAGCGCCGTTTGATGACGGAGCGAGTCCAGCAGCTCCTCGACGCGGTTGCTGCGCAGAACACGGCCGGCGGCCGCGCGGACGCGTTGCAGCAACCAAATGATGACTTGCCTCCCCGCCGAGATCAAGGTGCGACTTCCCGGACGCCGACTGGCGGAGTCCGCGGAAGGAAAGAAAAGGAGCCGGCAGCCAGTCATAGTCGGACTTGCCTCACCATTGAGCGCGACCAAGACGGTCGGCCGAGAGCGGTGGAGCGGCGGGACGACTACCTGCCTCCCCCACCCAGAAGAGAACGGCGAGTTTCCCCGCCACCTGTTGAGCATCCGACTCTCGGAGGCCGCCTCGGCCGTCGAGAAGGAGTCGGAGAGAACGACGCCCGCCACCGGATCGACCGACTCCACCGATCCCTGGCGCTGGAAGAAGAAGACGAGCTGGGTCCGCCTTGCTTCAGGCCCCGCATCAGAGACGAGCCCTTCCCCAAAGGATTCACGCTCCCCCGAGACACACCCAAGTACACCGGCTCCGTGAAGCCGGAGGACTGGCTGATAGACTACACCACAGCCGTCAGCATAGCGAACGGCAACAAGCGGGTTGCCGTGAAGTACGTTCCACTCATGCTCCAGGGCACAGCCCGGACATGGTTGAACAGTCTGAAGCCCCGCAGCATCAACAGTTGGGTCGACTTCACCGAAGCCTTCATCCGCAACTTCACGAGCACGTACAAGAGACCTCCCAACCCGCGCCAGCTTTCCTCTTGCGTGCAAGGCCCTGATGAATCAACAGGCGACTACCTCACGCGCTGGGGCGAGCTTCGGAACTCCTGCGAGGGCGTGCACGAGGTTCAGACTATCGAGTACTTCACTGCCGGGTGCCGAGAGGGCACCCTCCTCAAGCACAGGCTCCTCTGCGACGAGCCAGAGACCCTCGAGGAACTGTTAGTCATAGCAGACAAGTACGCCACAGCCGACTCATCCATGAAGACGGAGATTCAGGTCAATGCAGCTGGCAAGGTGGCTCCTCAGGCTCCCAGAACTCTGGCTAGAGACACCAGTCGGTGCAAGCAACAGAACGACGACAAGCGCAAGGCCCAACAGCCGACTTCCAACAGTCGGCAGGTTGCGACAGTTGAATATCAACAGCCGGAGGGGCAGCCTCCGGCCAAGAGGCAGAAAGGCGGCAAGTCCAATTGGTTGCCGGCCTTTTCCTATGAGCAGACTCTGGATGGTCCGTGCAAGTTCCACAGTGCCGCGAAGCCTTCGAACCATACCACCCGGAAATGCCACTAGCTCACCAGAATCGCCAAGGGAGACGGCCTCGTACCTCCGCCGCCTGCTGGGCCGCCGCCTCCACCGCCGCCCCAGCAGCCGGCGGCTCGACCAGTCGGCGCAGTGCAAGACGAGTTCCCAGATGAGCATGGAGCCTATGTGGTGTTCACTAGTGTAGCAGATGACCGGCGCAGCAGGCGCCAACAGCAGCAAGAAGTGAATGCGGTTGCGTCAAGCACTCCAGAGTTCATGCATTGGTCCGAGAGGCCTATCAGTTGGAGTAGAGCGGATCACCCAGAGGTGATGCCGAGTCCGGGTTCCTATGCCCTGGTCCTAGGTGCCACCTTGGCCACTGATAGGCGGGCCGCCCGCTTTTCAAGAGTACTGATAGACGGAGGCAGTAGCATCAACATCCTATACAAAGATACCATGGAGAAGCTAGGAATCAAGCGAAGACAGCTGCAGAGCAGCCGGACTGTGTTCCATGGAATTGTACACGGCCTTTCCTGTTCGCCAATCGGCAAGATCCTGATAGACGTCCTCTTCGGAGACAAAGATCATTTCCGCCGAGAGCCAGTCTGGTTTGAAGTAGTGGACCTTGAAAGCCCATACCACGCACTGCTTGGCCGACCTGCTTTGGCCAAGTTCATGGCGATCCCTCATTACGCCTACCTGAAGATGAAGATGCCGAGTTCCAAGGGAATTCTGACCGTAGCCGACGACTACAGGAAGTCGTCCGCCTGCGCGGCCGAGAGCAGCCGACTGGCCGAGTCCCTGGTGATCGCAGCTGAGAAGCGGCTCCTTGACCGAGTCGTGGCGATGGCCGGAAAGCAGCCAGAGATGTCGCCCGACCCCAAGGAGTCGGAAGCTGAGGGCTCATTTAAGCCGGCCAAAGAGACCAAGAAGATACCCTTGGACCCGGAGCACCCAGAGAGGTACGCTGTCGTGGGTGCAAACCTTGACAGCAAATAGGAAGGCGAGCTCGTCGATTTCCTCCGTGAGAATCGAGACATCTTTGCATGGTCCCCAAAAGACATGCCAGGTGTACCGACGGAATTCGCCGAGCACAAGTTACATGTCAGGCCAGATGTGAAACCCGTCAGGCAGCCCTTGCGCCGCCTGTCAGAAGAGAAGAGAAGAGTTGTTGGAGAGGAGATAGCCTGGCTTCTTGCGGCCGGCTTCATCATGGAAGTGATTTTTCTAGAGTGGCTGGCAAACCCGGTTTTGGTACTGAAGAAGAACAAGCACTGGCGGATGTGCATTGACTACACAAGCCTCAACAAAGCCTGCCCAAAGGACCTGTTTGCCCTGCCAAGAATCGATCAGGTGATAGACTCCACAGCCGGATGCGAGCTCCTGAGTTTCCTAGATGCATATTCAGGATATCACCAGATCAAGATGAACCCGGCAGACAGATTGAAGACCGCCTTCATCACACCATTCGGAGCCTTCTGCTACCTGACAATGATGTTCGGCTTAAGGAATGCCGGCGCCACCTTTCAGCGTTGCATGCAGAAGTGCCTCCTCAAGCAACTCGGCAAGAATGCCCACGTCTACATGGATGATGTGGTGGTGAAGACGGAGAAGCATGGGACGCTGTTAGAAGATCTCAAGGAGACCTTTGAGAACCTGCGCCGATTCCAGATCAAGCTCAACCCTGAGAAGTGCGTTTTTGGAGTACCAGCCGGCTAACTCCTTGGCTTCCTGGTCTCCGAACGCGGCATAGAGTGCAACCCCGTGAAGATCAAGGCCATCGAGAGGATGGAGGTACCCAGCCGACTGTTAGATGTGCAGAAGTTCACCGGCTACTTGGCATCCATCAGCCGATTCATCAGTCGGCTGGGTGAGAAAGCTCTGCCTTTGTATCAATTGATGAAGAAGACCACCTTTTTCGAGTGGAACCACAAGGCGGACGAAGCATTTCTCTAGCTGAAGAAGATGTTGACTACTCCCCCTGTGTTGGCGGCTCCGACTCCCAAAGAGCCCATGCTCCTGTACATCGCCTCCACCAGCCGAGTAGTCAGCACAGTCATCGTAGTCGAGCGCAAGGAGGAAGGCAAGGCGCTCCCTGTCCAAAGACCGGTATATTACCTGAGCGAGGTACTGTCGACCTCCAAGCAGAACTACCCTCACTACCAGAAGATGTGCTACGGTGTGCATTTTGCCGCCAAGAAGCTGAAGCCTTACTTTCAAGAACATCCAATCACTGTGGTTTGCACGGCTCCGCTGGCCGAGATCATTGGAAGCCGAGACGCCTCCGGCCGAGTGGCCAAATGGGCCATAGATCTGTCTCCTTACACCATCTACTACCAGCCCCGCACCGCCATCAAGTCGCAAGCGCTGGCCGACTTCCTCGTCGACTGGGCCGAGACCCAGTACCTGCCGCCAGCGCCCGACTCCACCCATTGGCAGATGCATTTCGACAGCTCCAAGATGTGCACTGGCCTGGGAGCCGGCGTCTCCCTCACCTCCCCTAAAGGCGACAAGCTCAAGTATGTGCTGCAGATCCACTTCGCCGCCTCCAACAACGTCGCCGAATACGAGGCGCCCATCCATGGGCTCCGGCTTGCCAAAGAACTCGGCATTCGTCGGATCCTATGCTATGGCGACTCCGACTTGGTGGTCCAGCAGTCATCTGGCGACTGGGACGCCAAAGACACAAACATGGCGAGCTACCGCTTCCTGGTGCAGCAACTCAGCGGATACTTCGAGGGGTGCGAGTTCCTTCACGTGCCAAGAAATGACAATGATCAAGCAGACGCCTTGGCACGAGTCGGCTCCACCCGCCAAGCAATACCTTCCGGCGTCGCTCTTCAGCGCCTCCTCAAGCCGCTATCAAGCCTTCACCAGAATCAGACTCCATCTTTGTGCTGGCTCCTCTAAAAGAAGTCGGATCCGACTCAAGAGCCCCAGCAGACGGCCCTAAGAAAATCAGAGTTGAAGCCGGCCCGGGGACTTCAGAGCCCGGCCCGGGGACTGCGCCAGTCGGCCCAGGGACTCCGTCAATCCTGCAAGCGGCTCCGGACTCCAGCCCGCCGCCTCCCAGCCCGGCCACCCTTGTCCAAGTCGCTGTGGTAGCAGTTGAAGAAATAGCAGCACCCTCATGGGCGCAGCCCATCCTCAAGTTTCTAGTGAACAGAGAGCTGCCAACAGATGAGATCCTGGCTCGGCAAGTGCAACGCCGAGCGGCAGCATACACCATAATCAACAGAGAGCTCGTCAGGCGCAGTGTCACTGGTGTCTACCAGCGCTGCGTAGAGCCAGAACAAGGCCAAGCAATCCTCAGAGACATTCATCCGGGCGAGTGCGGCCACCATGCGGCTTCAAGAGCACTCGTCGCCAAAGCTTTTCGGCACGGTTTCTTTTGGCCGACTGCCCTGGAAGAGGCTAAAGAGTTAGTCAAAAATGCAAGGGGTGCCAGAAGTTCCGCTCCAAGCCACTTCAGCCGGCTTCCGCGCTGAAGACAATTCCCATCGCCTGGCCCTTCGCAGTTTGAGGCCTGGACATGGTGGGACCATTCAAGACGGCCCGAGGCGGCCTAACTCATCTGCTTGTCGCGGTGGACAAGTTCACCAAGTGGATAGAAGCAAAGCCCATCAAGAAGTTGAACGGGCCGACTGCAGTGACTTTCATCGCCGACATCACGGTGTGGTATGGCATACCGCACAGCATCATCACCGACAATGGCACAAACTTTGCCAAAGGCGCCTTGGCCCGTTTCTGCGCGACGCAAGGCATCCGAATGGACTTAGCGTCCGTTGCCCTTCCGCAGTCAAACGGCCAGGTGGAGCAGGCGAACAGCCTCATCCTGTCCGGTATCAAGCCTTGACTGGTCAAACCACTTGAGCGTTCGGCCGGCTGTTGGGTTGAGGAGCTACCAGCCGTCCTCTGGAGTCTGTGCATGACTCCAAACAAGTCAACCGGCTTTACGCCTTTCTTCCTCGTCTACGGTGCCGAAGCCGTCATCCCGACGGATATAGAGTTCGACTCTCCACGAGTCACCATGTACACCGAAGAGGAAGCTGAAGAAGCACGCCAAGACGGCGTTGACCTGCTGGAAGAGGGCCGGCTGTTGGCACTCAGCCGGTCCAGCATCTACCAGCAGAGTCTGCGCTGATACTACAACCGAAAGGTCAAGCCGAGATCATTTCAAGAGGGCGACCTTGTGCTCTAGCTGATTCAGCGAACAGCCGGCCAGCACAAGTTGTCGGCGCCTCGGGAAGGCCCCTTCATGATCAGCAATGTCTTGGGAAACGGCTCCTACTACCTAATCGATGCTCAGAAGCCTCAAGCGCGCAAGAGGGATGACTCCGGCAAAGAAACAGAGCGCCCGTGGAACGCAAATCTTCTTCGAAGATTTTACAGTTGATGCAGTATGTATCGCACTACCCCCTTTGTATTAAAGTACTAAGACCTTGGGCCCCCCGAGACGATCTCGGGGACTGCCTTTTTGTGTTATCTGTATGATAAGAATTATGCCTTCGAGTACATTACTTTCATTACAAACCGCTTGGCACCGGGCCAGACTAGTCGGCCCGGGGACTTGCCGTCTTGCGCTATGAAATGCTTCCTGCAGTCGAACAAGTAGTGTGTTGCGCTCAAGCTGTCTCCTGTCGAAAGCCGCAGTTTGTAGAGCGACTGTTGGTAGGCGGAGAACAAGCAAGAACGAGCGCACACACGAAAAAATGGCTAAGGACCTAAAGCGCATGCATGGCTCAAGCCGGCTCCCAGCCTCTCTCTGCAGAGCCGACTCATGAGTAGTCGGCTCGTCGTCTTAGCCTCTATCAAAGACGGCCGACTCTTGGGTAGTCGGCCTGTCGCTTGCTAGCCGACTTGCTAAAGAAACTCTAAACGGCCAAGTACTTGTCTTCCCAAAGTAGCCTAGCACTTAACCCAGCGACAGTCCGCAGAGCGGCTGTCCAGCTGGCAAGGCAGCAACTACAGGAAGGCAGCAAAGGAAAAAGCCTAAAGAACAATAAGCAAGGAAAGGCGAAAATCGGATAAATATTTACATAGGCCCTTGGCCGAATCTTCGAATAGAAGTTCAAGATACACCCTGCGGGTGGAACTGTTCGAATCTAACAAAGTTTTCAAAAGATTACTAAAGACAGATAAACAGAGGCGGAAAAAGCAGCCTAGGAGGCGGCATCCGAGGCCGGAGGATCGGAGGAGACGGCGGTGTCAGGCGCCGGGGCAGTCGGCTGGGCGGTCTTGGTTTGGTCGCCTCCAGCGGCAGTCGCCTTGTCTCCACACGGCTCGTTGCTGGAGGCGCAATCGAGCTGAGGCCGGCCGCCTGCTCCGTCTTCTGGCGCCTCCGTCCTCCGCCTCGTCCTCCTCCTCGGCGTTGGAGTCGATCACCTCCGCCGAGTCTTCGCCATACTCCGGGTTCATACCGAACCAGTCTGGCGGCACTTCCTCGCCGCCTTCAGCCCGCTCGGGCACGAAGACACTGGTGTCCGTGTACTCAGTGATGGCCGCCGCGCGCTCGACAAGGGTGCCCTCCACGGCCTCCAGCTCGGCCTGGGCTTCTGACCGGAACGCGGCCAGGCGGTCCAGGTCCAGCCCTGGATACCACGCCTTAACGAACTTCAAGGCCCGGCGTGCTCCGGCCCGGGCCGAGGAGCCCTTCCAAGCCTCAAGACGGCCGGCGGTGACTTCCAGCCAGTCGGCGGTCCGACTGGCGGTGCACAGAACCGGCATGTCTGGCCACAGGGCGGCAACCGCCTGGGCGCCGGCACGCTGAAGCCGGCGCAGCAGCCGGTGAGCAGGACGAAGATGGGCTTCAATGCTCAGAAGCTGCTCGTCGATAGTTCGGGGGGCATTAGCGGCGACCTCCTCACCTTTTGCCCTTCGTGCCTCTCGAGCAGCCTCGATGGCAAGAGGGACTGCCTATGAGTGACCAGGAAAGAAGTCTGCCAAGACAAAAAAGAAGCAAGTCGAAAAATCAGAAGTCGGCCTGACGCATAGTCGGAAGCCCGAAGAAACGAAAGAAACTTACCATCAACAATGTCCTCGATCTCGTGGTAGCCGGAAGTCAGCATCGCCTCCCTGTCGGTCCAGGCGGAGCGCTCGCTCTCAAACTCGGCCATGAGAGCGGTCTCCCGCGTCTTGGCCTCATCTTGTGCCTTCTTAAGCAGCTCCTTCTGCTCGGCCAGCTGCGCCGCCAGCAGGTCACGCTCTTTGGCGAGCTTGCCGCACTCCTTCTTGGCACGCCGGGCGGTGTTGGCCTCGCCCAGCTGCTCCTAACGAGCGGCGTTGGCGCCTGAAGAACGAAAGAAGAAACAAATAAGTCGTCAGCAAAGTAGATCGCCGGGAAGATCCGGCCCGACTGCTCAGCAGTCTGCCCGAATCTCGGGGACTACAGCCCGCGGGTGCGCCAGCGCGCCCCCGCGAAGAAAGGAAAAAGAGCTTACTCCTGCTTTCCGTCAAGTCGGCGGTCCGCTTGTTCAACTCCTCAACGTTGCGGTTGAAGGTAGTGGCGCGGAGGTTATGATACTCCTGCAAGAAGTCAAATAGAGACAAAGTCAGTATTCGGAACTCGCCAGAGGGAGTTCCGAACCGCCTGCTCAGCAGCCGGCCCGGAACTCGGGGACTACACCCAGTAGGTGCGCTGGCGCGCCCCCACAGAGCAAAACAAGAATCATAAAGAAGAAGGAAACATACTCGGACGGACGTCCGCGCGGCCAGATGCGCCCTGGTGCAAGCTTGAAGGGCGTCGCCTTCGGCGCGTAGCTTCACCTGGACGTCCCAGAGCGCTTGGTTCAGCGGTCCGGTGCCGCCTCCGCGCAACCAGCCGGTGGGTGCGGCGCTGGAGGCCTCGACGTCCAGGGTCGCCGAGCTGGCGGTGCCGGTTTCCCGAGGTTGCGGCGCCGAGGTCGCCCTCTCAAGACGGCGGCGCACCGGCGACACGACTTGAAGAAGCAGCCGCGCCTCGGCCTCGTCCGTAGTCGGCGGCTCCGACTGCCCCAGCGGCTGTTTGCCGTGCGGTCTCCCAGACGGCGGCGGAGGCGGCGGTGGCGGCACGAGGGTGTCCGAGCTAGAAGCCTCGCCGCCCTCCTTCTCCACGAGGGGGTTCTCGGTGCCGGCCTCTCCGGTCTGCCCCGTGAACTCCAGAGGCGGCGGCGCAGACGACAATGGGGGGACGAGCATCGCCGATCGGGGACGCGCGGCCTCCTCGGCACGCTATTTCGCCGCAAGGGCGGCTTCGGCGTCCTCCAGCTTCTTATGGGCGTTGGCGGCCGCCTTCTCAGCATGCGCCTTCTCCAGGCGGTCGGCCTCCTCCTCGTCGCGCTTCTCTTGCGCATTCCGCTCCATCGCCTCTCGGAGGTCGGCGGCGGGATCGACCCGCCGAGTGTTGGCGGATGTCTCTGCCGACCCCATGACAGAGGGGACGACGACTCTCTCAAGGGAGAGGGGGCCCTGAAGAAGAACGGAGGGAGAATAAAGGAAACTCGGACAAGATTCAATGAAGGAAAATAAAAAGCATAAAGACTTACGCTAAGACTAGCGGCGGCCTTCTCACTTCCCTTCGGAAGCGGTTGGCCTTCGCGGCCGCCTCCTCCCGTTTGGTCACGGCGGCCGCCCCCTTGAGCTTCTTCAATTTACCGCCGGGCGCACTCGGCCCGGCGTGACGCCTCTTCGCGCCGCCTTGGCCAGCCAGGCCGGCCCTCGGCTGGTGGCGCGGGGCGACGTCCCCGTCAGCGTCGTCATCAGGCCAGTCGGCGAAGGTGGCCGAGGGCCTGAAGCCGCCCTCTATGCCTTCTCCCCCGCCTTCGGCGTCGGCTTCCAACGCCGCCGCCCCCAAGTCGGGGTCGTCGACGTCGCTGTCCGCGCGATCAGGGGCATACTCGCAGGGCTGTCTCGTGGCGCCGGCTGCAGGCTCCATGAGGGGGTTCTGGCCATAGGAAACCAACAAGAGTCAGAAGCCGGAGTCGGCCGCAAAGAAGACAAAACAACAGGGAGATGCGACTTACCACTGGTGGGGGGTTGTCGCGCCAGTACGGCTCCTTGCCGAACTGCCAGTCCTTCCTGAACTCGCAGTGCGCGATATGGTTCACCAAGTTCGCCACCTCCTTGCGGGGCATCTCCTTGGTGCTCATCCGGCTTGGGTCTTGGAGGCCACTCATCTGACAGATCAAGTGAGGCCGGCCTTGGAGCGGGAGAACTCGGCGCGCCATGAAGGCGGCCAGAAGGTCGGATCTGACGAGTCCCTCCGACTGCAGCAAGACTCGGAGTCGCGCTACGGCGGCGGCTCCGGAGGGAGTCAGCGACCTAGCTCGGTGAGACCAGCTGGGGAGCCTTCCGGTTAGGGGGGCGGCGTTGGAAGGCCGCAGGTTAACCCAGTCGCCGTCGGTGGAGAGGTTCTTCACGTAGAACTATGAGCGCTGCCACATCTTCACCGACTTTATCAGCGAGATGGGAGGAAAGGGGTTGTCGGCTGTCGAGTGCCGCACCGCGATGTAGGTGCCGCACTGAGCCGGAATGCCGGCGACTTGCGTGCCGAGCTTAGAAGAGAAGAATTCTCCCCATAGCTCGAGGGTGGGGAGAATGCCGAGGAAACCTTCGCATAGAGTGGCGAAGGCGGAGAGCAACACCACCATATTCGGAGTGAGGTGGTGTGGTTGAAGGCTGTGGAACTCCAAGAACGAGCGGAAGAAACCGCTTGCCGGCAGCCCCAGGCCGCGCATGAGGTGCGAGCGGAAGATGACCCGCTCGCCCTCCTCCGGCACCGGTCGGGTCTCCCCCTCCGGCGCGGGGCGGGTGTGCACGAGGTCCGCGCTGGGGAGGCGGCGAGTCTGGCAGAGGAACTCGATGTGTTCCTCCTCCACCTCCGAGCCGTCCCATACGCCGGAGCGCACGGCGGGGGCCGCGGCGGAGGAAGAGCTCATCACCGCGGTGAGGAGTGCTCTCGCTCGACGGCGGGGTCAGGAGGAAGAGAAGGCAAGACGAGGCGGGGGAATGGGGGAGAAGGGTGCGTGTGCGGTGCCGCCCCGCTCCCCCCCCCTCCCGCCTACTTATAGCCCTATGGGCTGAGAAGCCAAGGGGGCGGGCGTGGGATTAACTGCGCACAATGCCCCATGCCGCCCCATGATTTACCCCACGAAGTTACTGCGCGCAGTAACAACGTGGGGAAACCAACCGTCCACGGCCGCAACGGATCCGTTCGTATGTCGAGGCACGGTAGTGGCGGGCCCCGCCTGAAGGCCCGTCCCGTCGCGCGCGTGGGTGGGCAGACTGTCCTCTCCACGTGGCGCCACGCGATAGGACTGCCTCGATGGCAGCAGGGAAGCGTATCAGGTACGCCGCCTAATTTCCCGCCGCGACTTTCAAGCAGCGGCTCCTCGCTAGAAGAGATCCGACTTTCGACAGTCGGCCGAAGAGAACACGGCAGCCGAGTTCCAGAGTCTGTGTGAGGAAGGTTGAAACTGTTGAAGCCCCACAATGCAGCGTCCGCGGGGCTTCACCAGCTTCGGGGACTACGGTCGGGGTAATGGGCCATGGGTAGGCTAACCCGAGTCCCAGAACCTTTCAAGACATCAGGGCAGGCCGCGCCCCTCAGGCCGAGTCCCAGGAGCCGACTCCAAGGCAAGCCGAGTCCCAAGAGGCGACTCCAAGACGAGCCGAGTCCCAGACGGCGACTTCGAGATCAGCCGACTCCAAGACTAGCGACCTCCAGAGAGGCCGACTATGGAGAGTCGGCCCATGACTCCTCCCTCATCGTGAAGTACGATGTGGGGTACAGTC
>NC_041381.1:546887700-546896557 GCF_002162155.2 Triticum dicoccoides | reverse complement strand
GAAGGACCGGCATGGCTACAGTGAGCCGTATCGCTGGAAGATCTCTGGCGAGGCGTGGCATTGTTGCCATGCCTGCCCTGACCTCAGCCACAATGCGCGACGCACTGTGCCCACGACGTCGGCCTATACGGCCCGAAGACCGCGGGGCCGCCTGTCAGTGAGCGGACCGAAGGCGGCCTGGATGCCCCGAAGACGGATCTGTGGGAGTCGGCCTCCCTGGAGTCGGCCGACTCCTCCTAGGGGCCCACGAGCCATTAACCAGATAGGATGGGGAATGGCGACAGCGATCGCCCGATAGACGGCGGCACTGTTGCCACGACCCAATGACCAAGCCTATGTCATCAGGAGTACCACTACAGCATCAAGCCTGTCCGCGGGACCCACCAGTCCGCGGGACCCAGAAGCCGGTGGGAAGGACGGCGGTCTGAGAGACAGACGGCTGGGACCCGCGCCCAGCCGGATTACCATTGTACCCCCGCGGGGTAGGCCTATATAAACCCCCCGGGGCACCCATGCAAAGGGTTCGGACCTTGATAGAGATAGACCAGATAGCGCAGGGAGGAGAGAACCAGCCTTGTCCTCTCCTGCCTCCTGATACAGCTCTAGGAGCGCCATTGTAGTCACTTTGCTTTAGTGATCATGCAGAGACCCCGCAGAGCAGCAGTAGGGGTGTTATCTCCTCGGAGAGCCCCGAAGCTGGGTAAGATTCGCCGGCGTGCATGCCTACGCCTCATCCCGTTTCCAGGCACCGGCGACGTTCTACTCGCCCCCACCATGATAAGCCATCCTTTGGCATATGTCGCACCCAACCCCCCACAAAGATGCAAAAAATTATTCTGAATAACAGAAAGCAAATACTAACAAAATAAAATGTCTCTCCAAGCAAAACACATATCATGTGGTGAATAAAAATATAGCTCCAAGTAAAGTTACCAATGAACGAGGAAGAAAGAGGGGATGCCATCCGGGGCATCCCCAAGCTTAGGCTCTTGGTTGTCCTTGAATATTACCTTGGGGTGCCTTGGTCATCCCCAAGATTAGGCTCTTGCCACTCCTTATTCCATAGTCCATTGAATCTCTACCCAAAACTTGAAAACTTCACAACACAAAACTAAACAGAAAACTCGTAAGCTCTGTTAGTATAAGAAAATAAAACCACACTTAAGTACTGTAATGAACTCATTCTAAATTCATATTGGTGTAATATCTACTGTATTCCAACTTCTCTATGGTTCATACCCTCCGATACTACTCATAGATTCATCAAAATAAGCAAACAACACATAGAAAACAGAATCTGTCAAAAACAGAACAGTCTGTAGTAATCTGTATCAAACGTATACTTCTGGTACTCCAAAATTCCTACCAAATTAGGAAGTCCTGAGAACTTTATGTACCAATCCAGATAAAAAAGAATCATATCAGAAGCACGTTTCTCTGAATTATCAAAACTAATTTACTGGGTGCAAAAGTTTCTGATTTTCAGCAGGATCAACACAACTATCACCATAAGCTATCCTAAAGGTCTTACTTGGCACTTTATTGAAACAAAGGCTATAAAACATGATTACTACAGTAGCATAATCATGTGAACACACAAAAGAAGTAAGGGTAAATATTGGGTTGTCTCCCAACAAGCGCTTTTCTTTAATGCCTTTCTAGTTAGGCATGATGATGACAATGATGCTCACATAAAAGATAAGAATTGAAACATAACGGGAGCATCATGAAGCATATGACTAGCACATTTAAGTCTAACCCACTTCCTATGCATAGGGATTTGTGAGCAAACAACCTATGGGAACAATAATCAACTGGCATAGGAAGGAAAAACAAGCATAACTTCAAGATTTTCAACACATAGAGAGGAAACTTGACATTATTGCAATTCCTACAAGCATATGTTCCTCCCTCATAATAATTTTCAGTAGCATCATGAATGAATTCAACGATATAACCAGCACCTAAAGCATTCTTTTCATGATCTACTTGCATAGAAAATTTGCTACTCTCCACATAAGCAAATTTCTTCTCATGAATAGTAGTGGGAGCAAACTCAACAAAATAATTATCATGTGAGGCATAATCGAATTGAAAACTAAAATCATGATGACAAGTTTCATGGTTATCATTATTTCTTAATAGCATACAAGTCATCACAATAATCATCATAAATAGCAACTTTGTTCTCATAGTCAATTGGAACCTCTTCCGAAATAGTGGATTCATCACTAAATAAAGTCATGACCTCTCCAAATCCAATTTCATGAATATTATAAGATTTAACACCCTCCAAAATAGTGGGATCAATACTTCCTAAAGTTGACACTCTTCCAAACCCATTTTCATCAATATAACCATCATAAATAGGAGGCATGCTTTCATCATAATAAATATTCTCATCAAAACTTGGGGGACTAAACATATCATCTTCATCAAACATAGCATCCCCAAGCTTGTGGCTTTGCATATCATTAGCATCATGGGTATTCAAAGAATTCATACTAACAACATTGCAATCAGGCTCATCATTCACATATTTTATGCCAAGCATTCTATGCAATTCTTCTTCTAGTACTTGAGCACAACTTTACTTCTCATCATTTTCACGAAAGACATTAAAAAGATGGAGCATATGAGGCAACCTTAATTCCATTTTTTTTGTAATTTTCTTTTATAAACTAGACTAGTGATAAAACAAGAAACAAAAAGATTCGATTGCAAGATCTAAAGATATACCTTCAAGCACTCACCTCCACGGCAACGGCGCCAGAAAAGAGCTTAGTTGACGGGGTGTGAGTGCCGCTTACCTAGCCTCCCCGGCAACGACGCCAGAAAAGAGCTTGATGTCTACTACACAACCTTCTGTCTAATATGCAACCTTCTCCTTGTAGACGTTGTTGGGCCTCCAAGTGCAGAGGTTTGTAGGACAGTAGCAAATTTCCCTCAAGTGGATGACCTAAGGTTTATCAATCCGTGGGAGGAGTAGGATGAAGATGGTCTCTCTCAAGCAACCCTGCAACCAAATAACAAAAAGTCTCTTGTGTCCCCAACACAGCCAATGCAATGGTAAATTGTATAGGTGCACTAGTTCGGCGAAGAGATGGTGATACAAGTGCAATATTTGTAATCTTAAATTATAAAAACAGCAAGGTAACAAGTGGTAGAAGTGAGCGTAAACGGTATTGCAATGGTAGGAAACAAGGCATAGGGTTCATATTTTCACTAGTGCAAGTTCTCTCAACAATAATAACATAACTGGATCATATAACTATCCCTCAACATGCAACAAGGAGTCACTCCAAAGCCACTAATAGCGAGAACAAACGAAGAGATTATGGTAGGGTACGAAACCACCTCAAAGTTATCCTTTCTGTTCTATCTATTCAAGAGTCCGTAGTAAAATAACATGAAGCTATTCTTTCCGTTCGATCTATCATAGAGTTCGTACTAGAATAACACCTTAAGACACAAATCAACCAAAACCCTGATGTCACCTAGATACTCCATTGTCACCTCAAGTATCCGTGGGCATGATTATACGATATGCATCACGCAATCTCAGATTCATCTATTCAACCAACACAAAGTACTTCAAAGAGTGCCCCAAAGTTTCTACCGGAGAGTCAAGACGAAAAGGTGTGCCAACCATTATGCATAGATTCATGGGCGGAACTCGCAAGTTGATCACCAGAACATACATCAAATGGATCACGTGATATCCCATTGTCACCACAGATAAGCACGGCAAGACATACATCAAGTGTTTTCAAATCCTTAAAGACTCAATCCGACAAGATAACTTCAAGAGGAAAGCTCAATTCATCACAAGAGAGTAGAGGGGGAGAAACATCATAAGATCCAACTATAATAGCAAAGCTCGCGATACATCAAGATCGTGCCATAGAGAGAACACGAGAGAGAGAGAGAGAGAGAGACCAAACACATAGCTACTGGTACATACCCTCAGCCCCGAGGGTGAACTACTCCCTCCTCGTCATGGAGAGCCCCGAGATGATGAAGATGGCCACCGGTGAGGGATGCCCCCTCCGGCAGGGTGCCGGAACGGGCTCCCGAGAGGTTTTTGGTGGCTACAGAGGCTTGCGGCAGCGGAACTCCCGATCTATTGTGTTCTTCGATGGTTTTAGGGTATATGGGAATATATAGGCGAAAGAAGTCGGTCGGGGGAGTCTCGAGGGGCCCGCGAGACAGGGGGACGCGCCCAGGGGGTGGGCGCACCCTCCTATCTCCTGGCCTCCTCGAAGCTTCCCTGGCTTGTACTCCAAGACTCCCGGATCATGTTCGTTCCAAAAATCACGCTCCCAAAGGTTTCATTCCGTTTGGACTCTGTTTGATATTCCTTTTCTTTGAAATACTGAAACAGACAATAAAACAGCAATATGGGATGTGCCTCCGGTTAATAGGTTAGTCCCAAAAGTAATATAAAAGTGTATAATAAAGCCCGTAATCATTCAAAACAGACAATAAAATAGCATGAATGCTTCACAAATTATAGA
The DNA here is from genome assembly GCF_002162155.2 of Triticum dicoccoides. Lineage (NCBI taxonomy): Eukaryota > Viridiplantae > Streptophyta > Magnoliopsida > Poales > Poaceae > Triticum > Triticum dicoccoides. The sequence goes on along the minus strand of NC_041381.1, from coordinate 546,892,040 downwards.
TGCATTGGAGACGTATCATCACCTGATACCATTGTAGAGCGGGTGTTGAAGTAGCTGACGATGCGCGGTGAAGCGGCCGATCCTCACGAGCCACCGGACTCTTGAGCCTCGGGAGGCTCTGGGGGTCCGGGCGGTTCCTCGAGGACCATCTCCATCTCTGCCAGGATCGTGTGGTGCCTGGCCTCCTGAGCTGCCAGAATGCTCAGTAGAAGACGCTGGTGAGCGGCAGCCGCGTTCGGCAGACTGAAAGGCATGCGAACATAGTTGTGAGGCGGACCCTCGCAGCGTCCCACGCGCGAAGGCCAAAAGTGCTCCTGAGACGCGACTCGGATGAGCCCTGGGTAGTCGATGCAGACGCGCAGCCCGCCATCCTCGCCTGGATGGGGAGCTACGCCAGGTAGGCAGTGATCGCCGCGTATGACTCTTGATTCCTGTAGCTCCTGAGTGGCCTTGGTGATGAACTCCTGAGGGTTGGGCCTTCCTTGCCCCATGCCTTCCTGAGGAAAACGTGTCGTGAAGCACGCCTCCAAGTGGTGCCCGAGCGCCTCCCTCGTGATCTTGGCAAAGTCTGAGGCCCTCCAGGAGAGATCCCCTGAGCCTTGCCTGAGGAGGGCGCTGGGCGCGCCTTCCTATGCGACGGAGGGAGGTGCCCCTTGCACGGGCGCAGATCCTGACACGGCACCTCCGGAGATGCCTACCTCCTGAGGCCTTGAGCTGGGTGATGTCTTCTTCTTCTTAGGAACTGCCTCGGGAGGGTTCTCACTCTTGTTGTCTGGGTCCTCGACTGATGCGGCTTGGAAGGCACGCTCGAGAGAGAACACCGCATCCTTCTCTTTGCAGGGGACTCTGATGATTCCGCCGCTTCCCGACATCTTGAGGACATTGGAACCATGGTGAGTCACCGCCATGAACTTGGCCAGGGCTGGATACCCGAGGATGGCATTGTATGGCAGGCGAATGTGGGCAACGTTGAAGTCGATGAGCTCGGTACGATAGCTCTTGAGCTGCCCGAAGGTGACAGGGAGGCAAACTTGCCCTATCGGAGTGATGGAGCCGTCTGTGACTCCTGAGAAAGGCTTGGTTGGCTGAAGTTGATCATATGGCACTTGGAGATTGTTGAACGTCTCGACGGACAGAACGTTGAGTCCTGCGCCACCATCGATGAGGGTCCTGGTAACTTGCACATTGCTGATGACTGGGGAACAAAGCATTGGGAGGACACCAGCAGTAGCCGCACACTTGAGCTGATCCGCTGAGCTGAACGTGATGGCGCGCGTGGACCACCTGAGAGTGCGCGTGGCCTCGAGCTTGGGGAGGACTGCATTCACCTCGCGAGCAAACTGCTTGAAGATGCGTTGAGAGGCTGGGGCTTGGGCACCGCCAAAGATGCAAGTGATAGCACGTGGCTCCTAGAAGCCCCCAGCCCCCTCATCCTGGTGGTGGTCGTCATTCCTTCTTGGCGGTGGTGGCAGAGGAGGAAGGCATGCGTTGCACTGCGGGCAATCCTCGCGAGGCTGATCCCTCCAAGCCCCCTCGCGAGGCTGGTCCTGCCAGCAATCCTCGCAAGGTCGGCCACGCCACTCCTAGCGAGGGACTCGATCGTCCCATCGTCCTCCACCCCTTCCTCCTCCTCGGCCGTAGCCCCGGTCATTGCGCTCGGGGCGTCGACCGATGCGTCCTTCTCAAACGGCTCTGAGCTCCTGGCATTCGTTGGTGTTGTGGGTGTAGAGGTTGTGGTAGGAACAGAATTGGCTACCCTTGGACGACTCCGGCTGGTCCCTGCCACGCTTTGTGTCTGGTTCTGCTGCAAGCACAGCTGCTCCTTTGCGCTTCACGTCCTTGGCCTTTCCTTTCTTCTCTTCTGGGTCAGCAGCTGGAAGCTCGAGAAGGGAGAGGCGCCCCTCCTCAGCCGTTGCGCACTTGGTCGTTAGGTTGAACAGCTCCAGAGATGTGCACAGATCCTCATGGATAGCCAGCTCCTCCTTCATCTTGACGTCGCAGACGCCATCAGAGAACGCTCAGATGATGGCCTCCTCGGTTATCAATAACCAGTATTATTCAAAACTTTAATAGCTAACATGGCTGGATTTTTATTATGGTTATCAATAACCAATATTATGATTGAGATTTTCAAAGTCGCTTCAGCGCAATGGCTATTATTTCTTTATCAACGGATATGATTTATTCTACAATGGAAGGAGTAGTCCCGATCGTCGCAAGCATATGACCGGGCACTTGGGGGCTACATTATTCAAGTCAAGATTTCATCAAGTATGCAAGTCCCATGTAGCTGCAAGCATGCACCATGGCACTTGGGGGCTAATGCAAGTTTCTTTTCAGATCATCACGCAAACTTGGATATCTCAGGAAGATGAGCCAGCCTTCTATCTTTTTTCTAAGTCCCAGCCCAGTATTATCTTACTGACTCGGCCCTTGGGGGCTACACATTGCCTCTCAAAGTCCACATAATCAGATCTACAAAGTCCCTGCTCATGATTACATAATGACCCGACACCTGGGGGCTACACATGGGAAGTTCAAAATGTGTAGTTTATGATTGGCGTCTTACATGAACAACCCGGATTTCTCCAAAGTTGCGGCATTTATATTAAAGCAAGTCTTAAGCTGTCACTTTGTTCTACTCGATACTTGGGGGCTATAGGTAATATGGATGTAAGGGAAGTACATATTCATAGTGGAGAAATTTGCAAAATTTATTTCCTCCAAACTATCCATAGAAAGGCTTGGAGAACTGATTCAACAATTGGAAGCTATATTTACAAAAGCAAGCACCAAGTCGCCATAAGATTGACCCGGCGTCAGCAATAGTCATGACCTGGCGTCTATAACCATCATGACCCGGAATCATCAGTTTTTATAACCCGACAATTTTGGCAATCATAAATCAGCAAGATCTACATTTTCAAGTCGGCTGAAAATCAAATAAGTATTTCAAGACCAACGTTTTTGTCAAGTCAGAGTTTTGGAGGTCGATTCAAATGGATTATTTTTCACAATGTCTTTCCTCAAGAAACCAATGTCAGCACATTGACTATGAAGCTAGTCTATTTGACCCGGACTTTCCAGAAGAAGGAAATGACAAGGACTTAAGGATGATCAGGTGCTAGTTCAGAAGAACTTTTAACCCTGAGCACGACCTGTCAATTTTTTTATTGTGTTTATTGTGCAGGATTAGTTTAACATGGATCAATCCAAATTAAACTGGGGGGAAATGTCGGGGATATACCCCGCAGTGTAACCCGGCCGGATGTATGACCCGGTCGGAGCTTGGCGAGTCACTGGTGACCCTCCCAGAGCTTGGCGACTCACGGGTAACCCGCCCAAGCTTTGAGACTCATTAGTAAACCGGTGGGCGTGTTAGACGGACGACAAGACCCAACAGCCCATAAGGCGGCTCATGGGAAGGCTGACTCACATTATGGTGGGCCGGATTGAGAAGGAAGGCAAAAGGAATAATTCCCTTACAAGGGAAGCAAGACAAGGATTCCACTTCTAATAGAATAGTCCTAATCCTACTAGGACTCTACATGTAACCCGCCCCTCCAACTTATATAAGGAGGGGCAAGGCGCCCCGGGAGGGACAAGTTTCACAAGTTAAGAGAGACAAGTCAATAGCTCCCAAGATAGAGGTAGCAAAAGAGCACCCATGTAACCGTGAGCATCATCATCATCAATATCATTGGAGCAGGATGTAGGCTTTTACCTCCACCATGAGGGGCCGAACCTGGGTAAAATCTTGCATTTCTCGATTCTGACCAACCCCATTCAAGCTACTACCTAGTTGTGTTAGCCTCATGACTAAGTCCTCACACTAGGACATCTACAGTGACAAATCCACGACAGCCCCCAAGGGTTGCCAATGTATACGGGTTCGGTGACCGCCCCCAAGGGTTGCCATTTGTACGGGTTCAGTGACCGCCCTCAAGGGTCCCTCAGTGTAACCATGGCATCTTGCATTGTGCGAGGGCGTGAGGACATTACGGTGGCTCTAGTGGCTTTTGGGGAGAATTATGCCTCCAGCACCAGTCCAAACAGAGATCAGCATCCGCAAGGGTGTGAACTTTGGGATACATCGTCATCTCTGCATGCCTCGGTTATTCCTTACTCGAGCCCTTTACTTATACACTTCACTTTGTGATAGCCATAGTGTTTCATGTTATATATCTTGCTATCACTTAGTTGTTTATCTTGCTTAGCATGACTTGTTGGTGCACATAGGTGAGCCTAGTCCTTGTAGGTTTTGTGCTTGACAAATTAACCACTAGTTTTATTCCGCATTTGTTCAAGCCTAAACCGTAATTATTTTAAAGCGCCTATTC
>NC_041381.1:546860235-546887662 GCF_002162155.2 Triticum dicoccoides | reverse complement strand
GACGGCGTGGTGGTGGATGCAGGGCGTCACAGCAGCAGGGCTTCGCCGAGACTACGAGGGAGAGACGTAACGGGGGGAGGTGGAGGCGCCAGGGGCTGGTGTATGAAGTCCCTCCTCTCCCCCACTATATATAGGGGTGCCAGGGGGGCACCGGCCCTAGTAGATGAGATCTACTAGGGGGGCGGCGGCCTAGGGGAGGTTTCCCTCCCCCCCAAGGCACCTAGGGGTGCCTTCCACCACTAGGACTCCTCCTAGGGGGAAACCCTAGGCGCATGGGCCTATAGGGGCTGGTGCCCTTGGCCCATGATGGCCAAGGCGCACCCCCTACAGCCCATGTGGCCCCCCGGGACAGGTGGCCCCACCCGGTGGACCCCCGGGACCCTTCCGGTGGTCCCGGTACAATACCGATAACCCCGAAACTTGTCCCGATGCCCGAAATAGCACTTCCTATATATAATTCTTTACCTCCGGACCGTTCCGGAACTCCTCGTGACGTCCGGGATCTCATCCGGGACTTCAAACAACATTCAGGTTTCTGCATATCCATATCTTCATAACCCTAGCGTCACCGAACCTTAAGTGTGTAGACCCTACGGGTTCGGGAGACATGCAGACATGACCGAGACGCTCTCAGTCAATAACCATCAGCGGGATCTGGATACCCATGATGGCTCCCACATGCTCCTCGATGTTGTCATCGGATGAACCACGATGTCGAGGATTCGATCAAACCCTGTATGCAATTCCCTTTGTCAATCGGTACGTTACTTGCCCGAGACTCGATCGTCGGTATCCCAATACCTTGTTCAGTCTCGTTACCGGCAAGTCACTTTACTCGTACCGTAATGCATGATCCCGTGTCCAACACCTTGGTCACATTGAGCTCAATATGATGATGCATTACCGAGTGGGCCCAGAGATACCTCTCCGTCATACGGAGTGACAAATCCCAGTCTCGACCCGTGTCAACCCAACAGCTACTTTCGGAGATACCTGTAATGCACCTTTATAGTCACCCAGTTACGTTGTGACGTTTGATACACCCAAGGCACTCTTACGGTATCCAGGAGTTACACGATCTCATGGTCGAAGGAAGAGATACTTGACACTTGCAAAGCTCTAGCAAAACGAACTACACGATCTTTTATGCTATGCTTAGGATTGGGTCTTGTCCATCACATCATTCTCCTAATGATGTGATCCCGTTATCAACGACATCCAATGTCCATAGTCAGGAAACCATGACTATCTGTTGATCACAACGAGCTGGTCAACTAGAGGCTTACCAGGGACATAGTGTGGTCTAAGTATTCACACGTGTATTACGATTTCCGGATAATACAGTTATAGCATGAATAAAAGACAATTATCATGAACAATGAAATATAATAATACTTTTATTATTGCCTCTAGGGCATATTTCCAACAGTCTCCCACTTGCACTAGAGTCACCAATTTAGTTACATTGTGATGAATCGAACACCCATAGAGTTCTGGTGTTGATCATGTTTTGCACGCGAGAGAGGTTTAGTCAGCGGATCTGCGACATTCAGATCCGTGTGCACTTTGCAAATCTCTATGTCTCCATCTTGAAAATTTTCACGGATGGAGTTGAAACGACGCTTGATGTGCCTGGTCTTCTTGTGAAACCTGGGCTCCATTGCGAGGGCAATAGCTCCAGTGTTGTCACAGAAGAGTTTGATCGGCCCCGACGCATTGGGTATGACTCCTAGGTCGGTGATGAACTCCTTCACCCAAATCGCTTCATGTGCTGCCTCCGAGGCTGCCATGTACTCCGCTTCACACATAGATCCCGCCACGACGCTCTGCTTGCAGCTGCACCAGCTTACTGCTCCACCATTCAACATATACACGTATCCGGTTTGTGACTTAGAGTCATCCAGATCTGAGTCGAAGCTAGCATCGACGTAACCCTTTACGACGAGCTCTTCGTCTCCTCCATAAACGAGAAACATGTCCTTTGTCCTTTTCAGGTACTTCAGGATATTCTTGACCGCTGTCCAGTGTTCCTTGCCGGGATTACTTTGGTATCTTGCTACCAAACTTACGGCAAGGTTTACATCGGGTCTGGTACACAGCATGGCATACATAATAGATCCTATGGCTGAAGCATAGGGGATGACACTCATCTCTTCTTTATCTTTTGCCGTGGTCGGTGACTGAGCTGAGCTCAGTCTCACACCTTGCAACATAGGCAAGAACCCCTTCTTGGATTGATCCATTCTGAATCTCTTCAAAATCTTATCAAGGTATGTGCTTTGTGAAAGACCTATGAGGCGTCTCGATCTATCTCTATAGATCTTGATGCCTAATATATAAGCAGCTTCTCCAAGGTCCTTCATTGAAAAACACTTATTCAAGTAGGCCTTAATGCTGTCCAGAAATTCTATATTATTTCCCATCAGGAGTATGTCATCTACATATAATATGAGAAATGCTACAGAGCTCCCACTCACTTTCTTGTAAACGCAGGCTTCTCCATAAGTCTGCATAAACCCAAACGCTTTGATCATTTCATCAAAGCGAATGTTCCAACTCCGAGATGCTTGCACCAGTCCATAAATGGATCGCTGGAGCTTGCATACTTTGTTCGCGTTCCGAGGATCGACAAAACCTTCCGGCTGCATCATATACAGTTCTTCCTTAAGATGCCCGTTAAGGAATGCTGTTTTGACGTCCATCTGCCATATCTCATAATCATAGTATGCGGCAATTGCTAACATGATTCGGACGGACTTTAGCTTCGCTACGGGAGAGAATGTCTCGTCGTAGTCAATCCCTTGAACCTGTCGATAACCCTTAGCGACAAGTCGAGCTTTATAGATGGTAACATTACCATCCGCGTCCGTCTTCTTCTTAAAGATCCATTTGTTTTCTATCGCTCGCCGATCATCGGGCAAGTCTGTCAAAGTCCATACTTTGTTTTCATACATGGATTCTATCTCGGATTTCATGGCTTCAAGCCATTTGTTGGAATCCGGGCCCGCCATTGCTTCTTCATAGTTCGAAGGTTCATTGTTGTCTAACAACATGATTTCTAGGACAGGGTTGCCGTACCACTCTGGTGCGGAACGTGTCCTTGTGGACCTACGAAGTTCAGCAGTAACTTGATCCTAAGTACCTTGATCATTATCATGGTTTTCCTCTTCAGTTGGTGTGGGCATCACAGGAACGGTTTCCTGTGCTGCGTCACTATCCCGCTCAAGAGTTAGTACTTCATCGAGTTCTACTTTTCCTCCCACTTACTTCTTTCGAGAGAAACTCTTTTTCCAGAAAGCATCCGTTCTTGGCAACAAAGATCTTGCCTTCGGATCTTAAGTAGAAGGTATACCCTACAGTTTCCTTAGGGTATCCTATGAATACGCATTTTTCCGACTTGGGTTCGAGCTTTTCAGGTTGAAGTTTCTTGACATAAGCTTCGCATCCCCAAACTTTTAGAAACGACAGCTTAGGTTTCTTTCCAAACCATAATTCATACGGTGTCGTCTCAACGGATTTAGACGGTGCCCTATTTAAAGTGAATGTAGCTGTCTCTAGAGCGTATCCCCAAAATGATAGCGGTAAATCGGTAAGAGACATCATAGACCGCACCATATCCAATAGAGTGCGATTACGACGTTCGGACACACCGCTTCGCTGAGGTTTTCCAGGCGGCGTGAGCTGTGAAACGATTCCACATTTCTTCAAGTGTGTACCAAATTCGTGACTTAAGTATTCTCCTCCACGATCTGATCGTAAGAATTTTATCTTTCGGTCACGTTGATTCTCCACCTCATTCTGAAATTCCTTGAACTTTTCAAAGGTCTCAGACTTGTGTTTCATTAAGTAGACATACCCATATCTACTCAAGTCATCTGTGAGAGTGAGAACATAACGATATCCTCCGCGAGCCTCAACGCTCATTGGACCGCACACATTGGTATGTATGATTTCCAACAAGTTGGTTGCTCGCTCCATTGTTTCGGAGAACAGAGTCTTGGTCATTTTGCCCAAGAGGCATGGTTCGCACGTGTCAAACGATTCATAATCAAGAGACTCTAAAAGTCCATCGGCATGGAGCTTCTTCATGCGCTTGACACCAATGTGACCAAGGCGGCAGTGCCACAAGTATGTGGGACTATCGTTATCAACTTTGAATCTTTTGGCATCTACACTATGAACATGTGTAATATTACGCTCGAGATTCATTAAGAATAAACCATTTACCATCGGAGCATGACCATAAAACATATCTCTCATATAAATCGAACAACCATTATTCTCAGACTTAAATGAGTAGCCATCTCGTATTAAACAAGATCCTGATACAATGTTCATGCTCAAACTTGGCACTAAATAACAATTATTGAGGTTCAAAACTAATCCCGTAGGTAAATGTAGAGGCAGCGTGCCGACGGCGATCACATCGACTCTGGAACCATTCCCGACGCGCATCGTCACCTCGTCCTTTGCCAGTCTCCGTTTATTCCGCAGCTCCTGTTGTGAGTTACAAATATGAGCAACGGCACCGGTATCAAATACCCAGGAGTTACTACGATTACTGGTAAGGTACACATCAATCACATGTATATCAAATATACCTTTGGTGTTGCCGGCCTTCTTATCCGCTAAGTATTTGGGGCAGTTCCGCTTCCAGTGACCCTTCCCCTTGCAATAAAAGCACTCAGTCTCAGGCTTGGGTCCATTCTTTGACTTCTTCCCGGTAACTGGCTTACCAGGCGCGGCAACATCTTTGCCGTCCTTCTTGAAGTTCTTCTTACCCTTGCCCTTCTTGAACTTAGTGGTCTTATTGATCATCAACACTTGATGTTCTTTCTTGATTTCAGCCTCTGCTGACTTCAGCATTGACAACACTTCAGGAATGGTCTTTTCCATTCCCTGCATGTTGTAGTTCATCACAAAGCTCTTGTAGCTTGGTGGGAGCGACTGGAGGATTCTGTCAATGACCGCCTCATCTGGGAGGTTAATGTTCAGCTGGGTCATACGGTTGTGCAACCCAGACATCTTCAGGATGTGCTCACTGACAGAACTGTTCTCCTCCATCTTACAACTGTAGAACTTGTCGGAGACATCATATCTCTCGACCCGGGCATGAGCTTGAAAAACTAGTTTCAGCTCTTCGAACATCTCATATGCTCCGTGATGCTCAAAACGCTTTTGGAGCCCCGGTTCTAAGCTGTAAAGCATGCCGCACTGAACGAGGGAGTAATCATCAGCGCGAGTTTGCCAAGCATTCATAATGTCTTGGTTCTCTGGGACGGGAGCGTCACCTAGTGGTCCTTCTAGGACATATTGTTTCCTGGCAGCTATGAGGATGATCCTCAGGTTCCGGACCCAGTCCGTATAGTTGCTGCCATCATCTTTCAGCTTGGTTTTCTCTAGGAACGCGTTGAAGTTCATGTTGACATTAGCGTTGGCCATTGATCTACAAGACATATTTGCAAAGGTTTTAGACTAAGTTCATGATAATAAAGTTCTAATCAAATTATGAACTCCCACTTAGATTAGACATCCCTTTAGTCATCTAAGTGTTACATGATCCGAGTCGACTAGCCCGTGTCCGATCATCACGTGAGACGGACTAGTCATCGTCGGTGAACATTTTCATGTTGATCGTATCTTCCATACGACTCGTGTTCGACCTTTCGGTCTCCGTGTTCCGAGGCCATGTCTGCACATGCTAGGCTCGTCAAGTTAACCCTAAGTGTTTTCGCTGTGTAAAACTGTCTTACACCCGTTGTATGTGAACGTAAGAATCCATCACACCCGATCATCACGTGGTGCTTAGAAGCGACGAACTGTAGCAACGGTGCACAGTTAGGGGAGAACACTTCTTGAAATTTTATAAGGGATCATCTTATTTACTACCGTCGTCCTAAGTAAACAAGATGCATAAACATAATAAACATCACATGCAATTATATAGTTGTGACATGATATGGCCAATATCATATAGCTCCATTGATCTTCATCTTCGGGGCTCCATGATCATCATGTCACCGGCTTGACACCATGATCTCCATCATCATGATCTCCATCATCGTGTCTTCATGAAGTTGTCACGCCAACGACTACTTCTACTTCTATGACTAACGTTTAGCAATAAAGTAAAGTAGTTTAGATGGCGTTATTCAATGACACGCAGGTCATACAAAAAATAATGAGAACTCCTATGGCTCCTGCCGGTTGTCATACTCATCGACATGCAAGTCGTGAATCCTATTACATAGAACATGATCTCATACATCACAATTCATTATTCATCACAACTTCTGGCCATATCACATCACATGATCAATCGCTGCAAAAACAAGTTAGACGTCCTCTAATTGTTGTTGCATCTTTTACGTGGCTGCAATTGGGTTCTAGCTAGAACGTTTTCTTACCTACGAATCACCACAACGTGATTTTGTCAACTTCTATTTACCCTTCATAAGGGCCCTGTTCATCGATTCCGCTCCAACTAAGGTGGGAGAGACAGACACCCGCCAGCCACCTTATGCAACTTGTGCATGTCAGTCGGTGGAACCGGTCTCACGTAAGTGTACGTGTAAGGTTGGTCCGGGCCGCTTCATCCCACAATACCGTTGAGCAAGAAAAGACTAGTAGAGGCAAGTAAGATGACAAAATCCACGCCCACAACAAAGTTGTGTTCTACTCGTGCAAAGAGAACTACGCATAGACCTAGCTCTGATACCACTGTTGGGGAACGTTGCAGAAAATTAAAATTTTTCCTACGGTTTCACCAAGATCCATCTATGAGTTCATCTAAGCAATGAGTCTAGGGAGAGAGTTTGCATCTACATACCACTTGTAGATCGCGTGCGGAAGCTTGCAAGGTGATGATGTAGTCGTACTCGACGTGATCCAAATCCCCGATGACCAGCGCCGAACGGACGGCACCTCCGCGTTCAACACACGTACGGGACGGGAGACGTCTCCTCCTTCTTGATCCAGCAAGGGGGAAGGAGAGGTTGATGAAGATCCAGCAGCACGACGGCGTGGTGGTGGATGCAGGGCGTCACAGCAGCAGGGCTTCGCCGAGACTACGAGGGAGAGACGTAACGGGGGGAGGTGGAGGCGCCAGGGGCTGGTGTATGAAGTCCCTCCTCTCCCCCACTATATATAGGGGTGCCAGGGGGGCGCCGGCCCTAGTAGATGAGATCTACTAGGGGGGGCGACGGCCTAGGGGAGGTTTCCCTCCCCCCCAAGGCACCTAGGGGTGCCTTCCACCACTAGGACTCCTCCTAGGGGGAAACCCTAGGCGCATGGGCCTATAGGGGCTGGTGCCCTTGGCCCATGATGGCCAAGGCGCACCCCCTACAGCCCATGTGGCCCCCCGGGACAGGTGGCCCCACCCGGTGGACCCCCGGGACCCTTCCGGTGGTCCCGGTACAATACCGATAACCCCGAAACTTGTCCCGATGCCCGAAATAGCACTTCCTATATATAATTCTTTACCTCCGGACCGTTCCGGAACTCCTCGTGACGTCCGGGATCTCATCCGGGACTCTGAACAACATTCGGGTTTCTGCATATCCATATCTTCATAACCCTAGCGTCACCGAACCTTAAGTGTGTAGACCCTACGGGTTCGGGAGACATGCAGACATGACCGAGACACTCTCAGTCAATAACCATCAGCGGGATCTGGATACCCATGATGGCTCCCACATGCTCCTCGATGTTGTCATCGGATGAACCACGATGTCGAGGATTCGATCAAACCCTGTATGCAATTCCCTTTGTCAATCGGTACGTTACTTGCCCGAGACTCGATCGTCGGTATCCCAATACCTTGTTCAGTCTCGTTACCGGCAAGTCACTTTACTCGTACCGTAATGCATGATCCCGTGTCCAACACCTTGGTCACATTGAGCTCAATATGATGATGCATTACCGAGTGGGCCCAGAGATACCTCTCCGTCATACGGAGTGACAAATCCCAATCTCGATCCGTGTCAACCCAACAGCTACTTTCGGAGATACCTGTAATGCACCTTTATAGTCACCCAGTTACGTTGTGACGTTTGATACACCCAAGGCACTCTTACGGTATCCGGGAGTTACACGATCTCATGGTCGAAGGAAGAGATACTTGACACTTGCAAAGCTCTAGCAAAACGAACTACACGATCTTTTATGCTATGCTTAGGATTGGGTCTTGTCCATCACATCATTCTCCTAATGATGTGATCCCGTTATCAACGACATCCAATGTCCATAGTCAGGAAACCATGACTATCTGTTGATCACAACGAGCTGGTCAACTAGAGGCTTACCAGGGACATAGTGTGGTCTAAGTATTCACACGTGTATTACGATTTCCGGATAATACAGTTATAGCATGAATAAAAGACAATTATCATGAACAATGAAATATAATAATACTTTTATTATTGCCTCTAGGGCATATTTCCAACAGGTAGGGACTCCAAATTCTTGATCAACACTGGTACACGTCGGTCCTAAACAAACGGTTTTTAACCCCTTTCCGCGACGGCATTTGGAACCGTCGCCAAGTGAGTGTGGGTGATAGGGGGGTCCTTCACACACAACCCAGAAACCGTCGGGGATATGCCCTCCTGGCACACACACTCGGCAAAATGAGGTCGTGTGCGACCGACGAACACTCAAATATGGAAATACATACAGTAGAGCTAAAAAAATACAATTATACGGCAAAATTGTTTTCGGTCGCAAGTACATCCCACACAGTCAGTCCCCACTAAACGTTTCCATTCGTATGTACATCCCACACAGTCGCTCCAAGGAAAATGTTTCCGTTCACAGGTACATCACACACAATTTTTTTCCGTTAAATCATTTGCATTATTGAATGTATCACACACGGTCCGTAGAAGAAATTATGTGGCAAAGGCTATCCATCACACATAGTTTTTATGTGGTAAACGTTTGCGCAAGGTGGCCTAACACAAAATGTTTTCAAGAGAAAGTCGTGTGTGATTGTTCATTGATCCAACACGGTTTATTACTAGAAACTGTGTGCGTTGCCTGAGGTCATCGCCCATAGTATTTTTTCAACAACCGTTTGCAATAGCAAAACTCAATTAGCAGGCTAATTCACCATTAGTAGGCTAATTATCCGATTATTCATAATCCATTTATTAATCTAATTGACATTTCATATTAAGCACACAATATACTTCATTTCCATATTAAGGAAGCAGAATTTCATAATTGAAATACATCAGAGTACAACATGATATAGCTTCAGCACTCAGCTACCCCATTACACAACTATACTAGCACCAAGTTTCACATGCAACATGTAGAACCTTTCAAAATTAGCATCATAGACGGTATATAGACAGATGCATCTCATCTGGAAAACTGCTGAAGCGGAAGGCGAATATTGAGCCTTCATTTATGTTGAAGGTCTTTGCAACTTTAGGCCAGTGCCTGTGGATGATTGACCGTCCGTCCTTTGTCCTCTTCAGGAACACTTCAATATTGAACCATGGGTGTTGTATAAAAACCTTCCTCGCCTCCTGACCATAGAGGTGGTTTGAGAGGTAATGATCAGTGAACTGCTTTGGAAAGGCCTGAAAACAAGGATGTGCATAAATACCTTCTCTATATTGGAAATGGGGCAAAGGAATAAAAAAGGCAAGGTATAATAGTTAGTACCATCTTGTAGTGAACTGATGTCTTCTTCATTGTGCAAACAAAGATCTTGTTGTTTTTTGTCGCTAATTTCTTTATCCTAACAATCTTTCTGAGTTTCTTGATTTGATTGATATTCATGGACAACTCATTTCCCCATATGCAAAAAGGGTCGAACAATGGGTCAAAACCTCTGACAGCAGGACCTTCATGTGTAAGAGAAAATTGTTAAAAACCAAAATATTAGAATGGTTTCTTCAATTGCACAATAATGTGCTATTAGAAAATGGACCATGCACATGCTAACCTCGATTGTAAACCTCAGTGCTTCCCATTGTTTCCCTGCAACACATGTAAGGTAGTTAGTCATTAGGTTAAGTAAGGGTTCGCATGCTATCAGTAAAATATGTTGATGAAAAATAAGCACATTGCGGATTCATCAGATTAATTCAAGCCACATGGAAAACCCATTTACCCAAACCAAGCATGATTAAGAACTAGGAAATATAGCACTTGTATATGTTTCTCATGTATTAAGTGCGGCCAAATTTGATTTATTCCTCACATGCACAACAATACAAAATTCTACCCACGACATTTGGACATCGCATTGCAGAATTGAACCAAGCAGTTAACTAAACACCACAATAAATGAACCAAACATTAACTGAGCACCACATTGCACAATATAATATACTCCTAATAGAAGATCAGACAGTTAACCAAACAGTTAACTACAGCCAATTGTAGCAATTGTATTTGTTTCTCATGTATTTACTACAGCCAAATTCAATTTATTCCTCACATGGTATACAATAACAGAATGCACCCACAACTATTGAACATCGCATTGCAGAATTGAACCAAACAGTTAACTAAACACCACAACACAAATGAACCAAACGTTAACTGAGCACCACATTGCACAATGTATAGCCAAACCAAGCATGCTTGACAACCTGGGAATATAGTAATTGTATTCGTTTCTCATGTATTTTGTAAAGATAAATTCGATTTATTTCTCACATGGAGGACAATACAAAATTGCAACCTGAAGAATTGAACATCACATTTGCAGAATTGAACCAAACAGTTAACTGAAGACGACAACTAATTAACAAAACAGTTAATAGGTGAGCACCACACTTCACGACATATAGAACATATACACTAGAGCAACAGATTGCATGGTAAAATTATATAGCACAATTCACTAAATTTTTGAAGGAAAGGCAGGAGCAGCACATGCAACGGGTAAACCGAGCATGCTTAACCGGCATAGCTAGCAAATGGCAAGGTGCTCCTCCAAGATCTGGGGGTCAGCACGAATGGCAGCCATCGCGACCTCATCCACGCGTCCAAACGTGATTTGCTTCTCCACTGCCAAATGCTCCTTGAGATCCTGGCTATACTGCGTGCACCATGGCTTAGGCTGGCGCTTATTCGGTGGAGGGGTCGGTGATTTGGGTGGAAGGTGTCGCGCTCGCACCAGCGGTCGAGGCATGTGGGATGTGGAAGGAGGAGGAGGAGGAGGATGGGGGTCAGGTGTGGTACCTGCCTGGATAGACGAGGCCGAGCAGCGTGAAGGAGGGTCGCCGACGAGGAGGCGGCACTGCAAGCAAGGAGTGAAGGTTTCAACTTGGAAAGAAGGCGGAAAGAGGGGGAAATGTGGCTTTTGGTAAGGGGGAGGGGCGGGGAGGTAGATATTTCCGTGGAAGCCAAAAATTTGGAATCGCTTCAGCCAAAAAACTGGCGCGCAAAGTGTCATCAGACATGGTCCCTTAGTCAGAACTGTGTACGATAAGTGGACATCACAAACAATTCAGATAGCTTAACCCGTGTGTGATGAGTTTGAACGTCAAAAGTTTTGGTTCGAATTTCCATGGTTACAGTGGTCATCCACGTCCTTGCATAATTTGGATACACAACGGAGACTACAGCACACTCACACTTCTCAATCGAGCGAGTTCAGCAATTAAACAGAGCTAGCTGACCTAAACATTACTCTCACATATTAAAGATCGGTGCTCTTAATTAAACGAAACAAAGAGTACTACTACGGGTGGTGCTCATCGATCTCCGCCGCCTCCTCCATGTCCAGCTCGCGCCCGACGGTCTCTTGGGGAAGGGGCCCTATGGCATCCATCGCACCATACTCGGCAAGCATCTCGCCATCCGTGTCTGCCATCTCTTTTGAAAAGGTCGCCATGAGCTAGGCGTGGGCGGATGCGATCTGGGCTTGGACGGGCTCCGTCGTTGCAAGGTATGCGGCGGAGGAACGGACGGCTGCTCGAACGCTCTCGGTGATTGCCAGCTCTTCGGTCATGGGTTGTCGACCGTTGTCGGAGAAGCTTCGTTCGATTTGTGCGGTGACCGCCAGGAGCTGGGCGTGGGCGGCCTCGACATGGTCGTGGGCGGCCTCCATCAGGGCTAAGGCCGCCGCTGCGGAACGGACAGCTGCTGTGCCGCTCTCGCCAGTTGCTATCCCCGAGGTAGATGTTGCTGCCGCCACCTGAGAAGCAACAGCGGCCGTTTGGGCTGCTGATACATCTCCAATGTATCTATATTTTTTTATTGTTCCATGCTATTATATTACCCCTTTTAGATGTTTATGGGCTTTATTTTACACATTTATATCATTTTTGGGACTAACCTACTAACCGGAGGCCCAGCCCATATTGCTATTTTTTTTTGCCTATTTCAGTATTTCGAAGAAAGGAATATCAAATAGAGTCCAAACGGAATGAAACCTTCGGGAGCGTGATTTTTGGAACAAATCTGATCCGGAGAGCTTGGAGTGCAAGTCAAGAAGCTCCCGAGGACCCCACAAGAGAGGGCCCCCCCCTATAGGGCGCGCCCCCTGCCTCGTGGGCCCCTCGGGCGGTCACCGACGTACTTCTTCTTCCAATATATACCTACGTACCCCGAAAACATCCAGGAGCACCACGAAACACAATTTCCACCGCCGTAACCTTCTGTATCCGCGAGATCCCATCTTGGAGCCTTCGCCAGCACTCTGCCGGAGGGGGAAGCAAACACGGAGGGCCTCTACATCAACATCCTTGCCCCTCCGATGAGTTGTGAGTAGTTTACCACAGACCTATGGGTCCATAGTTATTACCTAGATGGCTTCTTCTCTCTTTTTGGATCTCAATACAATGTTCTCTCCCTCTCTTGTGGAGATCTATTCGATGTAAACTCTTTTTGCGGTGTGTTTGTCGAGATCCGATGAATTGTGGGTTTATGATCAAGTTTATCTATGAATAATATTTTAATCTTCTCTGAATTCTTTTATGTATGATTGATTTATCTTTGCAAGTCTCTTCGAATTATTAGTTTGGTTTGGCCTACTAGATTGGTCTTTCTTGCCATGGGAGAAGTGCTTAGCTTTGGGTTCAATCTTGCGGTGTTCTTACCCAGTGACAGAAAGGGTTGCAAGACACGTATTTTATTGTTGCCATCGAGGATAACAAGATGGGGTTTATATCATATTGCATGTGTTTATCCCTCTACATCATGTCATCTTGCTTAATGCGTTACTCTATTCTTATGAACTTAATACTCTAGATGCAGGCAGGAGTCGGTCGATGTGTGGAGTAATAGTAGTAGATGCAGGAAGGAGTCAGTCTACTTGTTATGGACGTGATGCCTATATACATGATCATGCCTAGATAATCCCATAACTATGCGCTTTTCTATCAATTGCTCGACAATAATTTGTTCACCCACCGTAATACTTATGCTATCTTGAGAGAAGCCTCTAGTGAAACCTATGGCCCCTGGTCTATCCCTTATCATATTTGCTTTCAATCTACTTTTATTTGCGTCTTTACCTTTTGCATCTATCTTATAAAATACCAAAAATATATCTATCTTATCATACTATCTTTATTAGATCTCACTTTTGCAAGTGGCCGTGAAGGGATTGACAACCCCTTTATTGCATTGGTTGCGAGTTCTTAGTTTGTTTGTGTAGGTGTGTGGGACTTTTGAGGAGCCTCCTACTGGATTGATACCTTGGTTCTCAAAACTAAGGGAAATACTTACGCTACACTTTGCTGCATCACCCTCTCCTCTTCAAGGAAAACCAACGCAAGCTCAAGACATAGCAAGAAGGATTTCTGGCGCCATTGCTGGGGAGGTCTTCGCTCAAGTCAAGACATACCAAGTACCCATCACAAACCCATCTCCCTCGCATTTACATTATTTGCCATTTGCCTCTCGTTTTCCTCTCCCCCACTTCACCCTTGCCGTTTTATTCGCCCTCTCTTTCCCAATCTCCTCCTCTTTTTCGCTTGCCGTTTTTCTGTCTGCTGGTGTGTTGGATTACTTGTTGTCATGGCCCAAGATAATACCAAATTGTGTGATTTCTTGAAAACCAATAATAATGATTTCCTTAGTACTCCGATTGCTCCTCTTAATGATGTTGAGTCTTGTGAAATCAATACCACTTGCTGAATCTTGTTATGAAAGATCAATTCGTCGGCCTTCCTAGTGAAGATGCCGCTACTCATCTAAACAATTTTGTTGATTTGTGTGATATGCAAAAGAAGAAAGATACGGATAACAATATTGTCAAATTGAAGTTATTTCCGTTTTCACTTAGAGATCATGCTAAAGTTTGGTTTTCGTCTTTGCCTAAAAATAGTATTGATTCTTGGAACAAGTGCAAAGATGCTTTTATCTCTAAGTATTTTCCTCCCGCTAAGATCATCACTCTTAGGAACAATATTATGAATTTTAAACAACTTGATCATGAGCATGTTGCCCAATCTTGGGAAAGAATGAAATTGATGCTTCGCAATTGCCCTACTCATGGTTTGAATTTATGGATGATCATACAATTTTTATGCTGGTTTGAACTTTGCTTCTAGAAATCTCTTAGATTCGGCTCCGGGAGGCACGTTTATGGAAATCACACTAGGAGATGCTACAAAATTGCTTGATAATATTATGGCTAATTATTCTCAATGGCACACCGAAAGATCTTCTAGTAAAAAAGTGCATGCTATAGAAGAAATTAATGTTTTGAATGGAAAGATGGATGAACTTATGAAGATGTTTGCTACTAAAAATACTCCTCTTGATCCCAATGATATGCCTTTGTCTTCCTTGATTGATAATAATAATGGATCTATGGATGTGAATTTTGTTGGTAGGAATAGTTTTGGAAACAATGCTTATAGAGGAAATTTTAATGCTAGACCGTTCCCTAGTAATCCCTCTAATAATTATGGAAATTCCTACAATAATTCTTATGATAATTTTAATAAGATGCCCTCTGATTTTGAGAATAGTGTAAAAGAATTTATGATTTCTCAAAAGAATTTTAATGCTTTGCTTGAAGAAAAATTGATCAAAGTTGATGATTTGGCTAGGAACGTTGATAGACTTTCGCTTGATGTTAATTCTCTTAAACTTGGATCTTCTTCTCCTAAGCATGATATCAATGACTCTATCAAATTAATGAGAATTTCCATTGATGAGTGCAAGGAAAGAACTGCTAGATTGCGTGCTAAAAAAGAAAGCTTTATAAAAGCGTGTTCTTCTAGTCTCCGTGAAAATAATGATGAAGATCTTAAAGTTATTGATGTGTCTCCGATTAGATCTATGTTTTGCAATATGAATTTTGATGATTATGGGAGTGATGATGAATCAACTTTTCCTAGAAGGCGTCCCAAAAATTCGGAATCTTTAGATCTTGATGTTAAATTTGGTAAAAGAGAGATTGGAGAATCCTCAACTTCTAATAATATTGAACCTACTATCTCGGATTTCAAGGAATTTGATTATGATAATTGCTCTTTAAAAGGTTGTATTTCCTTGTTGCAATCCGTTGTTAATTCTACTCGTGCTTATAGTCAAAATAAAGCTTTTACCAAATATATTGTTGATGCCTTGATGCAATCTTATGATGAAAAACTTGATTTGGAAGTTTCTATACCTAGAAAACTTAATGATGAGTGGGAACCTACTATAAAGATTAGAATTAAAGATTATGAGTGTTTTGCTTTGTGTGATTTGGGTGCTAGTGTTTCCACGATTCCGAAAACTTTATGTGATATTCTAGGTTTCCATGATCTTGATGATTGCTCTTTAAATTTACATCTTGCGGATTCCACCATTAAAAAGCCTATGGGAAGGATCAATGATGTTCTTATTGTTGCAAATAGAAATTTGGTGCCCGTAGATTTTATCGTTCCTGATATAGATTGCAATCTTTCTTGCTCTATTATTCTTGGTAGACCTTTCCTTAGAACGATTGGTGCGATTATTGATATGAAGGAAGGGAATATTAGATTCCAATTTCCATTAAAGAAAGGCATGGAGCACTTTCCAAGAAAGAAAGTCAAATTACCATACGAATCTATCATGCATGCTACTTATGAATCTAGTGCCAAAGATGGCACTCGTTAGATCTATCTTTGCTTTTATGCCTAGCTAGGGGCGTTAAACGATAGCGCTAGTTGGGAGGCAACCCAATTTTCTTTATGTTTTTTGTTTTTGCTCCTGTTTAGTAATAAATCTTGCATATACCTTCTGTTTAGATGTGTTTTTATCTTTTAATTAGTGTTTGTGCCAAGTAGAACCTATAGGATAACGTACGATGATAGTTGATTTGATTCTGCTGAAAAACAGAAACTTTGCACGCACGAATATATTTTGTTAAATCACAGGAACGTACTTTTGCGTTGATTATTTTTGCTGATGTTCAATAAACAAATTGTACAGGACTTCATATTTTTGTAGGATTTTTGGAGTTCTAGAAGTTTGCGTTAGTTACAGATTGCTACAGACTGTTCTGTTTTTGACAGATTCTGTTTTTCGTGTGTTGTTTGCTTATTTCAATGCATCTATGGCTAGTAATTCAGTCTATGAACCATAAAGAAGTTGGAATACAGTAGGTTTAACACCAAATTAAATAAATAATGAGTTCATTGCAGTACCCTATGTGGTGGTTTTGTTTTCTTTCACTAACGGAGCTTATAAGATTTCCTGTTGAGTTTTGTGTTGTGAAGTTTTCAAGTTTTGGGTAAAGCTTTTATGGACTATGGAATAAAGGGTGGCAAGAACCTAAGCTTGGGGGGATAGCCAAAAGCCTAAGCTTGGGGATGCCCCGGGAAGGCATCCCCTCTTTCGTCTTCGTTCATTGGTAACTTTACTTGGAGCTATATTTTTATTCGCTACATGATATGTGTTTTGCTTGGAGCGTCGTGTATTATATTAGTCTTTGATTTTTAGTTTACCACAATCATCCTTGCTGTACACATCTTTTGGGAGAAGCCTATTTGATTAGAATTTGCTAGAATACTCTATGTGCTTCACTTATATCTTTTGAGCTTGATAGTTTTTGCTCTAGTGCTTCACTTATATCTTTTAGAGCACGGTGGTGTCTTAATTTTGAAGAAATTGCTAGTCTCTCATGCTTCACTTATATCTTTCTGAGAGTCTTTTAGAACAGCATGGTATTTGCTATGGTTATAAAATTGGTCCTAGAATGGTAGGCATCCAAGTTGGGTATAATAAAAACTATCGTAGGAAGTGAATTGGATGCCATGATCAATTTGATACTTGATAATTGTTTTGAGATATGGAGGTAGTGATATTAAAGTCATGCTAGTTGGGTGATTATGAATTCAAAGAATGCTTGTGTTGAAGTTAGCAAATCCCGTAAGCATGCACGTATGGTTAAAGTTGTGTAACAAATTTGAAACATGAAGTGTACTTGGCTTGTGCATCCTTACGAGTGGCGGTCGGGGACGAGCGATGGTCTTTTCCTACCAATCTCTCCCCCTAGGAGCATGCGCGTAGTACTTGATTTTTGATGACTTCTAAATTTTTGCAATAAGTATATGAGTTCTTTTGACTAATGTTGAGTCCATGGATTATACGCACTTTTACCTTTCCGCCATTGCTAGCCTCTTCGGTACCGTGCATTGCCCTTTCTCACCTTGAGAATTGGTGCAAACTTCACCGGTGCATCCAAACCCCGTGATACGATACGTTCTATCACACATAAACCTCCTTATATCTTACTCAAAACAGCCACCATACCTACCTATTATGGCATTTCCATAGCCATTCCGAGATATATTGCCATGCAACTTTCCACCGTTCCGTTCATCATTTTCATGACATACTTTACTTTTGTCATATTGCCATTGCATGATCATGTAGTTGACATCGTATTTGTGTCAAAGCCACCAAACATTATTTTTCATACATGTCACTCTTGATTCATTGCACCATCCCGGTACACCGTCGGAGGCATTCATATAGAGTCATATCTTGTTCTAGTTTCGAGTTGTAATTCTTATGTTGTAATCAATAGAAGTGTGATGATCATCATTATTAGAACATTGCCCAAAGAAAAAAAAGAAAAAAAAAAGAAAGGCCAAAAGAAAAAAAAGGGAAAAAAAGAAAAGAAAAAAAAGAAGAAAGAAAAATGGTAATGTTACTATCTCTTTTTCCACATTTGTGCTTCAAAGTAGCACCTTGTTCTTCATGTAGTGAGTCTCATATATTGTGCTTCAAAGTAGCACCATGTTTTTCATGTAGTGAGCCTCATAAGTTTTCTTTTTCTTACTAGTGGGAATTTTTCATTATAGAACTTGGCTTGTATATTCCTATGATGGGCTTCCTCAAATGCCCTAGGTCTTCATGAGCAAGCAAGTTGGATGCACACCCACTAGTTTTCTTTTGTTGAGCATTCATTTATAGCTCTAGTGCATCCGTTGCATGGCAATCCCTACTCCTCATGTTGACATCAATTGATGGGCATCTCCATAGCCCGTTGATTATCCTCGTCAATGTGAGACTTTCTCTTTTTTTGTCTTCTCCACACAATCCCCATCATCATATTCTATTCCACCCATAGTGCTATATCCATGGCTAACGCTCATGTATTGCGTGAAGGTTGAAAAAGTTTGAGATTATTTAAGTATGAAACAATTGCTTGGCTTGTCATCGGGGGTATAGAAGTTGGGAACATCTTTGTGTGACGAAAATGAAGCATAGCCTAAATATATGATTTTGTAGGGATGAACTTTCTTTTGCCATGTTATTTTGAGAAGACATGATTACTTTGATTAGTATGCTTGAAGTGTTACTATTTCTTTTATCAATATGAACTTTTATTTTGTATTCATTTGGATCTGAACATTCATGCCACAATAAAGAAAATTACATTATGAATTATGCTAGGTAGCATTCCACATCAAAAATTCTCTTTTTATCATTTACCTACTCGAGGACGAGCAGGAATTAAGCTTGGGGATGCTTGATACGTCTCCAACATATCTATAATTTTTTATTGTTCCATGCTATTATATTACCCCTTTTAGATGTTTATGGGCTTTATTTTACACATTTATATCATTTTTGGGACTAACCTACTAACCGGAGGCCCAACCCATATTGCTGTTTTTTTGCCTATTTCAGTATTTCGAAGAAAAGGAATATCAAACGGAGTCCAAACGGAATGAAACCTTCGGGAGCGTGATTTTTGGAACAAATCTGATCCGAAGAGCTTGGAGTGCAAGTCAAGAAGCTCCTGAGGGCCCCACGAGATAGGGGGCCGCGCCCCCCTATAGGGCGCGCCCCCCCGTCTCATGGGCCCCTCAGGCAACCACCGACGTACTTCTTCTTCCTATATATACCTACGTACCCCGAAAACATCCAGGAGCACCACGAAACACAATTTCCACCGCCATAACCTTCTGTATCCGCGAGATCCCATCTTGGAGCCTTCGCCAGCACTCTGCTAGAGGGGGAAGCAACCACGGAGGGCCTCTACATCAACATCCTTGCCCCTCCGATGAGTTGTGAGTAGTTCACCACAGACCTACGGGTCCATAGTTATTAACTAGATGGCTTCTTCTCTCTTTTTGGATCTCGATACAATGTTCTCCCCCTCTCTTGTGGAGATCTATTCGATGTAAACTCTTTTTGCGGTGTGTTTGTCGAGATCCGATGAGTTGTGAGTTTATGATCAAGTTTATCTATGAATAATATTTGAATCTTCTTTGAATTCTTTTATGTACGATTGAGTTATCTTTGCAAGTCTCTTCGAATTATTAGTTTGGTTTGGCCTACTAGATTGGTATTTCTTGCCATGGGAGAAGTGCTTAGCTTCGGGTCAATCTTGCGGTGTTCTTACCCAGTGACAGAAAGGGTTGCAAGACACGTATTGTATTGTTGCCATCGAGGATAACAAGATGGGGTTTATATCATATTGCATGTGTTTATCCCTCTACATCATGTCATCTTGCTTAATACGTTACTCTGTTCTTATGAACTTAATACTCTAGATGCAGGCAGGAGTCGGTCGATGTGTGGAGTAATAGTAGTAGATGCAGGCAGGAGTCGGTTTACTTGTTATGGACGTGATGCCTATATACATGATCATGCCTAGATAATCTCATAACTATGCGCTTTTCTATCAATTGCTCGACAGTAATTTGTTCACCCACCGTAATACTTATGCTATCTTGAGAGAAGCCTCTAGTGAAACCTATGGCCCCCGGGTCTATCCCTTATCATATTTGCTTTCAATCTACTTTTATTTGCATCTTTACTTTTTGCATCTATCTTATAAAATACCAAAAATATATCTATCTTATCATAATGTCTTTATTAGATCTCACTTTCGCAAGTGGCCATGAAGGGATTGACAACCCCTTTATTGCGTTGGTTGTGAGTTCTTAGTTTGTTTGTGTAGGTGCGTGGGACTTTTGAGGAGCCTCCTACTGGATTGATACCTTGGTTCTCAAAACTGAGGGAAATACTTACGCTACACTTTGCTGCATCACCCTCTCCTCTTCGAGGAAAACCAACGCAAGCTCAAGACGTAGCAGCTGCCTTTGCCGCCCGGTCGCAGATTGCGGCCGCGCTCATGCACCTTCTTAGCATGCGCATGGCGGCTGCGGCCGTGCTCTCGCCGGAGTGGTCCATCGAAGTTGCCCTCACGACACGGGTCCATGTGCCCATCTTTCACCGACGACGATTGAACAGTAAAATGATATTTGGGGAGCGAGCTAGTGTGCTTGAGACGCCGGCTGTGGACTGTAGCTGACGCACCATCTCGCGTAAGCCATAGGCGTACTATACACCAATGATGCTCCAGGATATTTTGTGTTGCATCTCACACGGTTGCTGATAATAAACTGTGTGTGATCTACTTGATTTTTCATCTTGATTTGAATTACATAATGGGGTCACGGCGACAATGGACGGTGTTTGAATTGCTAGACCTTTTATCTGGAGTGGACATGCAACTATATGTGTGTCATAAAAGAATTGGAATTATTCAGGGTTCGTTTGAACATTTTATACATTAAATTGGTTTTCTAGACATTTCAGGTGCACAATTCAAATTCAAACTACATGCACATGCTCAAGTGCATATAAATTGGTTGAAAAATCAAATATGTGTCCTTGGGTGCATGCTTAGATCCCATGCAAGAAATGGGAATGAATTTCAAACACCAGTGCACCGTTGATTGTCGGCAAAACATTGAGATGCCTGGTTTTTAAATTCTAGTAAATCCAAAACTCGTCTGAAATTCATGAAACTTGGCATGCTATCATGGAACGGCATCAACATGCCGTGGTAAAAAATGTATCCCATTTGGGGCAGGTTTGGGTATATGCTTCTCACAAACCGGAGCTTCTCACAACAAGCATGATGGTTTTTGATAGGGAACGTCCCACCTTTGGGGACGAAACGATAAACATTGCCTCTTATTGCTTTCAAAAAAAATTCTCGTGTCAACATAGAACAACAGGAGTGTTGCGTGAATTTTTGTGATTTTTTCAGGTTCGTTTGGACATTTTTATGCATTAACTGAGTTTTCAATGCATTTATGTGCACAATTCAAATTTGAACTACATGCCCATGCTCCAGTGCATATAAATTGGTTGACAAATCAAATCTGTGTCCTTGGGTGCATGCTTAGGTCCCATGCAAGGAATGGGAATGAGTTTCAAACACCAGGGCACCGTTGATTGTCGGCAAAACATTGAATACCTGGTTTTTAAATTCTAGTAAATCCAAAACTCGTCTGAAATTCATGAAACTTGGCATGCTATCATGGAGCAGCATCAACATGCCGTGGTACAAATTTTGTCCCATTCAGGGCAGGTTTGGGTATATGCTTCTCACAAACCGGAGCTTCTCACAACAAGCATGATGGTTTTCGGTAGGGAACGTCCCACCTTTGAGGACGAAACGATATCCATTGCCCATTATTGTTTTCAATTTATTTTATCGTGTCAACATAGAACAACAGCAGTGTTGTGTGAATTTTTGTGATTTTTCGGGGTTCGTTTGGACATTTTTATGCATTAATTGAGTTTTCAATGCATTTATGTGCATAGTTCAAATTTGAACTACATGCACATGCTCTAGTGCATACAAATTGGTTGAAAAATTAAATATGTGTCCTTGGGTGCATGCTTAGGTCCCATGCAAAAATTGGGAATGAATTTCAAACACCAGGGCACCGTTGATTGCCGGAAAACATTGAGATGCCTTGTTTTTAAATTCTAGTAAATCCAAAACTCGTCTGAAATTCATGAAACTTGGCATGCTGTCATGGAGCGGCATCAACATGACATGGTACAAATTTTGTCCCATTTGGGGCAGGTTTGGGTATATGCTTCTCACAAACCGGAGCTTCTCACAACAAGCATGATGGTTTTCGATTGCGAACGTCCCCCTTTGGGGATGAAACAATATCCATTGCCTCTTATTGCTTTCAAATTTTTTTCTCGTGTACACATAGAACAACAGGAGTGTTGTGTGAATTTTTGTGATTTTTTCGGGTTCATTTGGACATTTTTATGCATTAACTGAGTTTTCAATGCATTTATGTGCACAATTCAAATTTGAACTACATGCACATGCTCCATTGCATATAAATTGGTTGAAAAATCGTTTCTTTGTCCTTGGGTGCATGCTTAGGTCCCATGCAAGAATGAAAATGAATTTCAAACACTAGGGCACCGTTGATTGCCGGCAAAACAGTGAGATGCCTTGTTTTTAAATTCTAGTAAATCCAAAACTCGTCTGAAATTCATGAAACTTGGCATGCTACTGAACTTCGTAGGTCCACAAGGACACGTTCCGCACCAGAGTGGTACGGCAACCCCGTCCTGGAAATCATGTTGTTAGACAACGGTGAACCTTTGAACTATGAAGAAGCGATGGCGGGCCCAGATTCCAACAAATGGCTTGAAGCCATGAAATCCGAGATAGAATCCATGTATGAAAACAAAGTATGGACTTTGACAGACTTGCCCGATGATCGGCGAGCGATAGAAAACAAATGGATCTTTAAGAAGAAGACGGACGCGGATGGCAATGTTACCATCTATAAAGTTGGACTTGTCACTAAGGGTTATCGACAAGTTCAAGGGATTGACTACGACGAGACATTCTCTCCCGTAGCGAAGCTGAAGTCTGTCAGAATCATGTTAGCAATTGCCGCATACTATGATTATGAGATATGGCAGATGGACGTCAAAACGGCATTCCTTAATGGACATCTTAAGGAAGAACTGTATATGATGCAGCCGGAAGGTTTTGTCGATCCTAAGAACGCTAACAAAGTATGCAAGCTCCAGCGATCCATTTATGGGCTGGTGCAAGCATCTTGGAGTTGGAATATTCGCTTTGATGAGATGATCAAAGCGTTTGGGTTTATGCAGACTTATGGAGAAGCCTGCGTTTACAAGAAAGTGAGTGGGAGCTCTGTAGCATTTCTCATATTATATGTAGATGACATACTCTTGATGGGAAATGATATAGAACTTTTGGACAGCATTAAGGCCTACTTGAATAAGTGTTTTTCAATGAAGGACCTTGGAGAAGCTGCTTATATATTAGGCATCAAGATCTATAGGGATAGATCAAGACGCCTCATAGGTCTTTCACAAAGCACATACCTTGATAAGATTTTGAAGAAGTTCAAAATGGATCAGTCCAAGAAGGGGTTCTTGCCTGTATTACAAGGTGTGAGATTGAGCTCGGCTCAATGCCCGACCACGGCAAAAGATAAAGAAGAGATGAGTGTCATCCCCTATGCTTCAGCCATAGGATCTATTATGTATGCCATGCTGTGTACCAGACCTGATGTAAACCTTGCCGTAAGTTTGGTAGGTAGGTACCAAAGTAATCCCGGCAAGGAACACTGGACAGCGGTCAAGAATATCCTGAAGTACCTGAAAAGGACAAAGGACATGTTTCTCGTTTATGGAGGTGACGAAGAGCTCGTCGTAAAGGGTTACGTCGATGCTAGCTTCGACACAGATCTGGATGACTCTAAGTCACAAACCGGATACGTGTATATGTTGAATGGTGGAGCAGTAAGCTGCTCCAGCTGCAAGCAGAGCGTCGTGGCGGGATCTACATGTGAAGCGGAGTACATGGCAGCCTCGGAGGCAGCGCATGAAGCTATTTGGGTGAAGGAGTTCATCACCGACCTAGGAGTCATACCCAATGCGTCGGGGCCGATCAAAATTTTCTGTGACAATACTGGAGCTATTGCCCTTGCGAAGAAGCCCAGATTTCACAAGAAGACCAGGCACATCAAGCGTCGTTTCAACTCCATCCGTGAAAATGTTCAAGATGGAGACATAGAAATTTGCAAAGTACATACGGATCTGAATGTCGCAGATCCGTTGACTAAACCTCTCTCGCGAGCAAAACATGATCAGCACCAGGACTCTATGGGTGTTCGATTCATCACAATGTAACTAGATTATTGACTCTAGTGCAAGTGGGAGACTGTTGGAAATATGCCCTAGAGGCAATAATAAAAGTGTTATTATTATATTTCTTTGTTCATGATAATAGTCTTTTATTCATGCTATAACTGTATTATCCGGAAATCATGATACACGTGTGAATACATAGACCACAATATGTCCCTAGTGAGCCTCTAGTTGATTAGCTCGTTGTGATCAACAGATAGTCATGGTTTCCTGGCTATGGACATTGGATGTCGTTGATAACGGGATCACATCATTAGGAGAATGATGTGATGGACAAGACCCAATCCTAAGAATAGCATGAGATCGTGTAGTTCGTTTGCTAGAGATTTTTCAATGTCAAGTATCTCTTCCTTAGACCATGAGATCGTGTAACTCCTGGATACCGTAAGAGTGCTTTGGG
Organism: Triticum dicoccoides; assembly: GCF_002162155.2. NCBI lineage: Eukaryota > Viridiplantae > Streptophyta > Magnoliopsida > Poales > Poaceae > Triticum > Triticum dicoccoides. Next base: position 546,862,839 of record NC_041381.1, on the reverse strand, counting down.
TGTACCAAACGTCACAACGTAACTGGGTGATTATAAAGGTGCACTATAGGTATCTCCGAAAGTGTCTGTTGGGTTGACACGGATCGAGACTGGGATTTGTCACTCCGTATGACGGAGAGGTATCTCTGGGCCCACTCGGTAATGCATCATCATAATGAGCTCAAAGTGACCAAGTGGTTGATCCCGGGATCATGCATTACGGTACGAGTAGAGTGACTTGCTGGTAACGAGACTGAACAAGGTATTGGGATACCGACGATCGGGTCTCGGGCAAGTAACGTACCGATTGACAAAGGGAATTGTACACGGGGTTTGATCGAATCCTCGACATCGTGGTTCATCCGATGACATCATCGAGGAGCATGTGGGAGCCAACATGGGTATCCAGATCCCGCTGTTGGTTATTGACCGGAGAGTCTCGGTCATGTCTGCATGTCTCCCGAACCCGTAGGGTCTACACACTTAAGGTTCGGTGACGCTAGGGTTATTAGGAAGACTTGTATGTGATTACCGAAAGTTGTTCAGAGTCCCGGATGAGATCCCGGATGTCATGAGGAGTTCCGGAATGGTCCGGAGGTGAAGTTTTATATATGGGAAGTTGTCATACGGACACCGGAAGAATTCGGGGTCCTATCGGTATTGTACCGGGGCCACCGGAGGGGTTCCGGGGGTCCACCGGGAGGGGCCACCCCTCCCGGAGGGCCACACGGGCCGCAAGGGGCAGGGAGCCAGCCCCTGGAGGGCTGGGCGCGCCCCCCACCTTGGGCCCATGCGCCTAGGGTTGGGGGGGAAATCCTAAGTGGGGCGCCCCCCTTGCTTGGGGGGCAAGCCTCCCCTCCCTGGCCGCCGCCCCCCCTCTAGATCCCATCTAGAGGGGTCGGCCCCCCTTGCCCCTTCCCCTATAAATAGAGGGGTGAGGGGAGGGCTGCTAGACACAACTCAAGGCGCAGCCCCTCCCCTCCCCAACACCTCTCCTCCTCCGTACGTGCTTGGCGAAGCCCTGTCGGAGTACTGCTGCACCAACTACACCACGCCGTCGTGCTGCCGTTGGAGCTGCCTTCCTCAACCTCTCCTTCCTCCTTGCTGGATCAAGACGGAGGAGACGTCGTCCGTCCCGTACGTGTGTTGAACGCGGAGGTGCTGTCCGTTCAGCACTTGGTCATCGGTGATCCGAATCATGGCGAGTACGACTCCATCATCACCATCCCCTTGAACGCTTCCGCACCCGATCTACAAGTGGTATGTAGATGCAAACTCACTCCCTTGACTCGTTGCATAGATGAACTCATAGATGGATCTTGGTGAAACCATAGAAAAAAATTTAATTTTCTGCAATGTTCCCCAACAGTGGCATCATGAGCTAGGTCTATGCGTAGTTCTCTTTGCACGAGTAGAACACAATTTTGTTGTGGGCGTAGATCTTGTCAACTTGCTTGCCTCTACTAGTCTTATCTTGCTTCAGCGGTATTGTGGGATGAAGCGGCCCGGACCAACCTTACACGTACGCTTACGTGAGACCGGTTCCACCGACTGACATGCACTAGTTGCATAAGGTGGCTGGCGGGTGTCTGTCTCTCCCACTTTAGTTGGAGCGGATTCGATGAAAAGGGTCCTTATGAAGGGTAAATAGAAGTTGACAAAATCACATTGTGGTTATTCGTAGGTAAGAAAGCATTCTTGCTAGAACCCAATTGCAGCCACGTAAAAGATGCAACAACAATTAGAGGACGTCTAACTTGTTTTTGCAGCGATTGTTCATGTGATGTGATATGGCCAAAAGTTGTGATGAATGATGAATGACATATTGTGATGTATGAGATCATGTTCTTGTAATAGGAATCACGACTTGCATGTCGATGAGTATGACAACCGGCAGGAGCCATAGGAGTTGTCTTTATTTTTGTATGACCTGCGTGTCATTGAAGAACGCCATGTAACTTACTTTACTTTATTGCTAAACGCGTTAGCCATAGAAGTAGAAGTAGTCGTTGGCGTGACAACTTCATGAAGACACGATGATGGAGATCATGATGATGGAGATCATGGTGTCATGCCGGTGACAAGATGATCATGGAGCCCCGAAGATGGAGATCAATGGAGCTATATGATATTGGCCATATCATGTCACTAATATATAATTGCATGTGATGTTTATTATGTTTATGCATCTTGTTTACTTAGAACGACGGTAGTAAATAAGATGATCCCTTACACAATTTCAAGAAGTGTTCTCCCCTAACTGTGCACCGTTGCTAAAGTTCGTCGCTTCGAAGCACCACGTGATGATCGAGTGTGATAGATCCTTACGTTCACATACAACGGGTGTAAGACAGATTTACACATGCAATACACTTAGGGTTAACTTGACGAGCCTAGCATGTACAGACATGGCCTCGGAACACGGAGACCGAAAGGTCGAACACGGGTCGTATGGAAGATACGATCAACATGAGAATGTTCACCGACGATGACTAGTCCGTCTCACGTGATGATCGGACACGGCCTAGTCGACTCGGATCGTGTATCACTTAGATGACTAGAGGGATGTCAAATCTGAGTGGGAGTTCATTATAATAATTTGATTAGATGAGCTTAATTATCATG
>NC_041381.1:546857714-546858262 GCF_002162155.2 Triticum dicoccoides | reverse complement strand
ATGCGCGTCAGGAATGGTTCCAGAGTCGATGTGATCGCCGTCGGCACGCTACCTCTACATTTACCTACGGGATTAGTTTTGAACCTTAATAATTGTTATTTCGTGCCAAGTTTGAGCATGAACATTGTATCTGGATCTCGTTTGATACGAGATGGCTACTCATTTAAATCCGAGAATAATGGTTGTTCTATTTATATGAGAGATATGTTTTATGGTCATGCTCCGATGGTCAATGGTTTATTCTTAATGAATCTCGAGCGTAGTGTTACACATATTCATAGCGTGAATACCAGAAGATGTAAAGTTGATAACGATAGTCCCACATACTTGTGGCACTGCCGCCTTGGTCACATTGGTGTCAAGCGCATGAAGAAGCTCCATGCTGATGGACTTTTGGTGTCTCTCGATTATGAATCATTTGACACATGCGAACCATGCATCATGGGCAAGATGACCAAGACTCCGTTCTCCGGAACAATGGAGCGAGCAACCAACTTGTTGGAAATCATACATACCGATGTGTGCGGTCCAATGAGCGTTGAGGCTCG
>NC_041381.1:546856542-546857539 GCF_002162155.2 Triticum dicoccoides | reverse complement strand
GGAGGATATCGTTATGTTCTCACTCTCACAGATGACTTGAGTAGATATGGGTATGTCTACTTAATGAAACACAAGTCTGAGACCTTTGAAAAGTTCAAGGAATTTCAGAATGAGGTAGAGAATCAACGTGAACGAAAGATAAAATTCCTACGATCAGATCGTGGAGGAGAATACTTAAGTCACGAATTTGGTACACACTTAAGGAAATGTGGAATCGTTTCACAACTAACGCCGCCTAGAACACCTCAGCGTAACGGTGTGTCCGAACATCGTAATCGCACTCTATTAGATATGGTGCGGTCTATGATGTCTCTTACCGATTTACCACTATCATTTTGGGGATACGCTCTAGAGACAGCTACATTCACTTTGAATGGGGCACCGTCTAAATCCGTTGAGACGACACCGTATGAATTATGGTTTGGGAAGAAACCTAAGTTGTCGTTTCTAAAAGTTTGGGGATGCGATGCTTATGTCAAGAAACTTCAACCTGAAAAGCTCGAACCCAAGTCGGAAAAATGCGTCTTCATAGGATACCCTAAGGAAACCGTTGGGTATACCTTCTACTTAAGATCCGAGGGCAAGATCTTTGTTGCCAAGAACGGATGCTTTCTGGAAAAAGAGTTTCTCTCAAAAGAAGTAAGTGGGAGAAAAGTAGAACTCGATGAAGTACTACCTCTTGAACGGGATAGTAGCGCAGCTCAAGAAAATGTTCCTGTGATGCCTACACCTACTGAAGAGGAAAATAATGATGATGATCAAGGTACTTCCGATCAAGTTGCTACTGAACTTCGTAGGTCCACAAGGACACGTTCCGCACTAGAGTGGTACGGCAACCCCGTCCTGGAAATCATGTTGTTAGACAACGGTGAACCTTCGAACTATGAAGAAGCGATGGCGGGCCCAGATTCCAACAAATGGCTTGAAGCCATGAAATTCGAGATGGAATCCATGTATGAAAACAAAGTATGGACTTTGACAGACTTGCCCGATGATC
>NC_041381.1:546830390-546855697 GCF_002162155.2 Triticum dicoccoides | reverse complement strand
ACTGTTGGAAATATGCCCTAGAGGCAATAATAAAAGTGTTATTATTATATTTCTTTGTTCATGATAATAGTCTTTTATTCATGCTATAACTGTATTATCCGGAAATCATGATACACGTGTGAATACATAGACCACAATATGTCCCTAGTGAGCCTCTAGTTGATTAGCTCGTTGTGATCAACAGATAGTCATGGTTTCCTGGCTATGGACATTGGATGTCGTTGATAACGGGATCACATCATTAGGAGAATGATGTGATGGACAAGACCCAATCCTAAGCATAGCATGAGATCGTGTAGTTCGTTTGCTAGAGCTTTTTCAATGTCAAGTATCTCTTCCTTAGACCATGAGATCGTGTAACTCCCGGATACCGTAAGAGTGCTTTGGGTGTACCAAACGTCACAACGTAACTGGGTGATTATAAAGGTGCACTACAGGTATCTCCGAAAGTGTCTGTTGGGTTGACACGGATCGAGACTGGGATTTGTCACTCCGTATGACGGAGAGGTATCTCTGGGCCCACTCGGTAATGCATCATCATAATGAGCTCAAAGTGACCAAGTGGTTGATCACGGGATCATGCATTACGGTACGAGTAAAGTGACTTGCCAGTAACGAGACTAAACAAGGTATTGGGATACCGACGATCGGGTCTCGGGCAAGTAACGTACCGATTGACAAAGGGAATTGTATACGGGGTTTGATCGAATCCTCGACGTCGTGGTTCATCCGATGGCATCATCGAGGAGCATGTGGGAGCGAACATGGGTATCCAGATCCCGCTGTTGGTTATTGACCGGAGAGTCTCGGTCATGTCTGCATGTCTCCCGAACCCGTAGGGTCTACACACTTAAGGTTCGGTGACGCTAGGGTTATTAGGAAGACTTATATGTGATTACCGAAAGTTGTTCGGAGTCCCGGATGAGATCCCGGACGTCACGAGGAGTTCCGGAATGGTCCGGAGGTGAAGTTTTACATATGGGAAGTTGTCATACGGACACCGGAAGAATTCGGGGTCCTATCGGTATTGTACCGGGGCCACCGGAGGGGTTCCGGGGGTCCACCAGGAGGGGCCACCCTCCCGGAGGGCCACACGGGCCGCAAGGGGCAGGGAGCCAGCCCCTGGAGGGCTGGGCGCGCCCCCCACCTTGGGCCCATGCGCCTAGGGTTGGGGGGGAAACCCTAAGGGGGGCGCCCCCCTTGCTTGGGGGGCAAGCCTCCCCTCCCTGGCCGCCGCCCCCCCTCTAGATCCCATCTAGAGGGGTCGGCCCCCCTTGCCCCTTCCCCTATAAATAGAGGGTTGAGGGGAGGGCTGCTGGACACAACTCAAGGCGCAGCCCCTCCCTACCCCAACACCTCTCCTCCTCCGTACGTGCTTGGCGAAGCCCTGTCGGAGTACTGCTGCACCAACTACACCACGCCGTCGTGCTGCCGTTGGAGCTGCCTTCCTCAACCTCTCCTTCCTCCTTGCTGGATCAAGACGGAGAGACGTCGTCCGTCCCGTATGTGTGTTGAACGCGGAGGTGTTGTCCGTTCAGCACTTGGTCATCGGTGATCCGAATCACGGCGAGTACGACTCCATCATCACCATCCCCTTGAACGCTTCCGCACCCGATCTACAAGTGGTATGTAGATGCAAACTCACTCCCTTGACTCGTTGCTTAGATGAACTCATAGATGGATCTTGGTGAAACCGTAGAAAAAAAATTTAATTTTCTGCAACGTTCCCCAATAGTGGCATCATGAGCTAGGTCTATGCGTAGTTCTCTTTGCACGAGTAGAACACAATTTTGTTGTGGGCGTAGATCTTGTCAACTTGCTTGCCTCTACTAGTCTTATCTCGCTTCAGCGGTATTGTGGGATGAAGCGGCCCGGACCAACCTTACACGTACGCTTATGTGAGACCGGTTCCACCGACTGACATGCACTAGTTGCATAAGGTGGCTGGCGGGTGTCTGTCTCTCCCACTTTAGTTGGAGCGGATTCGATGAAAAGGGTCCTTATGAAGGGTAAATAGAAGTTGACAAAATCACGTTGTGGTTATTCGTAGGTAAGAAAGCGTTCTTGCTAGAACCCAATTGCAGCCACGTAAAAGATGCAACAACAATTAGAGGACGTCTAACTTGTTTTTGCAGCGATTGTTCATGTGATGTGATATGGCCAGAAGTTGTGATGAATGATGAATGACATATGTGATGTATGAGATCATGTTCTTGTAATAGGAATCACGACTTGCATGTCGATGAGTATGACAACCGGCAGGAGCCATAGGAGTTGTCTTTATTTTTGTATGACCTGCGTGTCATTGAAGAACGCCATGTAACTTACTTTACTTTATTGCTAAACGAGTTAGCCATAGAAGTAGAAGTAGTCGTTGGCGTGACAACTTCATGAAGACACGATGATGGAGATCATGATGATGGAGATCATGGTGTCATGCCGGTGACAAGATGATCATGGAGCCCCGAAGATGGAGATCAATGGAGCTATATGATATTGGCCATATCATGTCACTAATATATAATTGCATGTGATGTTTATTATGTTTATGCATCTTGTTTACTTAGAACGACGGTAGTAAATAAGATGATCCCTTACACAATTTCAAGAAGTGTTCTCCCCTAACTGTGCACCGTTGCTAAAGTTCGTCGCTTCGAAGCACCACGTGATGATCGAGTGTGATAGATCCTTACGTTCACATACAACGGGTGTAAGACAGATTTACACATGCAATACACTTAGGGTTAACTTGACGAGCCTAGCATGTACAGACATGGCCTCGGAACACGGAGACCGAAAGGTCGAACACGGGTCGTATGGAAGATACGATCAACATGAGAATGTTCACCGACGATGACTAGTCCGTCTCACGTGATGATCGGACACGGCCTAGTCGACTCGGATCGTGTATCACTTAGATGACTAGAGGGATGTCAAATCTGAGTGGGAGTTCATTATAATAATTTGATTAGATGAGCTTAATTATCATGGACTTAGTCTAAAAACCTTTGCAAATATGTCTTGTAGATCAAATGGCCAACGCTCATGTCAACATGAACTTCAACGCGTTCCTAGAGAAAACCAAGCTGAAAGATGATGGCAGCAACTATACGGACTGGGTCCGGAACCTGAGGATCATCCTCATTGCAGCCAAGAAAGCATATGTCCTAGATGAACCGCTAGGTGAAGCACCCATCCCACAGAACCAAGACGTTATGAACGTTTGGCAAACACGTTCTGATGATTACTCCCTCATTCAGTGCGGCATGCTTTACAGCTTAGAACCGGGGCTCCAAAAGCGTTTTGAGCATCACGGAGCATATGAGATGTTCGAGGAGCTGAAACTAGTTTTTCAAGCTCACGCCCGGGTCGAGAGATATGACGTCTCCGACAAGTTCTATAGTTGTAAGATGGAGGAAAATAGTTCTGTCAGTGAGCACATACTCAAGATGTCTGGGTTGCACAACTGTATGACCCAGCTGAATATTAACCTCCCTGATGAGGCGGTCATTGACAGAATCCTTCAGTCGCTCCCACCAAGCTACAAGAGCTTTGTGATGAACTACAATATGCAGGGGATGGAAAAGACCATTCCTGAAGTATTTTCTATGCTGAAGTCAGCAGAGGCTGAAATCAAGAAAGAACATCAAGTGTTGATGGTCAATAAGACCACTAAGTTCAAGAAGGGCAAGGGCAAGAAAAACTTCAAGAAGGACGGCAAGGATGTTGCCGCGCCCGGTAACCCAGTTACCGGGAAGAAGTCAAAGAATGGACCCAAGCCTGAGACTGAGTGCTTTTATTGCAAGGGGAAGGGTCACTGGAAGCGGAACTGCCCCAAATACTTAGCGGATAAGAAGGCCGGCAACACCAAAGGTATATTTGATATACATGTAATTGATGTGTACCTTACCAGCACTCGTAGTAACTCCTGGGTATTTGATACCGGTGTCGTTGCTCATATTTGTAACTCACAGCAGGAGCTGCGGAATAAGCGGAGACTGGCGAAGGACGAGGTGACGATGCGCGTCAGGAATGGTTCCAGAGTCGATGTGATCGCCGTCGGCACGCTACCTCTACATTTACCTACGGGATTAGTTTTGAACCTTAATAATTGTTATTTCGTGCCAAGTTTGAGCATGAACATTGTATCTGGATCTCGTTTGATACGAGATGGCTACTCATTTAAATCCGAGAATAATGGTTGTTCTATTTATATGAGAGATATGTTTTATGGTCATGCTCCGATGGTCAATGGTTTATTCTTAATGAATCTCGAGCGTAGTGTTACACATATTCATAGCGTGAATACCAGAAGATGTAAAGTTGATAACGATAGTCCCACATACTTGTGGCACTGCCGCCTTGGTCACATTGGTGTCAAGCGCATGAAGAAGCTCCATGCTGATGGACTTTTGGTGTCTCTCGATTATGAATCATTTGACACATGCGAACCATGCATCATGGGCAAGATGACCAAGACTCCGTTCTCCGGAACAATGGAGCGAGCAACCAACTTGTTGGAAATCATACATACCGATGTGTGCGGTCCAATGAGCGTTGAGGCTCGCGGAGGATATCGTTATGTTCTCACTCTCACAGATGACTTGAGTAGATATGGGTATGTCTACTTAATGAAACACAAGTCTGAGACCTTTGAAAAGTTCAAGGAATTTCAGAATGAGGTAGAGAATCAACGTGAACGAAAGATAAAATTCCTACGATCAGATCGTGGAGGAGAATACTTAAGTCACGAATTTGGTACACACTTAAGGAAATGTGGAATCGTTTCACAACTAACGCCGCCTAGAACACCTCAGCGTAACGGTGTGTCCGAACATCGTAATCGCACTCTATTAGATATGGTGCGGTCTATGATGTCTCTTACCGATTTACCACTATCATTTTGGGGATACGCTCTAGAGACAGCTACATTCACTTTGAATGGGGCACCGTCTAAATCCGTTGAGACGACACCGTATGAATTATGGTTTGGGAAGAAACCTAAGTTGTCGTTTCTAAAAGTTTGGGGATGCGATGCTTATGTCAAGAAACTTCAACCTGAAAAGCTCGAACCCAAGTCGGAAAAATGCGTCTTCATAGGATACCCTAAGGAAACCGTTGGGTATACCTTCTACTTAAGATCCGAGGGCAAGATCTTTGTTGCCAAGAACGGATGCTTTCTGGAAAAAGAGTTTCTCTCAAAAGAAGTAAGTGGGAGAAAAGTAGAACTCGATGAAGTACTACCTCTTGAACGGGATAGTAGCGCAGCTCAAGAAAATGTTCCTGTGATGCCTACACCTACTGAAGAGGAAAATAATGATGATGATCAAGGTACTTCCGATCAAGTTGCTACTGAACTTCGTAGGTCCACAAGGACACGTTCCGCACTAGAGTGGTACGGCAACCCCGTCCTGGAAATCATGTTGTTAGACAACGGTGAACCTTCGAACTATGAAGAAGCGATGGCGGGCCCAGATTCCAACAAATGGCTTGAAGCCATGAAATTCGAGATGGAATCCATGTATGAAAACAAAGTATGGACTTTGACAGACTTGCCCGATGATCGGCGAGCGATAGAAAACAAATGGATCTTTAAGAAGAAGACGGACGCGGATGGCAATGTTACCATCTATAAAGCTCGACTTGTCGCTAAGGGTTATCGACAAGTTCAAGGGATTGACTACAACGAGACATTCTCTCCCGTAGCGAAGCTGAAGTCCGTCCGAATCATGTTAGCAATTGCCGCATACTATGATTATGAGATATGGCAGATGGACATCAAAACGGCATTCCTTAATGGACATCTTAAGGAAGAACTGTATATGATGCAGCCGGAAGGTTTTGTCGATCCTAAGAACGCTAACAAAGTATGCAAGCTCCAGCGATCCATTTATGGGCTGGTGCAAGCATCTCGGAGTTGGAATATTCGCTTTGATGAGATGATCAAAGCGTTTGGGTTTATGCAGACTTATGGAGAAGCCTGCGTTTACAAGAAAGTGAGTGGGAGCTCTGTAGCATTTCTCATATTATATGTAGATGACATACTCTTGATGGGAAATGATATAGAACTTTTGGACAGCATTAAGGCCTACTTGAATAAGTGTTTTTCAATGAAGGACCTTGGAGAAGCTGCTTATATATTAGGCATCAAGATCTATAGGGATAGATCAAGACGCCTCATAGGTCTTTCACAAAGCACATACCTTGATAAGATTTTGAAGAAGTTCAAAATGGATCAGTCCAAGAAGGGGTTCTTGCCTGTATTACAAGGTGTGAGATTGAGCTCGGCTCAATGCCCGACCACGGCAAAAGATAAAGAAGAGATGAGTGTCATCCCCTATGCTTCAGCCATAGGATCTATTATGTATGCCATGTTGTGTACCAGACCTAATGTAAACCTTGCCGTAAGTTTGGTAGGTAGGTACCAAAGTAATCCCGGCAAGGAACACTGGACAGCGATCAAGAATATCCTGAAGTACCTGAAAAGGACAAAGGACATGTTTCTCGTTTATGGAGGTGACGAAGAGCTCATCGTAAAGGGTTACGTCGACGCTAGCTTCGACACAGATCTGGATGACTCTAAGTCACAAACCGGATACGTGTATATGTTGAATGGTGGAGCAGTAAGCTGGTGCAGCTGCAAGCAGAGCGTCGTGGCGGGATCTACATGTGAAGCGGAGTACATGGCAGCCTCGGAGGCAGCGCATGAAGCTATTTGGGTGAAGGAGTTCATCACCGACCTAGGAGTCATACCCAATGCGTCGGGGCCGATCAAACTTTTCTGTGACAATACTGGAGCTATTGCCCTTGCGAAGAAGCCCAGATTTCACAAGAAGACCAGACACATCAAGCGTCGTTTCAACTCCATCCGTGAAAATGTTCAAGATGGAGACATAGAAATTTGCAAAGTACATACGGATCTGAATGTCGCAGATCCATTGACTAAACCTCTCTCACGAGCAAAACATGATCAGCACCAGGACTCTATGGGTGTTCGATTCATCACAATGTAACTAGATTATTGACTCTAGTGCAAGTGGGAGACTGTTGGAAATATGCCCTAGAGGCAATAATAAAAGTGTTATTATTATATTTCTTTGTTCATGATAATAGTCTTTTATTCATGCTATAACTGTATTATCCGGAAATCATGATACACGTGTGAATACATAGACCACAATATGTCCCTAGTGAGCCTCTAGTTGATTAGCTCGTTGTGATCAACAGATAGTCATGGTTTCCTGGCTATGGACATTGGATGTCGTTGATAACGGGATCACATCATTAGGAGAATGATGTGATGGACAAGACCCAATCCTAAGCATAGCATGAGATCGTGTAGTTCGTTTGCTAGAGCTTTTTCAATGTCAAGTATCTCTTCCTTAGACCATGAGATCGTGTAACTCCCGGATACCGTAAGAGTGCTTTGGGTGTACCAAACGTCACAACGTAACTGGGTGATTATAAAGGTGCACTACAGGTATCTCCGAAAGTGTCTGTTGGGTTGACACGGATCGAGACTGGGATTTGTCACTCCGTATGACGGAGAGGTATCTCTGGGCCCACTCAGTAATGCATCATCATAATGAGCTCAAAGTGACCAAGTGGTTGATCACGGGATCATGCATTACGGTACGAGTAAAGTGACTTGCCAGTAACGAGACTGAACAAGGTATTGGGATACCGACGATCGGGTCTCGGGCAAGTAACGTACCGATTGACAAAGGGAATTGTATACGGGGTTTGATCGAATCCTCGACGTCGTGGTTCATCCGATGGCATCATCGAGGAGCATGTGGGAGCCAACATGGGTATCCAGATCCCGCTGTTGGTTATTGACCGGAGAGTCTCGGTCATGTCTGCATGTCTCCCGAACCCGTAGGGTCTACACACTTAAGGTTCGGTGACGCTAGGGTTATTAGGAAGACTTGTATGTGATTACCGAAAGTTGTTCGGAGTCCCGGATGAGATCCCGGACGTCACGAGGAGTTCCGGAATGGTCCGGAGGTGAAGTTTTATATATGGGAAGTTGTCATACGGACACCGGAAGAATTCGGGGTCCTATCGGTATTGTACCGGGGCCACCGGAGGGGTTCCGGGGGTCCACCGGGAGGGGCCACCCTCCCGGAGGGCCACACGGGCCGCAAGGGGCAGGGAGCCAGCCCCTAGAGGGCTGGGCGCGCCCCCCACCTTGGGCCCATGCGCCTAGGGTTGGGGGGGAAACCCTAAGGGGGGCGCCCCCCTTGCTTGGGGGGCAAGCCTCCCCTCCCTGGCCGCCGCCCCCCCTCTAGATCCCATCTAGAGGGGTCGGCCCCCCTTGCCCCTTCCCCTATAAATAGAGGGTTGAGGGGAGGGCTGCTGGACACAACTCAAGGCGCAGCCCCTCCCTACCCCAACACCTCTCCTCCTCCGTACGTGCTTGGCGAAGCCCTGTCGGAGTACTGCTGCACCAACTACACCACGCCGTCGTGCTGCCGTTGGAGCTGCCTTCCTCAACCTCTCCTTCCTCCTTGCTGGATCAAGACGGAGAGACGTCGTCCGTCCCGTACGTGTGTTGAACGCGGAGGTGTTGTCCGTTCAGCACTTGGTCATCGGTGATCCGAATCACGGCGAGTACGACTCCATCATCACCATCCCCTTGAACGCTTCCGCACCCGATCTACAAGTGGTATGTAGATGCAAACTCACTCCCTTGACTCGTTGCTTAGATGAACTCATAGATGGATCTTGGTGAAATCGTAGAAAAAAATTTAATTTTCTGCAACGTTCCCCAACAGTGGCATCATGAGCTAGGTCTATGCGTAGTTCTCTTTGCACGAGTAGAACACAATTTTGTTGTGGGCGTAGATCTTGTCAACTTGCTTGCCTCTACTAGTCTTATCTTGCTTCAGCGGTATTGTGGGATGAAGCGGCCCGGACCAACCTTACACGTACGCTTACGTGAGACCGGTTCCACCGACTGACATGCACTAGTTGCATAAGGTGGCTGGCGGGTGTCTGTCTCTCCCACTTTAGTTGGAGCGGATTCGATGAAAAGGGTCCTTATGAAGGGTAAATAGAAGTTGACAAAATCACGTTGTGGTTATTCGTAGGTAAGAAAGCGTTCTTGCTAGAACCCAATTGCAGCCACGTAAAAGATGCAACAACAATTAGAGGACGTCTAACTTGTTTTTGCAGCGATTGTTCATGTGATGTGATATGGCCAGAAGTTGTGATGAATGATGAATGACATATTGTGATGTATGAGATCATGTTCTTGTAATAGGAATCATGACTTGCATGTCGATGAGTATGACAACCGGCAGGAGCCATAGGAGTTGTCTTTATTTTTGTATGACCTGCGTGTCATTGAAGAACGCCATGTAACTTACTTTACTTTATTGCTAAACGAGTTAGCCATAGAAGTAGAAGTAGTCGTTGGCGTGACAACTTCATGAAGACACGATGATGGAGATCATGATGATGGAGATCATGGTGTCATGCCGGTGACAAGATGATCATGGAGCCCCGAAGATGGAGATCAATGGAGCTATATGATATTGGCCATATCATGTCACTAATATATAATTGCATGTGATGTTTATTATGTTTATGCATCTTGTTTACTTAGAACGATGGTAGTAAATAAGATGATCCCTTACACAATTTCAAGAAGTGTTCTCCCCTAACTGTGCACCGTTGCTAAAGTTCGTCGCTTCGAAGCACCACGTGATGATCGGGTGTGATAGATCCTTGCGTTCACATACAACGGGTGTAAGACAGATTTACACATGCAATACACTTAGGGTTAACTTGACGAGCCTAGCATGTACAGACATGGCCTCGGAACACGGAGACCGAAAGGTCGAACACGAGTCGTATGGAAGATACGATCAACATGAGAATGTTCACCGACGATGACTAGTCCGTCTCACGTGATGATCGGACACGGCCTAGTAGACTCGGATCGTGTATCACTTAGATGACTAGAGGGATGTCAAATCTGAGTGGGAGTTCATTATAATAATTTGATTAGATGAGCTTAATTATCATTAACTTAGTCTAAAAACCTTTGCAAATATGTCTTGTAGATCAAATGGCCAACGCTCATGTCAACATGAACTTCAACGCGTTCCTAGAGAAAACCAAGCTAAAAGATGATGGCAGCAACTATACGGACTGGGTCCGGAACCTGAGGATCATCCTCATTGCAGCCAAGAAAGCATATGTCCTAGATGAACCGCTAGGTGAAGCACCCATCCCACTGAACCAAGACGTTATGAACGTTTGGCAAACACGTTCTGATGATTACTCCCTCGTTCAGTGCGGCATGCTTTACAGCTTAGAACCGGGGCTCCAAAAGCGTTTTGAGCATCACGGAGCATATGAGATGTTTGAGGAGCTGAAACTAGTTTTTCAAGCTCACGCCCGGGTCGAGAGATATGACGTCTCCGACAAGTTCTATAGTTGTAAGATGGAGGAAAATAGTTCTGTCAGTGAGCACATACTCAAGATGTCTGGGTTGCACAACCGTATGACCCAGCTGAATATTAACCTCCCTGATGAGGCGGTCATTGACAGAATCCTTCAATCGCTCCCACCAAGCTACAAGAGCTTTGTGATGAACTACAATATGCAGGGGATGGAAAAGACCATTCCTGAAGTATTTTCTATGCTGAAGTCAGCAGAGGCTGAAATCAAGAAAGAACATCAAGTGTTGATGGTCAATAAGACCACTAAGTTCAAGAAGGGCAAGGGCAAGAAAAACTTCAAGAAGGACGGCAAGGATGTTGCCGCGCCCGGTAACCCAGTTACCGGGAAGAAGTCAAAGAATGGACCCAAGCCTGAGACTGAGTGCTTTTATTGCAAGGGGAAGGGTCACTGGAAGCGGAACTGCCCCAAATACTTAGCGGATAAGAAGGCCGGCAACACCAAAGGTATATTTGATATACATGTAATTGATGTGTACCTTACCAGCACTCGTAGTAACTCCTGGGTATTTGATACCGGTGTCGTTGCTCATATTTGTAACTCACGGCAGGAGCTGCGGAATAAGCGGAGACTGGCGAAGGACGAGGTGACGATCCGTGTCGGGAATGGTTCCAGAGTCGATGTGATCGCCGTCGGCACGCTACCTCTACATTTACCTACGGGATTAGTTTTGAACCTTAATAATTGTTATTTCGTGCCAAGTTTGAGCATGAACATTGTATCTGGATCTCGTTTGATACGAGATGGCTACTCATTTAAATCCGAGAATAATGGTTGTTCTATTTATATGAGAGATATGTTTTATGGTCATGCTCCGATGGTCAATGGTTTATTCTTAATGAATCTCGAGCGTAGTGTTACACGTATTCATAGCGTGAATACCAGAAGATGTAAAGTTGATAACGATAGTCCCACATACTTGTGGCACTGCCGCCTTGGTCACATTGGTGTCAAGCGCATGAAGAAGCTCCATGCTGATGGACTTTTGGTGTCTCTCGATTATGAATCATTTGACACATGCGAACCATGCCTCATGGGCAAGATGACCAAGACTCCGCTCTCCGGAACAATGGAGCGAGCAACCAACTTGTTGGAAATCATACATACCGATGTGTGCGGTCCAATGAGCGTTGAGGCTCGCGGAGGATATCGTTATGTTCTCACTCTCACAGATGACTTGAGTAGATATGGGTATGTCTACTTAATGAAACACAAGTCTGAGACCTTTGAAAAGTTCAAGGAATTTCAGAATGAGGTAGAGAATCAACGTGGACGAAAGATAAAATTCCTACGATCAGATCATGGAGGAGAATACTTAAGTCATGAATTTGGTACACACTTAAGGAAATGTGGAATCGTTTCACAACTAACGCCGCCTGGAACACCTCAGCGTAACGGTGTGTCCGAACATCGTAATCGCACTCTATTGGATATGGTGCGGTCTATGATGTCTCTTACCGATTTACCACTATCATTTTGGGGATACGCTCTAAAGACAGCTACATTCACTTTGAATGGGGCACCGTCTAAATCTGTTGAGACGACACCGTATGAATTATGGTTTGGGAAGAAACCTAAGCTGTCGTTTCTAAAAGTTTGGGGATGCAATGCTTATGTCAAGAAACTTCAACCTGAAAAGCTCGAACCCAAGTTGGAAAAATGCGTCTTCATAGGATACCCTAAGGAAACCGTTGGGTATACCTTCTACTTAAGATCCAAGGGCAAGATCTTTGTTGCCAAGAACGGATGCTTTCTGGAAAAAGAGTTTCTCTCGAAAGAAGTAAGTGGGAGGAAAGTAGAACTCGATGAAGTACTACCTCTTGAACGGGATAGTAGTGCAGCTCAAGAAAATGTTCCTGTGATGCCTACACCTACTGAAGAGGAAAATAATGATGATGATCAAGGTACTTCCGATCAAGTTGCTACTGAACTTCGTAGGTCCACAAGGACACGTTCCGCACTAGAGTGGTACGGCAACCCCGTCCTGGAAATCATGTTGTTAGACAACGGTGAACCTTCGAACTATGAAGAAGCGATGGCGGGCCCAGATTCCAACAAATGGCTTGAAGCCATGAAATCCGAGATAGAATCCATGTATGAAAACAAAGTATGGACTTTGACAGACTTGCCCGATGATCGGCGAGCGATAGAAAACAAATGGATCTTTAAGAAGAAGACGAACGCGGATGGCAATGTTACCATCTATAAAGCTCGACTTGTCGCTAAGGGTTATCGACAAGTTCAAGGGATTGACTACGACGAGACATTCTCTCCCGTAGCGAAGCTGAAGTCCGTTCGAATCATGTTAGCAATTGCCGCATACTATGATTATGAGATATGGCAGATGGACGTCAAAACGGCATTCCTTAATGGACATCTTAAGGAAGAACTGTATATGATGCAGCCGGAAGGTTTTGTCGATCCTAAGAACGCTAACAAAGTATGCAAGCTCCAGCGATCCATTTATGGGCTGGTGCAAGCATCTCGGAGTTGGAATATTCGCTTTGATGAGATGATCAAAGCGTTTGGGTTTATGCAGACTTATGGAGAAGCCTGCGTTTACAAGAAAGTGAGTGGGAGCTCTGTAGCATTTCTCATATTATATGTAGATGACATACTCTTGATGGGAAATGATATAGAACTTTTGGACAGCATTAAGGCCTACTTGAATAAGTGTTTTTCAATGAAGGACCTTGGAGAAGCTGCTTATATATTAGGCATCAAGATCTATAGGGATAGATCAAGACGCCTCATAGGTCTTTCACAAAGCACATACCTTGATAAGATTTTGAAGAAGTTCAAAATGGATCAGTCCAAGAAGGGGTTCTTGCCTGTATTACAAGGTGTGAGATTGAGCTCGGCTCAATGCCCGACCACGGCAAAAGATAAAGAAGAGATGAGTGTCATCCCCTATGCTTCAGCCATAGGATCTATTATGTATGACATGCTGTGTACCAGACCTGATGTAAACCTTGCCGTAAGTTTGGTAGGTAGGTACCAAAGTAATCCCGGCAAGGAACACTGGACAGCGGTCAAGAATATCCTGAAGTACCTGAAAAGGACAAAGGACATGTTTCTCGTTTATGGAGGTGACGAAGAGCTCGTCGTAAAGGGTTACGTCGACGCTAGCTTCGACACAGATCTGGATGACTCTAAGTCACAAACCGGATACGTGTATATGTTGAATGGTGGAGCAGTAAGCTGGTGCAGCTGCAAGCAGAGCGTCGTGGCGGGATCTACATGTGAAGCGGAGTACATGGCAGCCTCGGAGGCAGCGCATGAAGCTATTTGGGTGAAGGAGTTCATCACCGACCTAGGAGTCATACCCAATGCGTCGGGGCCGATCAAACTTTTCTGTGACAATACTGGAGCTATTGCCCTTGCCAAGAAGCCCAGATTTCACAAGAAGACCAGGCACATCAAGCGTCGTTTCAACTCCATCCGTGAAAATGTTCAAGATGGAGACATAGAAATTTGCAAAGTACATACGGATCTGAATGTCGCAGATCCATTGACTAAACCTCTCTCGCGAGCAAAACATGATCAGCACCAGGACTCTATGGGTGTTCGATTCATCACAATGTAACTAGATTATTGACTCTAGTGCAAGTGGGAGACTGTTGGAAATATGCCCTAGAGGCAATAATAAAAGTGTTATTATTATATTTCTTTGTTCATGATAATAGTCTTTTATTCATGCTATAACTGTATTATCCGGAAATCATGATACACGTGTGAATACATAGACCACAATATGTCCCTAGTGAGCCTCTAGTTGATTAGCTCGTTGTGATCAACAGATAGTCATGGTTTCCTGGCTATGGACATTGGATGTCGTTGATAACGGGATCACATCATTAGGAGAATGATGTGATGGACAAGACCCAATCCTAAGCATAGCATGAGATCGTGTAGTTCGTTTGCTAGAGCTTTTTCAATGTCAAGTATCTCTTCCTTAGACCATGAGATCGTGTAACTCCCGGATACCGTAAGAGTGCTTTGGGTGTACCAAACGTCACAACGTAACTGGGTGATTATAAAGGTGCACTACAGGTATCTCCGAAAGTGTCTGTTGGGTTGACACGGATCGAGACTGGGATTTGTCACTCCGTATGACGGAGAGGTATCTCTGGGCCCACTCGGTAATGCATCATCATAATGAGCTCAAAGTGACCAAGTGGTTGATCACGGGATCATGCATTACGGTACGAGTAAAGTGACTTGCCAGTAACGAGACTGAACAAGGTATTGGGATACCGACGATCGGGTCTCGGGCAAGTAACATACCGATTGACAAAGGGAATTGTATACGGGGTTTGATCGAATCCTCGACGTCGTGGTTCATCCGATGGCATCATCGAGGAGCATGTGGGAGCCAACATGGGTATCCAGATCCCGCTGTTGGTTATTGACCGGAGAGTCTCGGTCATGTCTGCATGTCTCCCGAACCCATAGGGTCTACACACTTAAGGTTCGGTGACGCTAGGGTTATTAGGAAGACTTGTATGTGATTACCGAAAGTTGTTCGGAGTCCCGGATGAGATCCCGGACGTCACGAGGAGTTCCGGAATGGTCCGGAGGTGAAGTTTTATATATGGGAAGTTGTCATACGGACACCGGAAGAATTCGGGGTCCTATCGGTATTGTACCGGGGCCACCGGAGGGGTTCCGGGGGTCCACCGGGAGGGGCCACCCCTCCCGGAGGGCCACATGGGCCGCAAGGGGCAGGGAGCCAGCCCCTGGAGGGCTGGGCGTGCCCCCCACCTTGGGCCCATGCGCCTAGGGTTGGGGGGGAAACCCTAAGGGGGGCGCCCCCTTGCTTGGGGGGCAAGCCTCCCCTCCCTGGCCGCCGCCCCCCCTCTAGATCCCATCTAGAGGGGTCGGCCCCCCTTGCCCCTTCCCCTATAAATAGAGGGGTGAGGGGAGGGCTGCTGGACACAACTCAAGGCGCAGCCCCTCCCCTCCCCAACACCTCTCCTCCTCCGTACGTGCTTGGCGAAGCCCTGTCGGAGTACTGCTGCACCAACTACACCACGCCGTCGTGCTGCCGTTGGAGCTGCCTTCCTCAACCTCTCCTTCCTCCTTGCTGGATCAAGACGGAGGAGACGTCGTCCGTCCCGTATGTGTGTTGAACGCGGAGGTGCTGTCCGTTCAGCACTTGGTCATCGGTGATCCGAATCACGGCGAGTACGACTCCATCATCACTATCCCCTTGAACGCTTCCGCACCCGATCTACAAGTGGTATGTAGATGCAAACTCACTCCCTTGACTCGTTGCTTAGATGAACTCATAGATGGATCTTGGTGAAACCGTAGAAAAAATTTTAATTTTCTACAACGTTCCCCAACATTTACTCGTGTCAACACAGAACAACAAGAGTGTTGTGTGAATTTTTGTGATTTTTCGGGGTTCGTTTGCACATTTTTATGCATTAACTGAGTTTTCAATGCATTTATGTGCATAATTCAAATTTGAACTACATGCACATGCTCCACTGCATATAAATTGGTTGAAAAATCAAATCTGTGTCCTTGGGTGCATGCTTAGGTCCCATGCAAGAAATGGGAATGAATTTTAAAAACCAGGGCACCGTTGATAGCCGGAAAATATTGAGATGCCTAGTTTTTTAATTCTAGTAAATCCAAAACTTGTTTGAAATTCATGAAACTTGGCATGCTATCATGGAGCGGCATCACCATGCGGTGGTACAAATGTTGTCCCATTTGGGGCAGGTTTGGGTATATGCTTCTCACAAACCGGAGCTTCTCACAACAAGCATGATGGTTTTCGGCAGCGAACGTCCCACCTTTGAGGACGAAACGATATCCATTGTTTCTTATTGCTTTCAAAATTTTTTCTCGTGTCAACATAGAACAACCGGAGTGTTGTGTGAATTTTGTGATTTTTCGGGGTTCGTTTGGCCATTTTTATGCATTAACTGAGTTTTCAATGCATTTATGTGCACAATTCAAATTTGAACTACCTGCACATGCTCCAGTGCATATAAATTGGTTGAAAAATTAAATCTATATCCTTGGGAGCATGCTTAGGTCCCATGCAAGAAATGGGAATGAATTTCAAACACCAGGACACCATTGATTGCCGGCAAAACATTAAGATGCTTGGTCTTTAAATTCTAGTAAATCCAAAACTCGTCTGAAATTCATGAAACTTGGCATGCTATCATGGAACAGCATCAACATGCCGTGGTAAATTTTTTGTCACATTTGGGGCAGGTTTGGGTATATGTTTGTTACAAAACAGAGCTTCTCACAAGAAGCATGATGGTTTCGGTATGGAACGTCCCACCTTTGGGGACGAAACGATATCCATTGCCTCTTATTGCTTTCAAATTTTTTCTCGTGTCAACATAGAACAACAGGAGTGTTTTGTGATTTTTTTTGGCATTTTTCGAGGTACGTTTGGACATTTTTTATGCATAACTGAGTTTTCAATGCATTTATGTGCATAATTTAAATTTGAACTACATGCACATGCTCCAGTGCATATAAATTGGTTGAAAAATCAAATATGTGTCCTTGGGTGCATGCTTAGGTCCCATGCAAGAAATGGGAATAAATTTCAAACACCAGGGCACCGTTGATTGCCAGCAAAATGTTGAGTACTTTATTTTTAAATTATAGTAAATCCAAAAGTCGTCTGAAATTCATGAGACTTGGCATTCTATCGCGGAATGGCACCCGACATGCTGTGGTATTTTTCGTGTCCATTCTGAGAGAAGGCGCACTCGAATAATGACAGCCAACAAAGGAATTTTGAAAAAATAGCTGCCACTTTAATATCTCAAACGTTTGTAGAATTCAAACCATGTGCGTTCTGTTAACCATTCGCGTTACACCATGTGTCTTGGTTTCAATGGCTGTAGGAGGTGTCGTGCGGACAGCTGCTTGACCTTGACTGAACGGGAGGCGTGCGAGCGCCGTCCGGTGCGCAGGCTGACCGAGAGGCGTGCAAGCTGTCCTCGAATGTGCAGGCTCCAGGTAATATCTTGTTCAGTTGAACCGTTTCCATTGTGTTGCCTAGTCACACACAGTTCGTCCCAGTGAACTGTATGCTATATATCACATACGCCTTCATCTGGCCACCCGTTTCTTTTGTTCCTCCTCATCCCAAATAGTTAATTGAGCTGAACTGTATGCACTGCATTGCACACGCAACTAAATTCTAAACTGTGTTTGATGCATCTGTCATCACAAATGTTTTGCACCTTTTTTGACGGTTTTTTACACTACCGTTTGCGATTATGGCATCGCACACAGTTTCATCGAAGGGTCTCTGATCGTAGTGTCGCGTTTGGACCATCTTGCAGTAGTGCAAGCATGGCTCATGATACCATGATGATGTAGGGTGGAACCCTAATGGCCAATATTTCACGGTTTGGAGGGGAATTCCCGAAGAACACGATGAACACAAGAGAGGGAAAATACTCAGATCAACGAGATCCAATCACACATATGCTAAATCCACAAAGACAAAGGGGGGATACAAGATCCAAAGTCAACAAGGGAGGATACATGGTAGCTAGTTCATCCAATCTGTGAGGAAAGAGGTCTTGAATTCACTAGGGGGGTCTTCTCCATGAGGAGGTCTTGAATCCACTTGGGGGATCTTCTCCTTTAGGAGGTCTTAGTCTCCAAAGGAGCAGGGGATAAGTGGATGAGCAAATCTCTATCTCAAATGAGCTATCACATTGCTAACCCTGGATGGAGAGGGGAGAGGTCTATTTATAGTCTGAGTACAAGTTGGGACGAATTGATGGGTACATGGGCCGGTGGCTCGTTTACTGTGCACAGATAGGAGAGGTCGGATGTCCGGGGCTGGGCCCGGATGTCTGGGTTGGTGGGGGTCCAGTTCGTGGTGCGTTCTATAGTGAAGGGGCCGGATTTCTGGGTGGCTGCTGAATGTCCAGGGCCTGAAGCTGGCTTGCGGCTGGGCTGCTGCGAGTGATGAAGCCACGAGGGGTCGGGTGTCCGGGTCCTGTAGTGGAATTTCTCCGGTTCCTCTCGTCGTGCTCCTTCGTCCGTGTACTTGGGAACTTGTCCATCACCACGAGCATCTCCGAGAGGGTCTTCTTGGTACCTAAGCACACATAGCATTCTGGCTTTAGGTAGTAGCCATGTCTCACGTGGGTCATATAGAATATCACTAAGGAGAGATGTCACCTCGGTCTCGAGAGCTCTTGCACGTGCTCGTGCCATTGGTCCACTAGGAACTTGGGGAGGCGTAGGTAGGTCCATGGGGATAACCGTAGGATGCTCGCATCAGCATGTCCCCGCCATCAAGAAGAACCTAGTTAGTGGCTCCCTTTTGTGTAGAGAAGGGTTTAAGTTGGTCTTCGAGTCTAATAAATTAGTTGTTACGAAATATGGACTCTTTGTTGGAAAAGGTCATTAGAGCGGAGGGATGTTCCGCCTTTCCCTCGCAGATTTTTCTAATAAAGTCATGAACAATATTCATTCGAGTGTTAATGAATCTGAAGTTTGGCATTCATGTCTTTGGCACATTAGTTTCGATACTACGACATGGCTAGCTAACTTGAATTTAATCCCGAGTTTCACTTTAGCCAAAGGTTCTAAGTGCCTTTCGTGTGTGCAAGCCAAGCAACCTCGCAAGCGTCACAAGGCTATGGAGGAGAGACATTTGGCACCATTGGAACTCATACACTCTGATCTTTGTGAGATGAATGGTGTGTTGACTAAAGGTGTAAAGAAAAACTTCATGACAATGATAGATGATTCCACTAGATATTGCTATGTGTATCTGTTAAATACTAAAGATGAGGCTCTACACTACCTTAAAATCTATAAGGCAGAAGTTGAGAATCAACTTGAAAAGAAAATTAAACGAGTCTGGTCAGATTGGGTGGAGAGAACTTCTCGAGTGAGCTTGATTCTTTTTGTGCGGAACATGGTGTTACTCATGAGAGTATGCCTCCCTATTCACCCTAGTCAAATGGGGTTGACGAGCGAAAAACCTTACTCTAACTGATTTGGTTAACGCCATGTTCAATACATCAGGTTTATCCAAGGCATGGTGGGGGCAGGCTATATGGACGTCATGTCCTGTCTTGAATAAAGTTTTGATAAAGGATAATGAGATCACTCCCTATAAGAAATGGGCGAAGAGAATGACAGCACTCTCGTACTTGCGTACTTGGGGATGTTTGGCGAAAGTCAATGTGTCGATCCCCAAAAAAGCGTAAGCTTGGACCAAAGACCGTGGACTGTGTTAATTTGGGCTATGCTAAGAATAGCGTTGGCTATAGATTTCTAGTAGTGAAATCTGAGGTACCTGACCAAAAGGT
Organism: Triticum dicoccoides; assembly: GCF_002162155.2. Classification (NCBI taxonomy): domain Eukaryota; kingdom Viridiplantae; phylum Streptophyta; class Magnoliopsida; order Poales; family Poaceae; genus Triticum; species Triticum dicoccoides. The sequence continues at coordinate 546,835,901 of NC_041381.1, read as the reverse complement.
TGGTATAATTATGGAGTCTGAGGATGCTACATTCTCCGAGGATATTTTTCCTATGATAGATATGCAAAGCACTTCTAAACAGGAATCCGAGGAGACTCCTGAGCCTGCCATTCCTATGGAATATTATGAACAAACACATGATGAAAATTCTGAGGAGGATGACGAGGAACCCCTTGGTAGGGGCAAGAGACAAAGGACTGCAAAGATCTTTGGTGATGATTTCTTCGTGTACCTCGTGGATGATACTCTCACGTCTATTTCAGAAAGCGTATGCCTCTCTAGAAGCTGACTACTGGAAGGATGTGGTACGTAGCGAGATGGATTCCATCATGGCTAACGGGACATGGGCGATCACTAAACATCCCTATGGTTGCAAACCATTGGGATGTAAGTGGGTGTTTAAAAAGAAGCATAAGCTGAAGGTACTATTGAAAAGTACAAGGCCAGGCTTGTGGCCAAGGGCTATGACCAGAAAGGAGAGGAAGATTTCTTTGATACTTATGCACCTGTGGCCAGACTGACCACCATTCGAGTATTACTCTCGGCGGCTTGGCAGCCTCGTATGGTCTTATCGTCCACCAGATGGATGTTATGACAGCTTTTCTGAATGGAGAGCTAGACGAGGAAATCTACATGCAAAAGCCATATGGCTTTGTGATAGATGGTCAAGAAGGAAAAGTGTGTAGGTTGCTGAAATCTTTATATGGCCTAAAACAAGCACCTAAGCAATGGCATGAGAAGTTTAATACAACTCTGACATCTGTTGACTTCGTTGTTAATGAAGCTGACAAATGTGTATACTATCGCCATATTGGGGGCGAAGGAGTTATACTGTGCTTCTATGTGGATGACATACTGATATTTGGAACCAACCTCAAAGTGATTGAGGAGGTTAAATCGTTTTTATCTCGGAACTTTGAGATGAAGGACCTTGGTGTGGCTGATGTTATCTTGAACACCAAGCTACTGAGAGATAATGAGGGTGAGATTACACTTCTGCAATCCCATTATGTTGAGAAGATTGAGTTGTTTTGGATATTCGGACTGCAAACCATCTCAAACACCATATGATCCTAGTGTGTTGATTCAAAAGTTCGAAGGCACAGCTAAGGATCAATTGATCTACTCTCAAATTATTGGTTCACTCATGTACCTAGCGAGTGCAACGATGCCTGACATCACGTTTGCTGTGAACAATCTGAGCCGGTTTGTTTCCAAACCGGGTGATGTACATGTGCATGCTATTGAAAAAGTTATGCGCTATCTAAAAGGCACTATGAACTATTGACTCCACTATACCGGATAACCGTCAGTACTTGAAGGGTATAGTAATGCGAATTGGATCTATGATGCAGATGAGATGAAGGCCACAAGTAGGTATATGTTTACTGTTGTAGGTGGTGTTGTTTCCTGGAAGTCTTGCAAGCAAATGATCTTAACGAGATCGACAATGGAAGCAGAATTAACAGCGTTAGACACGTCTAGTGTCGAAGTAGAATGGCTCGGAGATCTTTTGATGGGCTTGCCATTGGTTGAGAAGTCGGTTCCGGCTATCCTTATGAACTGTGACAATTAAACTGTTATTACCAAGGTGAAGAGTTCAAAGGACAACAAAAAGTCTAACAAACACATAAGAATGCAATTAAAAGTTGTCAGAAAATTAAGAAACTCCGAAGTGATAGCGTTGAATTGTGTCCAAACGGCTAAAAATCTAGCAGATCCCTTTACTAAAGGGCTATCGCGTGTTGTGATAGATAATGCAACAAGGAAGATGGGTACGAGGCCCACATGAGTTGCCATGGTGGAACCCCAACCTATGTGATCGAAGATCCCGTGAAGTAGGACCTGGGAAAACAAGCCAGTGGTGAACCGAGGAGAGTAACTTTACTAACCCACTCCGTTGGAGATGTAATACTCTCGATACTGTATGGTAGGATGACTATTGTCTTAATGTGTTCGAAAGCTTATGTGAGCAAGATGCTATCCTACAGAGCGATCTTTGGAGGAACACACCTATATGAGCCCGACTGTTGGTCACAGTCTATGAGATTTGGGTGATCTCCAGCAAGTTCATGAATAGGCCAGGTGTGTGACTAATATGCTCCACCTGAGGGGTCAGCCTTCGACAATCTAGTACTAGTAAGACATGTAGTGAAACTTATGTACGCCAAACTGACAATTCAAGGCATAATCCATTGTTCAGTTGTGAAGGAGTGTAGCTACTTTCTCTAGGTAGAGCTCAACCTTAACAGGTCTCCATTGAAATATTGGATATTTAAACAGTGTTTGGAACAAAGGACAATATGGATCCTTGAGATCTGGTGGGGGATTGTTGAAATATTAGGGTGAGCCTAGGGCCCATCTAACAATTTCTGTAAATCTCTAAGGGCCCATGTGGGTTAAATGGCACTAGGTGTAGTGAGAAGTTTAGTCCCAGCCCGCTGGTGAAGGAGTTGGATCTCTTTATAAGGGATTCTCTTCCACATGCTATTGGAGCTTGAGACGAGAAGAGGCCCTTGCGCACTCCTCCTCCACCGCCGGACTCGCCACACCACGCCTCGTCACGACGCGCCGCGGGTTGCGGGAATGAGCCGAGCCGAGCTCACACCTATGCGCTTATTTTTGTCGGTCAGGAACGGAGAGTTTTTTACAGTCGGGCCACTATCTGAGACGTCGGATTGTGGGTTGTCACCGACTCGGACGTGGGTCGAGCCCACGTCTCTCCACACGGTTGCGCCTATATACTGTGAGCCGTCTTCCAACCCTAGCCGCCACACGAATCAGATCACATCTGCCTCCACGCTCACGTCGTTCCATTGATGCTGCTGCCGTCGGCGACTCCATCCCGTTCACCGTGTACACGGTTGACGGGAGAGCAGGCCTCTGAAACCCTGCCTCTTCGGATCCTGTACGGGAAAGGGGCGATTAGGTTTTTGGGGAGCGACTACGCGACTGCTTGCCTCTGTTCGTCTGCTTCCTCTACATCCGCGTCGCCTTCTTCATCACCATGTCCAGCGATGCCAAACGTGCCGCCACCGAGAAACTCGAAGCCGAGAAGAAGGCCGCCGAGGATCCCGCTGCTGCCACCGCCGCGTCGGCTTCTGCCCGGCCTACTGGAGGATATAACTCGTTTATCCCGCTCCTATCGATTTCTATTTTAGCCATGCTACAGTTATATGTAGATGTGTCTGCAATTAGCATACTATGTGCTTGCATGATCGAATATCCTATGTGTTTATTTCTGTCAATGGCATGCTAGTGATTTATTATTGGATTAAATTAATCAAGAAATTGCCTATTTACTCAGCACCCCGGCTATCTTTGCTCTCAGAACTTGAGGATACTACACATGAGTTTGTATCTCTTGCTCTTTCTCGACATAATTTGTTCCGTTTCAGAAACCTATGAGGATGCACAGGCTATGATTACCAATCATTGATCGAACAATTCATGCACAGCACGAAGTCAGAGCAGGATGATAAGTGGAGGGATACAAAGGAGGATGTGCACAAAACTGCTTATGCTAGACCTCACGGAGCTTCCATGACTAACAGATGAAGCACAGCGGGGGCACTGAGCAATACAAGTGAATGGGGGGAGAGGGATCCAAAAATTGGACATGGATGGAGCAGCCTTATCTATTTGCATCAAAGAAAAGAGCTGTGCCGGTTGAACCACATCTGCAATACAAGAGAAAGAAGAGTCTGTGAATACTAGAGAGGATAAAGACAGGTACGGATAGTATGACCTATACCATGAGATCAACTTTTTTTAGAACGAATGCGCAAAGAGCACCCGGCTTTATAATCTAAAGCCCATCAACGGAACCGAATGAGATTAACTTCTGCCTCAACAAAACAACGAAAGATTACCGCATACAGAAAATCGGGAGGGATGGTAATTGTATTGCCAATGAGTTAGCAAGACTATCCCCATTGTCAGGGAGGATACTTTCTAGCATCCTTTTGTTCCCTCGGAAATTGATGCTTTTGTGCAGCAATATTTGCTTGACAAGCTATGCTTTTTGCATTGTGTGAAATCCATCTTGTCCCCTCGAAGAGAAAAAAGAAGTCAGTGAACACAAATGGACATGGTTCCATGGAAGTTAGAACCGCTGGAACTGGAAGCGAACCTAGCAATATATTCTCGAAAGCAAGATTAGTGGCAATGCTAGTGTAACTGAAGTTTCGGGCCCAGAGTCTAATTGAAGTTTCAGTTTTTGAGATAGTAGGATAGGGAGAAAATGCTTCTCTAAGGTCGAGAGACAGCTCAAATGAGGTACTGCATATGGGAAGGCAAGATTCCACATGCCATCACTGCAGTTCGTGGTGGTGATTTTGTTATTCTAGATGATCATTTATCACAAAGCAGAACAATAATAAGCAGAGATGGAAACTCAAAAGCTGGAAGTAAAACAAAAACACTAGTCCAAGAAAAGATTGTCAAAAGTACATGACTCAGTTTCAAAGGCTCTAAGAAGGTCGAATGCAAACTACAGGTTACAACTGATGTTGAGGAATGAAACTCTCTTGAGTCTGTCAGCTGACATAAGGAGGCAGAAGCTGTAGTTACATGGCCGTTGTACACAGCTAGAGCAAGGATTGGAGCAAGTAGGAAGAATACACGTGTTTTTCTGAAGCAATCACATTTTGTCCATGCGTAATTGGAAAAGTTTTGGTTTCATCTTTCATGGTGAATCCTATACTAGCACTCGTGTGGTTTTGCACTCAGTAAGGCCCATTTTGTCCTCAAGTAGTTTTGCACTCAGTAAAGGTGATGCTGTTTGTGCTGGTTAGTTCTGTCCACAGCCCATACCACTTCTTTACATGGGCCTGATTCTGTAAGTAGCATTTTTTGGGCAAACAAGAAGTAACATACCAAAGCACATGATGGTGAACTGAAACATGTCTGAAATCATACTTCTTGCCGGAGCAGCACTTGACCTTTGCAAGTCCGGTTTCAGAAACCATGAGGATGCATTGGACTAGGATTACCGATCATCGATGGAGAAATCCATGAGCCATGAATAGCACCAACTCAAACCTGGGTGCAGAGTGGAGCACAGAGCCTGCTTGAGGAAGTGTACAAACTGTTGCCGTGTGACTCTTCCATGGGCTAAAGATAAAGCACCGGAGCCAGGCTGGACATGAGGGGGTATACATCATCTGCTTGTGCCTTCGCCTTCTGGTGCTGGAGCGGGTGCTTGGAAAAATCGCTCTGCAGGTTGAACCACAGCTGCAGTCAATACGCGTGGACATGGTTCCATTAGTATGCAAAAATGCAGATCGCACAGACAATTTGAGGATGAAAGTTCTTCAGACTCAAACTTTAGGGACAACTCAAATGAGGGATTATATATAGGGAGGAGGAAGATTCTGCTTCATTTATGCCAGCCATGATACGGCCAGTTGTGGTCATGAATTAATTATTCAATATGTTGATCAGTTATCACAATCCTCAAATACAAAAGTAAAACATCAACAAGCAAAGATTGAAGTTCAAAAGCTGAAA
>NC_041381.1:546809069-546830127 GCF_002162155.2 Triticum dicoccoides | reverse complement strand
TTTAAGAAGGCCAAATTCTCTAGAGACCACAATTGATAGTGTTCCTAACGAATGCAATTATTTCATACCATGACAGAAGCATAAGCTGTAACTACATGGTTGTTCAACACAGCCAGAGCAGGAATTATTGGTGCAATTAGAACGAAAGACAGTGGAGTTTTGTATAGAAAACGTACTCCCTCCGTCCGGAAAAACTTGTCCATCAAATGGATGTATGTAGCACTAGTTGGTGCTACATACATCCATTTGATGGACAAGTTTTTTCGGATGGAGGGAGTAATTTGCTTCAGAAATACCCTACATCAAAAAAACTATCTTTGCTCTCAGAACTGGAGAATATGTTCCAGCAGCACAGGGTACACAACACATTTACTTTTAGACAAGACTTGAAGGAAAGCACTGTGAGATAGCATTTGTGAGATCTCCATCCTTGCTGGTGTGATAAGATTTGGAAGAAGTTTTAGATTATAAATTTGATACCAATAGGCAAAACAATTTATGGGCCAAGAATAATTTTGGTTCCCCTTTTTGGAAAGGATTGACCTGGGTCATGTCGGCATCTAGACATTTTTATAGCTAGCATGTTGGTGATGGCAAATCTAATAGCTTTTGGCATGATCGGTGGATTAGCGATTGCTCTTTGAAAAACAGATTTTGTGATTTATATTATATCTCTCCGTCCCAAGTTGAGACGCTTTTTTTGGGACGGAGGGAGCAACATACTGTATTGAGACTCGCTTGTAGTCTTGCCCAAGCTTGGGATGGTGTGAAAATTTGAGATTAACCTTCCATATATGTGTTGACATGAGATTACTTTCTCTGTGGGATGACATCCTTTGTTTGATTAAAAATGTTTCTTTTTCCGAGACCGTCGACAAGCTTCCAAGATGATCTACCAAATAACCCTCCAAGATGAAGTTTTAAGAGCACGCCTTTCTCTTGACGAGGCTAAGCTTGGAAAGGAGAAAATAGAAGAGGTGCCGGGTCCTTTTCTGAATATACTGTGAAGACTGAAGAGTCAATGCAGGGATGTGATTTTATGGTGTCAATTGTACCAACAATGTAAGGACTCTAGAGGCAGAATTTAAGGCGGCTGATTCACGTACCACAAACTAACAAATTGAGAAATATACAGTACTGGGAGTAAAAGATATTGACAATGTAAGAATGTTGATGGAAGCTGTCAAATCCATTCAGAAAACCACAAGGAAAACTTGGAATCGAAATATAAACCATTGATCATGAGAGACATCATATAATGAAAGAGATCTCTTGACTGAGAATTCAACCCCAACAAATGGCAACCCTCAAAGATTGAACAGACTGGGAAATCCCCCTCGGTATCAAACCAAAGCTGGAAAAAATATGCGTAATCAATAAGTTAGTGCATCAACCTGAACGAAGGACCCACGCATCCGTGTAAGCCGGCACTACTCAACTACCTCCTGGTCGTCACCGTCGCCAGTCCTGGCCGCCGACACCGATCCCTACCGGCGCATCCCGTGCGGCGCACTGGCAGGTGGGGTAGGAGTTGCGCACGTCGAGCCACCGGAAGAATGTAGGAGCCATGGGACACACAGCTGTCATGGTTTGCGAAATCCTGGAGCAAGGCCGCCGGGGCTCGCCGTTTCTGGCCGCGGATGAGGAGCCCCGCGGTGGCGCATTGCCGGGAGCAGCGGCGGTACCTTCAAAAGGAGTGGATGAAGGATAATACCACAGTCTCCTTCGAGAGGTCGAATTGGGGACCGGGCAGAGCGCTGGCCGAGGGGTCACCGTCGCCGTCGCCGGCGAGGCTTGGTCAAAATCGGGAAATATGGTCAAAGAAAAAAAAAGATCGGCCATTCCCGCCGGGTCCACATGTTGGTGACTCTGATGTCCCCAATATTTTATATATTTGCTCGCTCCCACGAGACACAAGGCCCCGTCCCCCGGGTTCCAGTCCAACCAGCACAGCTCAGCTTCCCACGCGCCCACTGTTCCCCTCTTCCTCCGTCTCTTCCTCCCCGCCGCCACACAGGCGAGGAGCTAGGTTTTGGCCATCACTCCGGCGATCAAAGCCAAGGTAAGTCTTTTTATACGCATCGGCACTGGTGCATTGAATAGATGATGTATTTTAGTAGTGTTTTTTGTTTGGATTTGGTTTCCATTAACCTAACAAGGGTTTGACTTTCCATTTTAATCCCTAACAAGGGTTTGATTTTGGCATTTTGCTCAGCCTGTGGGTGGTGCGGCGCGCGAAGACCCGAGATGCCTCTTCCCCACGCACCGTTGCAGACGCAGTTCGAGGTATAATAGTAGTCATCATCTCGCATTGAAGGTGTTGACGAGCCGGACGAATCGGTCAATAAATTTATTTACTGGCTAGTGGGTACCAATTGCTGAGTACCCATCTACTCAAAAGAGATGATTTTTAGTTTCCCCACACGCCGCACTGTGGCCAATTCCGAAACGGTCGATAATTCCACCACGCGACACACTCTAGCCCAAAAGAGTTAGGGTGATTGGAGTGGGGGGTGGGGTAGGGGGATTAGCAAAAGCAGCATTGCATTAGGGGGTGGGGTAGGGGGATTAGCAAGTATGTATCCTGCATCCTTGTAATATTCCCACGGATGTACATACTTTACTGTACCCAAACCCTGTTTTATATCGCAGATTCCGAAATAGCAGATTCTTCTCCATGTTTCTCTTGTTTTCTGAATGTCATAGCCATTTTTTTGGTGTTTTCTCTTTGCCTGAATGCAACACAAGATAACATAATCACAGCAGCACTGAGATGTTCTTTTAGCTTAGTTGGGGTTGGTGAGAAGTGGATGTCTCTTGGTCCCATTACTGTACTAAATAAATGATGTTAGTAGGGACACTTCTCTTCCTCCTTTCATCAATATTCTAAACTCTAAAGAGCACATGTATTGGCAGTTTGGCACACGGTACTGCAGCGTACTCCATTTTCCTTGGGAGTTCATGCGAAATCTCATCAAATTCCTCCTGCATTTAATACGAAACAGTAGGATGTTTCTCCTGGAGTAGTGCTGTTCTACGCTTGTACTCCAATTGACACCATTTGTCATACTATACTTTGTTTTTTCAAGAAGAGAAATGTGTTCGTGCATATGGACTCGTTCGTCATGCATTTTTACCTCGAGATAAGTGTCTAGTCATCAACTCTAAGTCATTGAATTAAACATACACCAACATATATCCATGTAAAATTAGCTAAGGCAAGGAAATCTAGAAATTGCTATTGGAGCTTAGGCTCCGTGGAGCCCATTTTTCTAAACATTCAAAAATATCTTTTTTTTGAAAATTCTAAGAAAAATACAAATACACTAGGTACATAGTCTACACATATGTATAGTTTCATGATGAAATATGTTAAGTTGTGAGCTACACAAAAAAGGCAAATTGTGATTTTTTTTGTAGCACATGGTATTATCCACCATAAAAATTCATGGGTTTTTTTATAGCTCATGTAGTAATGTATTTGACCATGAAAATATATGAACATGTAGAATACAACTCTATTTACGTGTGTATTTGCTTTTAGAATTTTTTTGAAAATTTAAAGGTTAATTTTCAGAAGTTACAAAAAATATCGGATTCATAGAGCCCAAGCTCCAAAAATCTGCACTGGTGGGAATCAGTTTATTGGCTAGCACTCTGAGGTCAACAAAATGTATAGGTGTGTGTCAAAGAAGGAATGATATGCCACAAGTGTGGTGAAACATTTGGTCTACCAAAATCACCTACATGGCTAGGTGTTGCAACCAAGGATTTATGAGCCGATGGGTTGAGACGAGTCCCTAGGGTAACGCCTCATAGGGTAGTCGTGAAGTAGATACTACTACAGTACTAGTATAATACAATAAAATTTGAAGGCATATGGATGATTAGATCTAATAGTGGAGTAGAGGAGATGATGGAGCAGAGTGCTCTAGTTGGGGGAGGAGTGAAGCAGGCGGAGCAGCAGAGCTGCAACAAGGATGGCCACCAGCCACAGTCTGCCAAGACGAGCCGTGTTGTGTAGCATGTCTTTCGAACAGCTATATTTACAGGGCATACTCCGCGGAATAAAGTGCTACCCTCCTCGATAAACATAATATGTGGTTTTGACTAGTCGCAGCTAAAAGGCTAAACTAGTCAAAGGTAGTCAAAGGCAAGTCGAGCCGTCGATCGACTACACCCACGACTCAAGTCGAAGTACCGAGTCGACATCCAACTAGTGACTAGTAGACCAGTTGTGCAACTATTCTCGACTAGTTGAACGCCTCTTGATTCATGGTTGCAACGTGTAGTAAAAGTTTTGAAAAAAATGAGATTTGAAAAGTTGAGTTTGAAAATTTAAGAAAATGCCGGGACTCATGGAGCCTGATTTCCAAAAATATGCACTCAAGGAAATCAATTTATTGGCTACACCTTGAGATCAACAACTGGATATGTATGCGTGTCAAAGAAGACATGATATGCCACAAGTGTGGTGAATGAAGCATTGTGGTGTAACAAAAACACCTAAGTTTCTAGGTGTTGCAACCAAGCATTTATGAGCAAACGAGTCGAGACTGAGGGGGTGTTTGGTTCAGGGACTTTTTAGTCACAGAGACTAGAAAAAGTCCCTAAAAAGTCTCTAGGAACCAAACGGGAGGGACTTTTTCTACAGGGACTAGAAAAAGACTCTACTGAAGAGTCTTTTTTGATTAGTCCCTGGGACTAAAAAAATTCCTAGGACTTCTAAACCAAACACCCCCTGAGTCCCTAGGGTAACGACTCATAGACTAGTCATGAAGTAGATAGTGTCATATACTATAATACATTACCTATATAACACGATGAAGCTTGAAGTCACGGGGGTGAGTAGATCCGTAGTGGAGTAGGAGGCAGAGGAGAATATTGCTTTAGTGTGGAGAAGTGAAGTAGGCAGAGGAGCAGGGCTGCAACAACGGCGGGCACCAGCCATGGCCTGGCAAGAGGTGGCGTGTTGTGCAGCATGTCGTGCGAAGAGCTATGTTTGCAACACATACTCTGCGGGGGTGAAGTCTTATGCTCATCGACAAACCTAATAAGTGGTTTTAACTAGTCGTCAACTAAAAAAAAACTAAACTAGTCCAAAATTGTCAAAGGCAAGTCGAGCGATTGATTGACTACACCCGCGTGTCGGGTAGAAGTATTGAGTCGACACCCAAGTAGTGACCAGTAGACTAGTGGCGCGACTATTCTCGACTAGTCGAACACCCCCTAATCCATGGTTGTAATGTGCAGTCCATGTGTTTTGAAATTTAGAATGTTGTTTTTTTTTAAATTAAAAAAAATGGAATTCATGGAGCCCAATTTCCAAAAATATGCACTCGTGGAAATCAATTTATGGGCTACACTTTGAGGTCAACAAATGGATAGGTGTGCATGTCAAAGAAGACACGATATGCCACAAGTATACCTGGCCATGGGAAGCCCGGCCCGGCCGGCCCGGCCCGACCCAGCCCGAAAAAGCCCGACCCGGCCCGGCCCGATGCTGCCCCCGGGCTGGGCTCGGGCCTAGATTTTGAGCCCGAAGGCCGGGCCCGGGCCCATCGTTTTTGCGTTTCTGAAGGTCGGGCCAGGCCGGCCCGGAGCCCGATGGGCTTTTACGTGTTCGGGCCGGGCTCAGGCCTAGAAAACAGGCCCGATGGCCGGGTCGGGCCGGGCCTAGGCCTGAGTTTTTTGCGTCGGGCTTGGCTAGGCCCGGCCCGAGGTATGGCCAGGTATAGCCACAAGTGTGGTGAAACATTGTGCTGTAACAAAATCACCTAGGTGGCTAGGTGTTGCAACCAAGGATTTATGAGTCGAGACTGAGTCCCTACTCCCTAGGGTAACGATTCATAGAACACAATAATTTTAAAGTCATAGGGATAAGTAGATATGGTAGTGAAGTAGAGGAGGGGGAGTTAACCAAGCGGAGAAATCAAAAAATAAAAGGCATGTCATCCAGCACATGTAGTGACCAGTAGTGCAGCTGGTCGACCAACTATTCATCCATGGTTGCAACTTGCAATGTACTCCCTCCGTTCGAAAATACTTGTCATCAAAATGGATAAAAAAAGTTGTATCTCAAACTAAAATACGTCTAGATACATCCCGTTTTATCCCATTTTGATGACAAGTATTTTTGGACGGAGGGAGTAGCTTCGTTGCTCGTGACATATGGCTGGCAAACGAAAACAAAAGGCATGTCATAACAAATACTGCAGCAATTGTTTTTATTATCGATTGGGAACATGATGTGTAGTTTAAGAAAAATAAAAGATTCCTTTTGTATCCTGTTTTACAAGTCGTATTAAGTAAATTATGTTATTTGTTTGCAGCATATACCGATGATTACCTTGAATGTGCGCGGGGGTCTCCGTGAGTATCAAAGGGTCATGCGTCTCAAGAAACGGAGAGAAATACGCATTGGGCTAGCTCTGTTCAGGTCGCGTCCCGTTACACCAATGATGCATCCTCAAGGTGGACAAACGTATTACAGACTCAGACTTGAAGACCCTACGCGTCCTAATGTTTACGTGGAATTTCTAGTCTGTGATCAGAATCTATACTTGATAGCGTATCGTTGGTATAATGGCAATGTCTGGACCGATTGGCTTTATTTCCAGGACCAGCGAGCATCGATACCAGGATACTTGCTCGCTACCTCTACCAGTTTGCCTTTCCCTGGTCGTCATGATGCACAGACAACGATGCCCGTGGGACCTACTGCTGCACTGATGGACATATTTTATGTGCTCACCAACCCACAAGCAGATGATGCAGCGGTCCGGAGGGCTCTTCTGCGGGCAGTCATTTTGTTCTGCGAGGCTAGCAGAATACTGATGATCTTCATGGACATGATGAGTAGGATGAGCTGCACTGCAGTTATGGATGATGTACTGGAGGTCTTGATGTGGGTGCGCATGAGGAGTGTTGGGCATAAGCCACCGCAGGACGCGTCGGGCATGAGCTAGGGCGCGCCGGGTCCGTGGCCGTGCGTGTGTGCGTGCCCGAGCGCGTGCGTGAGTGGCGTGCGTTGCTGTTAGTAGTTAGCGACTAGCGGAGATAGTCATGGCAATCTGTTGAAGCTGGCCGTGTATGCGCGAGTTGATCGCGTCGTTAGCACGAAGCGGGCGGGCATGCAGATCGTGCCCATGTAATGGGGCGGGTGGGCTGCATCGTGTGCAGCCAGCTCGGGTATAAATCCCCTCCTGATCGCTGATGTAAAGCACGGGGGTTGCCAAACCATGTAGCCAGTGGGTTCAGCTCGAGTATGTGCTCGAGGGAAAAGACGCTGTACGCGCGGCGGGTGGAGTTCGGGCTCCAGGAAAAACACCACCATGTCATCTCTGTGCTCGGGTTCTTCTCCACCTCCTTCTTCTTCGTTGATTCGTGCCACGGCAAGTGAGGGCGAGCTAGAGAGACGGAGCTACGGCAACAACAATTGGTATCGGAGCATCGGGTTCGGAGGAGCTCGCCGGCGATGGCGCTCGTCCCGTGCGGCGGAGGAGCACGGTGATGTCGGGCGTGCGGAGAGCGCGGCGGCCGCGGCGGACCTGCGCGGTGGCGCAGAGGCTGCGGTGGCGCGGCTCGGTGGAGGGAAGGCTAAGCTCCGGGACACGCCGGATCGGCCGCGTTGGTCGCGTCGGAGCGCGATCATGGCGCGGGCTGGTGGCGTGCGGAGCGTGGCAGAACAAGCCGCGGCGACGGGCTCACCGCGTCGGGCGCGTGTATGGGCGCGCGCCAGACGTGGCAGGCACGTCGGGACCGCGGGTGCGGACCACGTCGAGGCGCTGGACCTGGTGCGCAGATCGCGTACGTGCGCGGCGGGAGCGCGGGCCGGGAGCGCGAGGACGTGGTGTGTGCGCGGCGAAGGGCACAGCGGCACGGTGGCAGGCGTGGCAGCGACGTCAGGGCGGTGGCGACTACAACGACGACGACGTCGACGGCGCGGCGGAGCGCGCGCTGCGGGCGGACGGCGGCGTCGAGGACGTCGGTCTCCTCTGAGTTCGTGGCTTAGGGGGGTGAGTGTTGGGCATAAGCCACCGCAGGACGCGTCGGGCACGAGCTAGGGCGCACCAGGTCCGTGGCCGTGCGTGTGTGCGTGCCCGAGCGCGTGCGTGAGTGGCGTGCGTTGCTGTTAGTAGTTAGCGACTAGCGGAGATAGTCATGGCAATCTGTTGAAGCTGGCCGTGCATGCGCGAGTTGATCGCGTCGTTAGCACGAAGCGGGCGGGCATGCAGATCGTGCCCATTTAATGGGGCGGGTGGGCTGCATCGTGTGCAGCCAGCTCGGGTATAAATCCCCTCCTGATCGCTGATGTAAAGCACAGGGGTTGCCAAACCATGTAGCCAGTGGGTTTAGCTCGAGTACGTGCTCGAGGGAAAAGACGCCGTACGCGCGGCGGGTGGAGTTCGGGCTCCAGGAAAAACACCACCATGTCATCTCTGTGCTCGGGTTCTTCTCCACCTCCTTCTTCTTCGTTGGTTCGTGCCACGGCAAGTGAGGGCGAGCTAGAGAGACGGAGCTACGGCAACAACAAGGAGGTGGAAGAAAATGAGCCGCTACAGCCTATATGCAAGAAACAGGGTGTTGGTTGAGGGAGGAGATGGTGTGCAGGAAGTCGAGCAGGGGCTACAGGATGAGCCAGATGAGAAGGAAATAAAACTGCGAGATTCTATAGCAAACTGTGAGCTGTACAACCTGGACCAAGTCATCGGGCCAGAGGGCCAGCTCCAGCTCATTCTCTTGGACGAGGATCTCTACACGCAGTTCGGTGATCTTCCGCCGTTCCCCGCTGGCTATGTGGATGACTTCCGCGAGGCTCTTGTTTAGGGCGTGGGGTCTTCCTGCTCTGTCTAGGAGGTAAGCTGACAAAAACAGTGATTTTTTGGTGTGGAGCTATGGAATTGACTCTTGGAGGCGTACGTATTCAGAGCGATTGGTGAGAGACGCAAGTTTGATGAGAAAATTTGACTCGAAAAACTTGTTTGAGACTTGGTAGAACTATTGCTGCTGCAGTGTCGCTGAATGACATTGAACTACAGTAGATCTTATCTGTATGGTTCTAGAATGCAATGTAGGTCTGAGCTACGATGCTTATTCTACTAGAATGAAGCTCTGTTTTTTGGTGTGTGCATGAATTTGTACTTGACGGCCGGCCGGCTGCACATAAACAGGCCGTGTGTTGCCGTGGCCTGCCGGCGAGGACAGCGACGGCGTTCCGGGTCCTTGGCGGCCGGAACCTGGGATGCGTCCAAGGGAGGCGGGCACTGAAAACCTAGCTAGCGGCCGGAACCTGGGATGCGTCCAAGGGAAAGCTAGCTAGCGGTGACTGAAAACCTAGGCTGCGTTTGATCCCTCCATCGATCTATCTTTATATAGGCTCGCGGTATAAAATGCAATTGGCGCATATCACGGCGGCTTTTTTTTTTTTGAAGGGAAGCCGGTTCGGCACTTTATTCAATGATCGAGAAAGTTACATCGGTGAGTACATGCGGTAGGATAAAAACCGGGGCTCATCCTCCCAAGACAAAACGAGCTTAGAATCGTAAGCATGTCTAGCTACTGTATGTGCCAAGCGATTAGCATCCCTTGGACAGAAAACAAATCTAAGATCCGAAATTTTGTGTGCAAGCTGGAAGCAATCCGCCATTATAGCTGAGTATGGTGCTCTAACCTCCTTCACACCATTGCAAGCTTCAATGATCTCCATGCAATCTGATTCAATGATCTCCTTTGAACAGCCTAATCAATGAACCAGCTGTAGACCACGCTGAAGAGCTAGAGCTTCCGCCAAGGTTGCATCAGAAGTTTGTACAGGTTCTGCTTCACCCGTCACAACTTGCCCAGTTTCGGACCACTGCTGCAACTGCACCCAATCCATTCTCAGAAAAGGAGGCATCAGTGTTTACCTTGTACATGCCGACG
The DNA here is from genome assembly GCF_002162155.2 of Triticum dicoccoides. Lineage (NCBI taxonomy): Eukaryota > Viridiplantae > Streptophyta > Magnoliopsida > Poales > Poaceae > Triticum > Triticum dicoccoides. The sequence continues at coordinate 546,820,203 of NC_041381.1, read as the reverse complement.
GGTGGTTTACTTCATGTAACCCTCTTTTTTTTTGCATGGTAATACGTGTCTCATTCATATCATAAAGATTAAAGTACAAGTCACGTAAGGACCGACATGACAAAACTGAAAAGCTAGCAGAACATTTCTGAGCTTGACACCAACGCCCATCACCTGTCTCCAGCACCACAACAGCAGCCACCGAAGAAAAGAATGATGGATCACCTCCTCACCCGAGCTCGATGCGGCTCCATCGCTGATATGCAGCTTTGCGGATCTCCAAGGTGGCTCACCAAAAGTGAAGCCCTTACCGTTGAACGAATCGGACCGGGGCAACACCCCGGACACGCCATCGAACTCCAGATCTGGCACCCCACCGCGACTAAGACGTCGCAGAAGAAAACCATACCTGCCATCCACGAACCACGAACCCAGCACATGTTCCGTCTTCCAGATGTCGTCGATGCAGACCACAATCTGCATCCGCTCCTGGACTACCTCCCAAGCTCCGCGTCGACGCTGGAGCAAACGCCGTCGCAACGGCGGAGCCCGAGGACACATATCCACCACGAGGATGTCTCCGCCGCCACGCCATCCTTGCTTGAACGGACTGGTTTCCAAATACATCCCCAACCATATGACCGATGGCCTTGTCAAGGAAGGATCCGAAGAATCTTTATTCAGCGATGTCATCGTTGTCACTGAAACGAAGACGATGAACAGCCTAAAAATCTAAACTACGAGAGAGTAAAAACGATCCACACGCGTGGATCCGGCGGCCCCCCTCACCACTGAAGACCGAGGTCGCCAGCGGAGGGGAGCCGCCGAAGGACGGCGCTGGAAGATTGGTCTCCTGACGGCGGCTAGGGTTCCAGCGCCAGGGACAGGAAGAAAACGATTCAGCCAATGCTTCGTATCGGTAGTTGCACTCCATGTAACCCTCTCCAAGGACTCCTCTGGCAAGTGTCCCGCATGATTTGCTGTAATTGCATGGATTGAAAAAGCTGAGCTCGCCGGAGTCTTGATGCTAACTTCTTTCAAGGCCTCTCTTCTCTCCCATCAAATGTACCAGGCACCAACGGCCACAGTTTCTTGAAAATCAAGTTGTCCGAGGACTGGAGATTTCTGCTTCGGCCATCTTAATAGTTCTTCAAGCACCACAGATCCAGAACGATCAACAGCCAAAGCTCTATCTATCAAGTCCGAAATACCAAGGGCAGACCATACTATTTGTGCGCATACATGTGAAAAGCAGGTGACTAATGTCTTCTGCTTCTTGTTGACAAATAGGGCATTGGGGAGACACTTTGATGTGCCTGTGTGCCAAAACCCCCATGCCCGGGATCACTCCACGCAGAGCCCGCCACATGTATATTTTAACCTTGCTAGGGACTTTGAGTTTCCAAATCACAGCCGAGACCGGATTAGTACCAGCTGACCCCACAGTGGTGATACTGCGGGAACCAAATTGGTGCTCCCATTCTGTGTAATAAGTTGAACGAACTTTTTTTTAGAAAAGGAATAAGCTGAACGAACTGAGAATGTAGAAGATTTGGTCCTGTGCCACGCCACAAAAGTCCTCCTGCAAATGTTCTGAGAGAGGAATTCTCTGCATCAACTGTTATAAAAATGCTTCTTATTAGCTTTTCGTCCCATGATCCTGTGTATGCATCAATGAGTTCATCCACTGTTCTAAAAAGAATGTTACCTTTCCTGGTATAGACCATTCTTGTGGGACTACTTGGCACCCAGTGATCTTTCCAGATATTTATTTTCTCCCCAAATATATCCTCTCCTGAAAGTTTGTAACCCAGCAACAATACTCTTCCAAGTATAAGATGATCCCTTTTCTGGACCGGCCTTTAATAAATTCCCATCCGGAAAGTACTTTGCTCTCAAGACTTGGGCACACAATGTTTCTGGGTTGGTGATCATTCTCCAACTCTGTTTTGCCAACATTGCTAGGTTAAAAGCATGAAGACCCTAAAACCCCATACCTCCTCTATCTTTTGAGAAACACATTTTCCATCATGCTAGCCAATGCATTTTCGTCTCCTCTGTGTCACCCCACCAGAAACCTGACATTGCATCTGTGATCTCTTTACATATTTTTTGGGAATATTGAAAACAGCCATGGCAAAAACAGGAATAGTCTGAATCACGACCTTAAGTAGAATTTCTTTGCCCCCCATAGAGAGGAGTTTCTCCTTCCAGCCCTTCAGTCTGTTGACAATCATTTCCACAAGGTGGGTGAAACTGTCACTTCTATCTAGGCCTACCATAGCAGGGAAGCCCAAGTATTTATCTGAAATTGCCTCTGTCATAATATTTAATTCTGCACACATCTCACCTTTCACATCAATATCAACATTTGGACTGAAAAATATACTGTTTTTTTCTTCACTGACTAACTATCCCAAACTAACACAATATTCGTCCAGTACTTGTCTCAATGAGGTTGCATTATTCATATCAGCTTTCGTAAGGATTAAAGAGTCATCAGCAAATAATAAATGTGATACTGATGGTGCATGCCTGCACACCTTCACCCCTTCAATGCCACGAATCTCCTCTTTATGAGCCAGAGCACTAGACAATCCTTCTGCCCACAAAAGAAACAACTAAGGTGACAAGGGGTCTCCCTGCCGAAGCCCCCTAGTGGGAATAAAACCATCTGTTTCTTGATCATTAAACCGCATCTTATACTTAACGGAACTCACACAAGCCATCAGTAGCTCCACAATCTCCCCACGGAAGCCAAGCTTGAGCATCATTCTCTCCAGAAAATTCCACTCCACACGATCATATGCTTTGTGCATATCCAACTTGACCGCACAATACCCCACCTTCCCCTTCTTCTTTTTTTTGATTGTGTGTGTATACACTCGTAAGCCAACAATATATTATCTGTAATAAGACGGCCGGGAACAAAAGCACTTTGGACAGGCGCAATTATTTCATCAAGGCAAGATTCTAATCGTAACACGCTCATTTTTTATATTACCTTACAAGACATTGCACAAACTGACGGGCCTATACTGAGAATTTTTTTTGGAGTGTCCACTTTAGGTATGAGAACAATGACCATGTCATTCCAGCCTTTTGGGATGATTTTTTTATTTATTGCATCCAAAACCTCCGCAGTGATGGCCTCTCCCAAAAAGCTCCAACATTTCTTAAAAAAAATGCATGGAGTCCATCCGTCCCCGGGGCCTTCAGATCCCCAATAGAGAAAAGCGCCTTCCGAACATCCTCGGCTGTGTAAGGTTTTAAGAACACATCATTCATCTCGGTTGAAACACGTGGCACCACCTTATCCAACAAGCTTGGGTCTGGTTCCTCAATCTCTGTGGAGAAAATGCCCGCAAAATAGTTTGAGATCATTGGGTTTAAGTAGGGTGTACCCTCCCGCCAAACCCCTTGGTCATTGAGCAACCGATTGATACGATTTTTCTTTTCCTTCGTGTCTCCGACTTAATAGCCTCTTCTTGATATTTTTTAACACAATACAGACGCAAGCGCTCATACACGTGCATACACTCACACCCCTATGAACGCACACACGCACACCCTACCCCTATGAGCGCCTCCTCCCACTGAATGCACATCACCGAAAATCCTGAAATAAACCTAGGAATAAATGCGAGCACCAGGATTTGAACCCTGGTGGGCTGGGGATATCACAGTCCCTCTGATCATCCAACCACAGGTTGGTTCGCGCCTCTTCTTGATTAGTACTCCGCTTTTATATTAGTTTATGGAGGAAGTACTAGTATATAAGGCAGCACGATTTGTTTCTATACATTTACGCGATTTACGCGAGACGTTTCCAGTTGCCTTGTACACCCTATTGCTACCAATGTGATCAGGGTAATCGTGATTCGTGAATCGACGGCCCACGTGGCCAAGGCGTCGCGCTGTTCGTGCATGGGCGCATGCAGGGGCAGGAGTCGGCCCAGAGCGCGTCGTTGCGGCGCGTGACGGAGGTAGCGGTCCATACCCACGGTCATGCATCGTACTCGTATAGCGCACACGCATGACATGCAAGCACATGGCGTCCGCACAACGGCACAAGGTCTTCCTACGACGTGACGTGACGGTCTCGGCGAAGAGTGCTGGCACCAATGCCGCGTCCGAGAACTGGGCTGGGACATCGGTGAGCGGCCGGCGCACGAGGTTTGCGCGTCCGACAACCGGATTGCTGTCTCCGTCAAAAAGCTCCGTCCGTGCATTCATTCCGTGGCGAATTTCAGCGGCCCTTTCTTCTCCGACCCACTGGACGCCATCAAGTGCCAAACTCCGGACTCCGGGCACGGGCAGGGCGGTGTCCGTATTCCACGGCGAGCATGCCGCGTGCCAACGTCGTCGCGGCTGAAGCCGGACTCGGCCCACAGCATTACAGGGCGTCGAAACGGCAGGACAACAGCCGCTGCCATGCATACGTATCCTAGTATACAAGAGTGTGCATGACACGCGCATCACGTGTTCTGAACGTCCATGTAAGTGGTGCCTTCGGCGTCCCTATTCTTCCGACGCGCGCATCACTTGTTCCCGCCCCGACAATGTTCGCGGTGCCCTGGCGGAGCGGGAGCGCGAGGCCAGGTCCATGCCTCCAGCTCCATGGCACCTCACCAACGTCGATGACAGTTTCAGTTATGTGTTGGGAGCGTTGTATGCACATGTCCGCATGCCGCCGTCCGTGTCGACTGTCGAGGCAGCATCGTAGGCGCCGGTCAGATGGCGTACGGCGACGGCGAGTCAAGGGGCGTCAACATCGTCAAGCCCGGACCATGACTCAACCCAGGAGCATGATGTCTTGCTGACTCAACTCATACGGTATGCCGTGTATGTACGCGGCACTATGGGCGGCTTCTTCCGCAAAGGTACTGCAAGATTGGCGCCCCGTGCTCTGACGCGCGCGCGCCACCGGCCGTGGTGCGCCTGTCAATAGCATGACAGCAATAGAAGCATCGCGCACCAGCAAAGTTCACCCTGCCGACTGCCGTTCCTGTGAGTGAAGTCTGATTTAAACCCTAAGTTGTAGAGGTGACGCAAATGAACCCGACGTTCAAATCCCTGAAATCTATACGCTGACCACACCTTCAGGCGGTTTTAGGAGTGGATTTGGTGATGTGACACTGGGAGGCCGGGATTGCTGACTTTTGACCAAATAAATGACTGCCATGTCAGCACTCAGCTCGGGCGTCGTCTTCAGTCTTCTTCCCCGCATGCAGCGGCTTGGCCTCTGCGTACTGCTATGGCATCGACGGCTGCGCGCTACTGGCCGACGCGATCGTGCACATCAGGAGCCCCTCGAGCAGTGCATGTCCCATCATTGGCGTGGCTACCACGTGCCTCGGGGTGTGCACGGACGACGTGTACTGCAGGTCTGGGAATGTGCAGTCACCGTGCTCGCTGGTGCAATGGGGCCGTCGTGGGTGTTGCTCCTGCTCGCGTGCTAGCAGCGAGGCAAGGCGTGGCGCCGGCGGCGGTGCCAAGCACACGAGCCGCGGCAGATGCTACACAGCGCTAGCACTTCTTCGACCTCCTCTGCACACAAGTCCGTGGAGCACGCGCACGGAGAGGCGGGAGCGGCACGAGCGGCGAGCGGCACGACCTCGGCAGTCTGGAGCCTTAGCGTCGTGGTCATCGCCCGACGCCGTCACCAGACGAGCCACAATAGAGCACCATCATCAGCGTGTTCACCGCGAACTATGCTTCACCGGCTTCAGCGTCTTGTGTCTGTCGTGTCGTGGCATGGATGAACAGGATCTGGAGTCAGCTGATCGCCTCCCATGGCCGTGCCGATGCCGGGGAAAACAGCGTCACAGACCTCAAAACCGAAGTGCTATTCAAATACGTACACACAATTCATCACACATGACATGCGTACATGCAAATGCAGAACATATTTGCCGGCCGGTGGATTTGCGCGTGACGGGGGTGGCGCTGGTGCACCACGTACTGGACGCGCTGGTGCACACCTTATGCTGGGAGATGGCCTAGGGCGTGACTCGTGCCGATCCCGGGCTTTCCTGAGCCACGTATGAATCCTCTGTTTGGATACAGCCTGAAGGTCAAAAACGACCGGGATTGATGAGGTCAGGGTATGGACTTCAGGGATTTAGACGTCAGGGTTCATTTCCATCGTCCTTTACCTCCTCAGTGTTTATAATAAAGGGTGTGTTTGGTTACATTGCCAATCGAGTCTAGCCCGACGAGTCTAGCTCTAGTGAGTCGGTTTGAGGGGATGCAAAAAGACCCCAGATGCACATAGTTTGGTTGCCTGCATGTACGTAGTTGCATGAGACGACCATTTTTGACCTCGCGTATGGTTGCCCGCATTGCATTAGGCGCACATATGACATGGTGTTTGTTACAACCTGCATAAGGTGTTGTCATCACTTCTAACTAGTGGTGAGCTTACCACACACAATCTGAACATATAGTGCCAGCTAGTTAAACAAATGACAGTTCATCCTAACTACTATCAAATGACAGTTCAAATTATTAAGAGCCATTGGCAATAGGGGATAGTTCATCGGTGTTGCTGCTACCAGATCTTCCTCTTCCTCTTCCTCTTCTTCTGCTTCTGCTGTTGCTGCTTCTTCTTCTTCTTCTTCTTCTTCTTCTTCTTCTTCTTCTCTCTCCTCTTCTTCAAATCCTGCACTGACCTCTGTTAAGCCACATTGCCTCTGCCCACTCCAACCTTTTGTTCTTCCAAGCGTCATTGTCAAATGCCTCCACACCATGGCCGGAGCTAATGACATCGTCAGGCTCGACCTCTTCCTCCTCAGGCACGTGTTCATCAAAGCCCCACTGAAGGATCCAGTTATGCAGAATGCAACAAGCAAGAACAAGCTTAACTTGAGTGGAGTATGGGTGGAATGGCTTCTGATCCAGGATCTTAAACCTATTCTTTAGAGCTCCAAATGCCCTCTCCAGTTACTCTAAGGCTGGAGTGTCTAAGATTAAACAACTCATGTGCAGTCCTAGGATAGTTCCTACCAGAGAACTCATTGAGATGGTACCTGGTTTTCCTGAAGGGTGGAAGAATACCCGGCCGACATGCATAGCCAACATCTCCAAGGTAGAACTTGCCGTCGGGGATGTTGATCCCATTAGGTCGACTCATGCTATCACTAGGAATGTTAGCATCATGCGCTGACCTGTCCCAGCCATCCAGCACATATGTGAACTTCGGATCAAAGTCAACAGCAGCAAGCACATTCTGGCTTGTGTAGTGCTTCCTCCCCCTGTATGCTGCAGAGTGTGACCTAGGAATTCTGGCAGTGACATGAGTACCATCTATTGCTCCAATGCAATCCTGGAATGGCATCACACAAGCCTGTGTTAGGGCTCAACTTGAACAATACAAGCATATCAAGCCATGAAAAGTGTTATATTGTCAATGCTCACCTTGAAGTATGGATACCATCTTGGGCTTCCGCGAATCTTGGGTGGAGACTAGCCAGATGGTCTCCTGATCATCTCTCCTCGAAGCTCCCCAATAGCAAAAAGCACCTGCTTGAAGTACCTAGAGATGGTCTCCATTGATCTCCTGAACGTGTTGTGAATGACCCGAAACCTTTGGTTATGGCCAACAACATGGAGGAACATGGACACTTGCTCTTCCACACTAGTGTTGATGTTATCTTGTAGCACCCCCCTGCTCTTGAAGGTCTTGACAAGCCTGGCAAATGGTGCTCTTTTCATTCGAAGCATCCATAGAGCCTCGACGTCATTGCAGTTGAAGATGTAGTTCAGATTTTGGATCCTCTCATGTTCCCGGATAAACAATGGACCATAGTGGATCAAAGGTCTCCCAGCACGACGAACAACTCTCTGGTGCATGAACATGACCCATGCCTGAATCAGACTAATCAGTGCAGCTGCCTAAATTATCAGCCTCATCTGTGCGTCAATAACCTAGTCGACATCGACGGTTCGTTCAGTGGAAAATCGATCCTACACCTAGCCTAACGGCCTGACCACCGACCTAACAAAGTGGGAGGGTGCTGCTTACTGGCATCGGAGACGAGGACGGCGTAGGGGGAGCCATGGCATAGACAAGGTCGACCAGACGATGGCCAACAGCAAGGGGAGCACAGATCCGCCGCAAACGTTGCCGCCTCTTCCGTCGCCGCCGCCTCTAGCGTAGATCTGAAATCACAGTCGCCGCTGGTGGTGAGGCAGTAGGGAAGAAAGGGGGTGGTGGCTATGGGTGAGCGAGCGAAAGGGGGGTGAGGCTAGATTTGGCGCCGGGACGGCGCGCCAGATTTCCATCTCCCGCCATCACCCCTCACCCTCGCGTCGCACCCGCCCGTGCGACCTTGCGCCGCACTCAGCCTGGCTCGCAAGAAACTGCCGATCCGAGCGTTTCCAGTGAGACAAGCTCTAGGTTGCTTTGATAAGCGTGTGACGCAGGCCCAACAGTGAAACTAGACAACCAAACAGGCATCTTCCTTCCCGTGCGGGCCTGGTTGGGCTCGATGCAGGCAACCAAACACGCCCAAACTTCACACCCGTTCCCGTTGTCTGCCTAGGTTGTCAACGAACGGTGGCACCACGCACATCGCGGAGTGGCCATCTCATAACTGCCCTCGGCCTCGGGCATGGCGCCATGCAACAAGAGCTTGCTCGCAAAAGGACTGACAAACCTGTAATCCAGCTCCCTGTGAATTATTGAGGAGGAAAAAACAAGATCGCCACGGTCGCCTGTTTCAGACTTGTGGGCTTTTCATCGGCCTATTTTAGAAATAAGTATATTTAGATTTTTCTTTTGAAATCATTAATTAAGTAGCACTCTACGCAAACGTCACTCCCACCTGCGTCATTCACTAGTAGAAAATAGCGCTTTCGTTCTAGCTGGATCAGAGCAATAGTCCCAGTCGCGTTACGAACCGGGACTTATGTGAGCATTAGTCTTGATTCGAGCGGCTAGGACGCCGGCTGGGGCTTTGCAGGCATCAATTTTTGTTCGAATGGGACCTTTAGTCCCGGTTCCAAACACCAACCGTGACTAAAGGGGTTGCGGCAGGCACGATACCTTTTAGCACCGGTTGGTGTCTCCAACCGGGATTAAAGGTCAGTCTCCGGTCTCGGTTTTAGACCCTAACCGGGACTAAAATTTTTCCTATGAAGTGTCTGAGAGCATGATGCCACTTGAGTTCATACAAAACAAACATGATATGAGGTGCCCGAGCCACACTTAAGCTTTCTCCTCTTTCTTCTCCTCTGTTCTTCCTCCAAGCTCGACCTCCAAACTCGACCTGCAAGCTCCATTTTTCCCAAGATTTATTTAGATTTGACGGTGCACCAACTATCCAAGTGTTCTAAAAGATTAGCAACTTCATCCTTTCAATCTTTCATTGCTACTTTAGCTCATTTCATGCTCTAGAAGTAGAGTGGTATGTGGGTTTTAGTGGAGGAGCGTGTGTGGGAGTTTATTTGATTTAGATGCGCAATTTGAGCTCAAGTTAACTTCTTAGTTTACACAAGTGTAGGGTGTCGTCCCATCCCGTCTCCGTCCTCACCGCCGTCGATCGCCCGCATCGATCTCGTCGCCCACACCACCATGGTGAGCCTCTTGTTCTTATATTTTTTGAAAAAAAAATCTTACTTGTATGATTTAGATAGTTACTTGTATAATTTTCTTGTATTATTGTTTGTTGTTATATAGTGCCATGGTTTTGATATCCGCCCCCGTCGGCTCTCGTCCGGTCTATAATTCGGATGTTGTATATTATCTTTTATAACTATTTGTCTCATTTAGTGTTTATGACAATTATGCCGACTAACTTCACATAGATATTTTTATCTAGGAGGTATGTGAACAGGAAATTTCAACCGACCCTCTTGTCGAGAGGTTAAATTTAGTTGAAAAGAAAACAATTATTTAAAAAAGAAATTGAAAAGAATTGAAGAAGAGAAGATGAAATTAGTTTCGACTAGTGATTTGTTTCATTTAGTGTTTATGACAACTATTTGTTTTATTTAGTGTTTATGACAACTATATGTGAGTTTTCTCTTTTTTCGTAGATTCATTTATTCAAGATTTTGCTTTTCCCTTTTTCATGTTCTTTTTTATTTTATTTTCATTTTTTTTCCTGTTTCTTTAAGTTTTCCAAAGATATTCAACTTTGTGAATATTTTTTCAAATCATGAATATTTCTGAATTTGTGAATATCTTACTGAAATCATAAACATATTCTTAATTCATAAATATTTTTAATTCATGAACATTTTTTATACATTAATGAACATTTTTTCAAATTCTGAACTTTTTCTTAAAAAATTTGAATAGTTTTTAATCGGTGATTTTTTATTGAATTTGGGGACAAACATTCAAATTCACGATTTTATTATTTTGACAAAAAAATTATGAAATACATGAACATTTTTTGAATCACCAAACAATATTTGCAGATTTGAGTTTTTTACAAATTCAAGAAATATTTTTAAATTTGTGAACATTTATTGAAAAACCATGGATATTTCTTTAATCAACAAACAATACTTGCAGTGATGAATATTTTTTAAAACTTTTGTGAACATTTTTTAAAAATTCATTTTTGTATTTTTACAAACCTTTATTAAAAACTCATGAACATTTTTAAATTTGTGAATATGTTTCAAATTCATGAACATTTGTTTTTGAGTGCAATGTTTTTCAAAAATATCTTGAACATTATTTAAATCATGAATGTTTATTGAATATGTGAACTTTTTTCAATGACGAACTTTTTTGAAACTGCGAACATTTATGATTTTCTGTTTTTTTTTCAAAATTATGAAAAAAAATTGAATTTACTAATATTTTATGATTTCTAGAACTTTCTCAAATATATTTAAAATTTGAAACTGTTTTTTAAAATCTTGAATTATTTAAAAGAAGAAAAAAATACAAAAGCAAAAACAAAATGAAAAAGGGGCGTCCAGCCCCACACTTGGGTCGGCCCAAAGTGGCGGGCAGTGGGGGTGCGCGTTTTGCGACGCGCACTACGTGGTAAAGGAGGTCCCGCTATGAACCCTTTCCCTCGCGAAGGGCGAGTCACGTGCGATAGACAAGGCTCATCGATCTCGCAACAAGAACACCATAGCCCCCCCCCCCACACCCTTCTCTATGTTTCCCTCCCACACAACAAAACAAGAT
>NC_041381.1:546799910-546808612 GCF_002162155.2 Triticum dicoccoides | reverse complement strand
TATCTCCCCCAATCTAGAACCCAATGTGTCACCCACCTTGAAAAGTTTTTTGCGAGAAACTTCCAATCTATTCATCTTCAATCATGACAGTACAAATAACAACAGATGTAACAAAAATTACAACCATGTCCGTGGACCACCTAGCGACGACTATAAGCACCGGAGCGTGCCGAAGGCGCGCTACCGTCATCACCCCTCCCTCACCAGAGCCGAGCAAACATTATTATAGTAGACAGTCAGAAAGTCGTCGTGATAAGACCTCATAGGACCAGTGCACCAGGTAGCAACCATCGCTGATGAAGAAAGTCGTAGATCAGAATGGTCAATCCCCCAAACACCCAAACGAAGACAAACAAAGACCGGATCCAAACCGATCCACCAAAGACCAGCAATGATCAAATCCCACAAGATCCTACGGAGGCAAACCTCCACATGACCTACGACGATACTAGACGCACCACCCACCTTGACAAGTTGTTCTCAGGATCCCCAAATCTCTCTTCTATCTATACTTTGAATCTGTTGAACCACAATTTCATACCTAAACAATGAAAACTACTAGGGATTTGAGGGATAGAACCCTAGGAAAGATAATTATCAGGAATTGGGCACAAAATCCAAGAGAAACATAAAAAAGGTAAACAAAATTCAAATTCAGCTGACTCGTCACATAGACTTGTGGTAACTAACTGCAAGACAAATGTCTTATAGTTAATTACCACAAGTCTATGTGAATATTATGAGCCCCAAAATGAATACTATTGCCATGAGAAATTAGGAGGGAAAGGTGTAGTCTTTTTTATCTGAAAAAGTGGAGTTTGTTACCAAACAAATCCTATTAAACTTACTAGGCCACCACCCCACAACTAAGCTCATCTCTACTATCTAAAAGAAACGTAAGGTTCCCTCTTCCCTCCTACGTCGCACCTTTCGTCGATCCCTTCTCCCACGCGATCGCGTGCCTTCCCACGTTGGTTTTCCACTGGAAAAAAACCTCAAACTGAATCCACGGCTCTCTCTCTCTCCCTCTCCCTCCCGAAACCACGGTCTCGCACCAATCAATTCCCCTGGCACTACCCCTCCCATGGTCGCCGCCACCGAATCTGGCATCACCCTTCCCCTCCTCTTCCGATCTCGTGAGGTACAGGGTAGATCGGACTCCTCCCTATCCGGGTAGGGTTCCCATCCGCGGCCTCGCCCCTACGCCATTCCTATCGCCTCGCTGTGGCGGCCTCCGCCAAACACCACCACTACCAGCTGCCGGCAAGGGGCGCAGCCGTCCAGCCCCAACCTGCGATCCTTCCTAGATCGACGACGGAGACCCCGATCTGAAGAGATCCACAACCAGCAGCAACTTTGTGACTTCCTCTTGACAGAGGCCAGACCATGGCTGCCAGGGTCCAAGCCAGTGTGCGCTGCAACCTGCGAGCCCTTAAGCAGCGTGCGTGTGAGCACTGCATCAGGCCACGCCACCTCCCTCAAACCTAACCCCATCACTCCAACAACGACCTCCGCCAGCAGCCCCATCACATCTCCTTTTTTCTCCACGGGTTAGCGAAAATCTTAATCTTCTGCCGGAGCTCTCCTAGCGCTGTGCACTTTCTTCCATGGTCAGCAGACATGCTTTTCCTTTTTTTTTCTGTGCCTTTTTATTTTAATTGTTGTTGTCCCGTTGAATTCTGCAGAGGAAGCACAACGAGGCTTTTAGAACAGTCCAGGAGTTCATGGGAATCGGCTGCTGTTGCATGCAAGAAATACTACCCTGTTTGCGGAACCAACGGATGTCAAATAGTGCTACTGAATTAGTGCGGATATTCAGAATTTTACAATGGAAATTTGTATGTACTACCACCTTCAATAATACATAATGGTACTGAATTGCTGATTGAATCAACCACAACTATATTCTGATAATCATACTGAATTGTTGTAATTTGGTTGGATGCTCAAAATTGTAAGCGGCCTGCTTTATTTAGGGCTTGTACGGATGTACCAGCAAAGCTATTTGAGATATGCCACAGCAGAATTATTAGCCTTTTCATGCCCCTGCAAACAGTCCTTTGCATTCAATTTTCCTATTGTATGCCAAGCCTATGCACGTATTTTGTACTGATCATTTTTCTGTCCTCTCTTTGCTCTGACACGTGTTTTTTGCTTATGTCTGTACAAATTTTATAAGGAAATTGAGCCCTGGAGTCTTTGATATATATATATACATCACAGGAATAATAGAAACCAAAAGAAGGTAAATGATTTAGCCTGCTGCTGGCATCGAAGGAGCAGCTGTAGGCATAAACCATCTAGAGTTTGTTTTGTCGATTAAAAACACGCATTTAATTCTCATATGATACTTTAATCTATTCTCTAATTTACTTGTAGTATGAAATTCTTCACCAATTTTTCTTTAGGAGAAAATGCTTGCTTGAGAATTTAGGAGATAAGCGCTGGAATTATTATGATATATTGAGAAAGGATATATTGCCTTAAGAGCTTTCAGTTCATGAAGTGATTAACCTCTTTTCTATTCGTTGCCACTTGTTTAGACTTACATCGGGCATTGAGATACAATAAAGGTGTTTTTTGTCAGCTTTTTAAGAAAAAAAATATAATTTGTATTGTTTTTATGCAGAAATCACAGTCTTTTATATCGATTGCAAGTTTTTCTCAAGCTACTAAATTTTGACTTGTATAAAATTTCTCTTAAGATAAGCTTCTCCAATGTACTAATATTTTTCTTGCTACTCATTGTGAATTTCAGAAGGTACTCAACGGAGCAAAGGGAAGAAAGAGAAAGAAGCCACAAGGGAGAAGTTGAGAACGCGACATAATATTTAGATTAACTTATATTAGTAAATCAGTTTACCTTTGATGATTGCCATGGATAATTAAATATTTTTTAATTGACATAGTACACCTTAGTCGAGCAGACCCACCAACAGGAAACACTTTGCTTCAACATGGCGCCTGCAGGGTATGGGTAATGCATGATCAAACCCGTACCCATCTCAATATTTTTCATCCAAACCCGTACCCGTGGGGTGCCTGATGCGCTTTTAACGGTGGCAAGTTTGGGTTGTGGAGACGAATGGAGGAAAACATGAACTTTTGAGGAAAAAATAAGTCTACAATGTTTTCCTGCAAAATCGAAGCATGATTTATGCGTGCGGATTCTGAAGATACACGCTTGCACAATTAGTGTGTAACAATCAAAATATTTTTACACCCTAGCAACGCACGGGCAATTACCTATCAACCCAAAAACTGTTATCACATTCGCTCTCAAACTTAGAAAACCCATATACAAAATTCTGCAAACTTACCCGTCCTTTGCATGCCCGTGCATTGCTACGGGGGTTAAATATTGTTTTACCTCATTAATTTGGTAGCATGGGTCATGCATGGTAAGTAAATTAATATGATTGAGCGGCATACGGGAAGGTGCGCTGTGAAATATGGTCTGGAATCGGACGGCTCAATTCCATGTTATTGAAAAAGGTAAGTTAATTAAGGTGGACTTAATACTGCTACAAATGGTAAGTAAATTAATATGATTGAGCGCCATATTTGGAAGGTGTGGTCAAATGTGAAGTGGTGGGAAAAAATGTTTGGATAAAAACAAATCGGTGGAGGAACATGGTGGGAGGGAGAAAACCAGTTGATGAAGAGTTCTGCCTGGCGGAAAAAGGAACGCGACTTATTTTTTACGTAGTAGAGATAAGAAACTAATAAGAAATGACAAAGGTAACCATCCAAAACACATATAACTAGAATTCGGGTTTTCAGTATACCATCTAAAACAAATAATATGTGAAACCATCAACACTAAAAAAATACCAGACTCTGTAGTGTGTACAAAATTTACGAACCATGAGTAGAAAAGTTACCAAGCCACTAACACTAAAAAATGGTAATTGTTCAAAAGTTACCATGCTACTGGAGTTGAAAATTGGCTTCAATGCGTGCCGGAGCTAAATCCAGAAGATCTCTAGGTAGAGGATCCGAAGCTTGGCGTCTTAAGACGATGGTAACAAGAACACAAGATTTTATCCAGGTTCACGATCTTTTAGGAGATACAACTCTATGTCCTACTAGTGTTTTATTGCATTCAAATGTGTCATACATGTGAACTACAAAGAGATTGTATGATGTATCTACGAGCCTACCCCCTCCGCTTATCTAGGATACCGGGGGGGTCCAAGGGTATAAAATCCTAGCCGGCTGTGTACGAGGAGGTAAATTCCTTCACGAATCCAACGTCTTGTCATGTACGTCGAGTTTTCTAGAATCTTCCTTGTATACACCATGGACTTCCTAATGCGGCCTAGGACAGAACCGACAACGGGTCCTCAACCCAGCCAACCAGGACGGGAGTGGATGTGGTGAGAGGAACCCTAGTCGGCACACCGTTAGTAGCCTCTGAACCGGTCTTCAAGCTAGCAGCACCTCGGTTTACCCGAATTGCTTGTCTACCTCGGTCGCCGATCTTGAAACTGTTCAACAAAAACATCCCCTTGTAGTCAAGCTCTGGTGTTGGACTACGTCCAAAGTCACGAGTACCACCTCGGTTTGTGACAAGTGTTGAAAGAATTTGGCTGAGTTGTACACTAGAAATATTTCCAACGCAGCCGCCCAGTTGGCATGAAGTGTACCCGTGCACCATCATAATGCGTATCTGTCTTGTTCCTGACAATCCAGACCATCCATGGGCCTACCTGACCACGTAGCGTGCTTGGCCTAATGGATATTTGTCAGATTTAGGGCTCCACAGACCCAAGGAAGGTTCGAACTCTGGAGCGTGTGCGAAGAACTCAACCTCTCCTGCCAGCCAACGCACCGCTCTCACGGCGTGGCTCGATGAACAAGAAAGGAAACGCACGCAGCAGTTTACCCAGGTTTGGGCCACCTTGCGGTGTAAGACCCTACTCCTGCTTTGTGGTAGATTGGCCTCGCGAGGGGCTGAGGATGAACTGGTACAGAGGAAGAACAACCTTAGGAGGTCTATTCTTGTGTTGGTGTCCGTTCGAGAGGTTGCCTCGTGTCACGCCCAATATGCGATACTATCCTAAAGAGACTAGAAGGTCCCACCAAGGATAGAACCGTATATTGAGACGCTTTTGCAAGGTGGTTATCATTACATCAACAATACATAATGGATGGGGATATATACAAAAGACATACAATGCCACACAAATACAACATCATATTACATAAGAGCACCATCCGACGATGGATGAAACACAAACAGAAACTCAAACGACATCCACCCTGCTAGCCCAGGCTGCCGACCTGGAACCTATCCCCTGATCGAAGAAGAAGCAGAAGAAGGACTCCAAAACAAGCAAACATCGGTCTCGCGTCATGATCATCGCATAACCTGTACCTGCAACTGTTGCTGTAGTAATCTGTAAGCCATGAGGACTCAACAATCCCATTACCATGGGTATCCAGACTAGCAAAGCTTAATGGGAAAGGAAGGGGTAAAATGGTGAGGTTGCAGCAGCGACTAAGCATATATGGTGGCTAACATACGCAAATAAGAGCGAGAAGAGAAACAACGGAACGGTCGTGAAGCTAGCAATGATCAAGAGGTGATCCTGAACTCCTACTTACGTCAAACATAACCCAAAACCGTGTTCACTTCCCGGACTCTGCCGAAAAGAGACCATCACGGCTACACACGCGGTTGATGCATTTTAATTCGAATCTGGTGTCAAGTTATCTACAACCGGACATTAACAAATTCCCATCTGCCACATAACCGCGGGCACGGCTCTCGAAAGTTTATACCCTGCCGGGTTGTCCCAACTTATCCCATCACAAGCTCTCACGGTCAATGAAGGATATTCCTTCTCCTAAGAAGACCCGATCAGTCTCGGAATCCCGGTTTACAAGACATTTCGACAATGGTAAAACAAGACCAGCAAAGCCGCCCGATGTGCTGACAAATCCAGATAGGAGCTGCACATATCTCGTTCTCAGGGCACACTGGATAGGTCAGCCTATGAGTAAAACCATCCCTCAAGTTGCCCCGTGGTGGCCCCGTGGTCTGCCCGTTTCGGACCAACACTCGAAGGAGCACTGGCCCGGGGGAGGGGGGGCTAAAATAAAGATGACCCTCGGGGGGTTGGTCGACCCAAGGGAAGGGTATAGGTGGTGGTGAGGCAAATGGTAAAACCAAGGTTGGGTCTTGCTGGAGGAGTTTTATTCAAAGCGAACTGTCAAGGGGGTCCCATAAATCACCCAACCGCGTAAGGAACGCAAAATCAAGGAACATAACACCGGTATGACGGAAACTAGGGTGGCAAGAGTGGAACAAAACACCAGGCATAAGGCCGAGCCTTCCACCCTTTACCAAGTATATAAATGCATTAATTACATAAGAGATATTGTGATATCCCAACATAATCCTGTCCACCATGGAGCAATCTTCAACTTCACCTGCAACTAACAACGCTATAAGAGGGGCTGAGCAAAGCGGTAACATAGCCAAACAACGGTTTGCTAGGAAGGGTGAAAAAGGTTAGAGGCTGACATGACAAATTGGGAGGCTTGAAGAACAAGTGATAGGTAGCGCAGCATAGCGATAGAACGAAGCAACTAGCATAACAATGATAGTAGTGAGATCCAGGGTGACGGTCATCTTGCCCAAAATCCCGCAAGGAACAAGAACGATCCATGAAGAAGATGAAGCCACGAAGACGAACCAAGCGTAGACGAACGAATCCTCACGATCGCAACGAAACAGGAACTAACGAGAAGGAGCACAACCGGAAAGAAGCAAACAACAAGGTAAACACGCAACACATAACCATGACATGATGCTCAACCAAGAATGATGCATGACAAAGGCTACATGAAGCTACTCATGGCAAGAGATGATGCAAACAAGAACAACATATCATGGCAAGTTTAAATGAGGCCGGAAACAACATATAACAAATCCGGTAAGTCCTCATATGCAAATTTAGAAGTTGGTCCAGATCTGAATAAACCTTATATTCAAGTTGTTAAACAGCAAGTTAAGATGCAACAAGATGATCTACACGCAAATCCATTCAAGTTACATATAAAGTTCATTTAGTTTAGAGCTACGGCCTAGAAGATATGAGCAAAACAAGTTAAACATGGCATTGATGCAAAATGCATACAAACATCAAGCAAACACTCTCAAAACATGGATGCAACATGATAATATGAAACTTCATGCAAAACCAAGCAAGTTTCATATAGAGCACACTCAAAACGGAGCAACGGTTCAACACATACACTCCATACAAGTTTATGGACACTGTCCAAAACAGCAACTAGGCATCTAGCAAGCATCAAAACAATATGCTACAGCACCTCAACCTAAGAACAAAAGGCATGGACATGATTTACAGGTAAAGGATGACAAAACATGAACACTGATCTATCTCCAGAAATCACTAGAACATGCTCAAAAGGACACGACAAGATTGCAAATAATAACAGTTTACATACTTAGCAGAAATAAGATCAGGTTGCAATGTTTAGAGCTATCAAACAACATGTTACAGGAACTTAACATGGCAAACAAAGGAATGTAATGTTAATACTAAAGACAACGAATAAAACTCCCTTACTGAACTTATTCCAAAGATCCACATAAAAGATGGTAGCATCCATGAAAACATGGCAAGTGATATGACAAATTCAGACATGGCAGGAACAACGATAAGTAGGCATGTTGGTGAGCTTGTACCACTCACTATAGAAAAATAAATGGAATTACAAGGTGACCAACAGTAAGATGACATAATTATGAAGCTATGAATGACAATATCATAGTCATAGGGTGCATGTATCACTAGCAAAACACATGGCAAAACTGAACTTAATGTTAACAGGCTGACAACAACAGTATTTAGCAACTTGAGAGCAATATTACAACAAGCTAAAGCAGGCTATAAATGCAACCAGGGGCATGGATGGATAGAGCATGACATGTACAACAAAACATCCTTAGTGAACATCTCCAGATTATGCAAAGAATGACTTGTAGCAGCAGGTTTACAAAAGCATCATGGCATAACAGTTTCAGTCTAGCAAAACAGTAACAACAAGTACCCTACTTCACGAGCTCGATGCACTCACTACAAGACTCACAAAAATACATGGATTGCACCACTGTAAATATAGCATGACGTAGCTCAAAACTCATGTAGACATCAAGCTCATAAGATGCACACACAAAATGCAATGAAAAAGACAAATCACCAAGTTCTGTTAACAGATAGCAATTAACATCATATAGCACTCTTGCAACGATGATTAGGGCATCAAGATGGACTGGGCATCAAGATGGACTCAAACAATCATGGCGCAATGAAATGAAATGAATAGCATCTCATGGTGAACATTTTCATATATTATGAACGCTAATCGGAGCAGTATGCAAAGAGATATGACATGATGAACATGCTAACATAATGCAAAATTTTCGGGATTGGAGCAAAATCAACTTTGCGGGGGAAAAAGTCAACGCGCCAGAATCTCGCCGGGGAGGAAGGAGATGGCCGGAGACGGGCGGATCGGGGCCGGATCTCGCCGGATCTGGCCGGATCCCGGTGTGGGGCGGCGCGGGGAGGCACGGGGAGGCGGCGGCGGGGCGCCGGCGAAGGACGGTCGGCGACGGGGCGCGGGAGGCGAGGCGGAGGAGCTCGGGCACGCTGGGCGCCGGC